>NC_081382.1:2483778-2783778 GCF_030684315.1 Stegostoma tigrinum | reverse complement strand
CATCAATCTTCTTGGTCTGAAACAGAAATTGCTGGAAAAGCTCAGCAGGTCTGGCAGCGTTTATCGGGTGAAATCAGAGTTAAAGTTTGGGATCCAGTGGCCCTTCTTTAGAGCTGATGGTAGCTAGGAAAATGTTGATATTTATACAGATGATATGGTGCGGTGGGGGAGTGGGGAGAGTAAATGATAGGTGGAGATAGAGCCCAAGAGACAAAATTGGTTGGACAGACAAAGGAGTGGATAAAAGTCAGACTGGGGGAATGAGTAGCTGCTAATGGGGGCTATTAAGGACTGACAATGACTGCTCCTAATCAACATTTGAAAGTTCTTGTCCAGTACCATCAAAATTGGCCTTGCCCCAATTTAGAACTTCACCCTGTAGACTGGATTTATCTTTTTCCATAATAATTTTAAACCTAATACAATTATGATCACTGGTTCCAAAGTGCTCTCATACTTCAGTTATTTGCCCTTCCTTAGTTTCCCGGAGGAGGTCGAGTTTTACCCCTTCCCTAGTAGGGCCAATAATATTGTTTGAAAAAGTTTTCCTGGACACATCTAACAAATTTCTCCCCATCCTCGTTGTTAACATTATGGCAGTCCCAGTGTACGTTTGGAAAATTAAAACCCCCACTGCACCAACCCTATGATTCTTCACCCACCTGCGATCTCCCTACACATTTGTTCTTCAATTTCCCCCTGACTACTGGGAGGCCTACGGTCCAATCCCATCAAGGTAATCATCCCCTTGTTATTTCTCAATTAGCCCCCCATCCCCAACCACGCAGCATCTCTGGATGGTCCTTCAGGAATATCCGAAGTACAGCCATGATGTCTTCCTTAATCAAAAATGCCACTTCTGCTCCTTTCTTGCCTCGCCTTCTATCCTTCCTGTGGCATCTAAATCCTGGAACATTGAGCTGTCAGTCCTGTCCCTGTCCCTCCCTTCACCATGTTTGTGTAACAGCTACAACATGACCGGCCCATGTACTTGTTGGGCTTCTTGTATTGAAATAGATACAGTTTAATTAGTCCCTCTTCCCTTAATTGCTGCCATGCTCCTGCCCGCTATCTCTTCTGTCTGTTCACGGGCCCTCTCCCCCTCAGTCTAGTTTAAACACTCCGAAGTGTCAGTGGTGATCTCACAGCCTTCCACCCTCTGGTCCTAAACCAACCTCAACTATAATGGGAGCAGAACCCTCGTTGTCAGTATCATTCTGAGTCACACTTTAACCATAAAGCTAGATTTTTTTTTACAAAAATCCAGTGGTATCAAGATTACCGTGACCTTATGTTTCTGATTCAAGTAATTCATCTGATGTATAGATGTCCCATACATCTTGTGGGATTTGACCTCTGGGTCATTAGTTCAGTAACAGATACCATGTCTATATCTCTATAAAGGAGAAGGGTCTGCACACAATGTGCTGTGTACTAGGATTGGGACTGTGAGGCAGGGGAATGGACTATGTAACAGAAGGGGCAGCACGGTGGCTCAGTGGTTAGCACTGTTACCTCACAGTGCCAGGGACCCGGGTTCGATTCCAGCCTCGGATGGCTGTCTGTATTATTACACATTTGCCCCAGGTTTACATGGGTTTGTTCTGGGTGCTCCAGTTTCCTCTCACATGCTAAAGGTTAGGTGGATTGGCTGTGCTAAATTGCCCATAGCGTTCAGGGATGTGTAGGTTTGGCGGATTCACAATCAGAAATGTAGGGTGGGGGATGAGTCTGGGTGGGATGCTCTTCAGAAGGTCGGTGCAGACACAATGGGACGAATGGCCTGCCTCCACACTGTAGGGATTCTCTGAATGATTTGACTGTGTAATGCGGCAGATTCATAGAATCACACAGTACAGAGGAGGCCCTTTGGCCCATCAAGCACATGCTGCTAAAAAACATACTACTGCCTGCACCGGTCCCAACTTCCACCACTTGGCCTTGTCAATGCTTTGACACTTCAGAGGCTCATCCAAGTGCCTTTTAAAGGCTGTGAGCTCTCCTCCCAGGCAATGCAGTCCAGATCCCCACCCGCTTTGGGGGCAATTTCCTTTACCCCAAATCCCCATTTAAACCTCCTGCCTTCCATGTTAAAATTATGCCACCTTGTTCTTGACTTTCAACTAAGGGGAACAGCTTGTTTCTACCCAATGGGCCATGCCCCTCTAAGCTTACTCACCTCTAACAAGTACCACCGCACACCCCCACCAAACCTCTCTGCTCCCAAGAAAACAGCCTGAGCTTAGCCAGCCTCTCTCCATCACTGAAATGCTCCATCCCAGCCAACATCCTGGTGAATCTCCTCTGCACTCCCTCCAGTACAATCACACCTTTCCTATAATGTAGGGGACAGACCTGCACACAGTGCTCCAATTGTAGCCTAACTAAAGTTCTGTGCAGCTCCAACACGACCTCCCTGCTCGTCATAATCTTTGACTTGACAGATAAATGTAAATGTCCCATGAGCCTCCTTTATTACCCTACTAACCTGGCCTGCCACCTTCAAGAATCTGTGGACAATCACCCCAATTCCCTCTGCTGCTCTAAGCTTCCTAGTATCCTTCCATTCATTGAGTACTGAGATAACAAGGCGTAGAGCTGGATGAACACAGCAGCACAAGCAGCATCAAAGGAGCAGGAAAGCTGGCGTTTCGAGTCTAGATCCTTCTTCAGAAAACCAGACATCAGTGTTCCTGCTCCTCTGATGCTGCTTGGCCTGCTGTGTCCATCCAGCCTCACATTTTATTATCTTCAGCTCTACACTTTGTTGTCTCAGATTCTCCAGCATCTGCAGTTCCTACTGTCTCTGTAACAATTCATTGAGTACTCCCTTGTCTTGTTCCTTCTTCCAAAGTGCATTTCCTCAGATTTATCAGGGTTAAATGCCATCAGCCACTGATCTGCTCATCTGACTAATCATTTAAATTCTCCTATAATCTAACATCTTCACCCTCACTCTCACCCACTTGGCCAATCTTTGCATCATTTGTAAATTTACTCACCATCCCCCCACATTCTCATTCAAATCAGCTATGAATATCACAAACAATAAGGGACGCAGCACTAATCTCTGTGGTAGCCCACTGCACACCGGGCTCCAGCCACACAAACAGCCTTCCACCGCCATCCTCTGACTCCGGTTCCTAACCCAGTTTTCAATCCATCCTGCCTCATTATCCTGGATGCCATGAGCTTTTTCTTTACTCATTAGTCTCCCATATGGGAACTTGTCAAAGGTTTTGCTGAAATCCAAATAAACTGCATCAACCTTCCTAACCTCGCTCAAAAGCTTGGCCATCTCCTCAAAAAATCCCACCAGATTTGTTAGGCATGATCTCCCTCTGATAAAGTTGACTAGCCCTAGTCAAACCTTGCCTCTAAATGGAGATTAATTTTACACTTCACTATTTTCTCCAATAGTTTCCCTCCCACTGAAGGTAGACTTGGAGGTCTGTAGCTCACTGCCGTATCTTCACTTCTTTCCTTGTAAAGTGGAACCACATAATTTAGCCTCTTGTACCTCCGCTGTGGCCGGGGTTCATTCAGAAATTTGGGTCAGGACCTTTGTAATTTCTGCCTATATCTCTCATAGCAGCCTGGATACAAGTTACAGGATAGCAGTAATGGAGCAGGGTCTGTGTAAAAGAGGAATTGACAGTGTATTGTAGCATGGTCTGTGTAAAATAAATCTTGCTTTAATCTGATGCTCAGCTCTGTAGAAGGGTCTCTTGACCCGAACCATTAACTCTGATTTCTGCCTACAGATGCTGCCAGGCCTGCTGAGCTTTACCAACAATTTCTGTTTTTGTTTCTGATTTATAGCATCCGCGGTTCTTTCTGATTTGTTTTTAGAAACATTTTCTCATTATTTGTGCAATTAAAACATCTATCATATCATCAGACTGTTTCCTGAGCTGATTAAAGATAACAAAGTGTGAAGCTGGATGAACACAGCAGGCCAAGCAGCATCTTAGGAGCACAAAAGCTGACATTTCGGGCCTAGACCCTTCATCAGAGAGGGGGATGATCTAGTTCTGTAGGCAGGTCCTGAGGAAGGTGATGTGGCTGTGATGCCCGGTTTGCTTCAGGTCGTGGTCGAGCAGTTTCAAGGCCAAAGAGATTACAAGAGAGTTGCAGTG
The DNA here is from genome assembly GCF_030684315.1 of Stegostoma tigrinum. Taxonomy (NCBI): domain Eukaryota; kingdom Metazoa; phylum Chordata; class Chondrichthyes; order Orectolobiformes; family Stegostomatidae; genus Stegostoma; species Stegostoma tigrinum. The sequence goes on along the minus strand of NC_081382.1, from coordinate 2,779,639 downwards.
GGAGAGAGATTCCGTGAGGTTTGTCCGGAGGGTCTAGGTCCGAAATGTCAGCTTTCCTGCTCCTCTGATGCTGCTTGGCCTGCTGTGTTCATCCAGCTCTACACCTTGTTATCTCGGATTCTACAGCAGTTCTCATTATCTCCTGAGCTGGTTTCTCTCATCTCCCCTTCTGACTGAATCCCTGGAAACACTTTAATATTTCTCCACTGCCTCCTCTCCCTAATGTCTGATCCCTGGTGCTGACAACCTGCACTGTTTTTCTCTTAATAAAGCCAAGATTTCCATTGATTTCATACCAGTCTTTTATGCCTGATAAGATTGGCATTCACTGCTCATGTAGCCCCTTTTAAAATTGTAACTTTTCATTCCCAGTTCTCCTCCCACCAATTTACGTCACCTCACGATTCCCTGCATGAGGTTCGACCTGCCACTTCACTTCCTCGAGCCTCTGACTGTCTCTCCCACCTTTCACTATCTACCCATATCCCATGTCAAGCATTGGACTTATTAGCTCAAGCGCAGTTCATTGATAACCTCACAGTGGAGGTGTCGGTGTTGGACTGGGGTGGACAAGGTCAGAAATCACACGACACAGTTATAGTCCAACGGGTTTATTTGAAATCACAAGTTTTCGGTGTCTTACTCCCTCTTCAGATGTTATAGAGGTGGTATCAGACACAGAATGCGCAAGTAAAATGGCAGCTCAATGGTTAGCAATGCTACTGCACGGTGCCAGGAATCCAGGGTTCAATTCCACCCTCAGGTGATTGTCTGTGTGGGGTTTGCACATTCTCCCCGCCTCAGTGTGGGGTTCCTCCCACAGTCCAAAGATGTGCGGGCTGGTGATGGGCCATGCTAAATTGCCTGTAGTGTTCAGGGATGTGTATATGAGAGGGATAGGTCTGGGTGGGACGCTCTGTGTGTCAGTATGGACTTTATGGGCCGAAGGGCCTGTTTCCATACTGTAAGGATTCTTAAAAAAAATCAATGGGTCACACAACTGATGAGGATGTACTAAACAAATCCAAGATGCTGTTAAATCTTTAATCAATTAGAAGGTTTTAAGTGATTAATACGTATGTTTAAATCCCCAAATTTCTTTCAAGTCACTGCCCTGAGAGAGCTATAAGTTTTATCAGTGTAAAGAAGGTGATATTTAGGTCAGACAATGCATGTTAGGAGTGTGGCCTTGTTTAAAATCTGTTTGCGTTTTGGTCTGGAGTCAGACTGGTTTTATTTCTGAAGTAGGAATTTATTAAACACCACATTAACTGACCGTCTGTAAGTTGTGTGCTTTTTGAACGAACTAGAATATATCTGCAAATACAAATTCACCTCATAGATTCACATGTGTGTGTGAGAAAGAGTAAGTGTGTGTGTGTGAGTGAGGGAGAGAGTGAGATAGTGTGTGTGTGAGAGAGTGAGTGTGCGTTGTGTGAGAGTGAGAGTGAGTGTGTGTGAGACAGAAAGAGCATGTGTGAGAGTGAGTGTATGTGTGTGAGAGAGAGTGAGTGTGTGTGTCTGTGTGTGTGTGAGAGAGAGAGTGAGTGTGTGTCTGTGTGTGTGAGAGAGTGTGTGTGTTTGTCTGTGAGAGAGGGAGTGTGTGTGTGATTGAGGGAGAGAGTGAGATAGTATGTGTGTGAGAGAGTGAGTGTGTGTTGTGTGAGAGTGAGTGATTGTGTGTAAGAGAGAAAGAGTGTGTGAGAGTGTGCATGTGTGTGAGAGTGTGTATGTGAGAGAGTGTGTGTGAGAGACTGAGTGTGTGTGTGAGCGAGTATGTGTGTGTGTGAGAGACAGTGATTGCGCGAGAGAGATGAGTCTGTGTATGTGTGTGTGTGTGTGTCAGAGAGTGAGTGTGTGTGTGAGTGAGGAAGAGTGAGAGAGTGCGCGCGCAAGAGTGAGTGTGTGAGAGTGTGTATGTGAGAGAGTGTGTGAGAGAAAGTATGTGAGTGAGAGACAGAGTATGTGCGTGTGAGAGAGAGTGTGTGTGTGTGTCTGTGTATGAGCGTGTGTGAGACAGTGTGTGTGAGAGACTGATTGTGTGTGTGTGTGTGTGTGTGTGAGAAAGAGACAGAGTGAGTGTGTGTATGTCTGTGTGTTAGAGATATCTGTGTGAGCGAGTGTATGTGTGAGAGTGTGAGTGTGTGTGTGCGCTAGGGAGAGAGTGAGTGAGTGAGTGTGTGTTGTGTGAGTGTATGTGTGTGAGATTGTGTGTGAGAGACTGGATATGTGTGTGAGAGAAAGAGAGTAAGAGTGTGTGAGTGTGTGTGCGTGAGAGAGAGAGTGAGTGTGTGTGTGAAAGAGTGAGTGTGGGTGTGAGAGAGAGTGCATGTGCGAGTGAGTTTGTGTTGTGTGAGAGTCTGTGTGAGAGAGAGAGTGTGTGTTTGAGAGACTGAGTGTGTGTGTGTGAGACAGAGTGAGTGTGTGTGTCTGTGTATTAGAGATATCTGTGTGACAGACTGTGTGTGTGTTTATGTATGTGTGACAGTGAGTGATTGTGTGTGTGTGTGTGTGTGTGTGTGTGTGTGTGTGAGAGTGAGGGAGAGAGTGAGAGAGTGAGTGTGAGAGAGTGTGTGAGAGAGTGAGTGTGTGTTGTGTGAGTGTACGTGTGAGAGATTGAGTGTTTGCGAGAGAGAAAGTGTGTATTTTGTGAAAGAATGTGTGTGTGAGAGACAGTGTGAAAGAGTGAGTCTGTGTGTATGTGTGTGAGAGAGTGAGTGTGTGTTTCTGTGTTTTAGAGATACATGTGTGAGAAAGTGTGTGTGTTTATGTGTGTGTGAGAGAGAGTGTGTGTGTGTCTGTGTGTGTGAGTGTGTGTGTAAGAGTGTGAGGGAGAGAATGAGAGAGTATGTTGTGTGAGAGCGTGTATGCATGTGTGTGTATGTGTGTGTATGTGAGCGTGAGAGAGTGAGTGTGTGTGTGAGAGAGTGAGTGTGTGTATGAGTGTGTGAGAATTTGTGTGTGTGTTTGTGAGAGAGTGAGAGAGATTGTGTGTGTCTGAATGCATGTGAAGGAAACACACTGAGTGTGTGTTTGTGAGAGTGTTTGTGTGTGTGAGAGAGAAAGTGTGTGAGTGAGAGAAAGAGAGTGACTGTGTGTGTGTATGAGTGAGGGAGTGAGAGAGTGTCTGTGTGAGAGTGAGTGTGTGAGATAGCGAGTGTGTGTTGTGTGAGAAAGTGAATGTGTGCGTGTATGTGTGTGTGAGTGAGGGAGAGTGTGTGTGTGAGAGAGTGAGTGTGTGTGTGTGTATGAGGGAAAGAGAGTGAGTGTGTGTGTGTGAGTAAGTGTGTGTGTAAGAGAGAGAGAGTGTGTGTTTGTGTGAGAGAAAGTGTTTGTGTGATTTTGTGTGTGTGTGGGAGAGAGAGAGAGAAAGAGAGAGTGTGTGAGAGAAAGAGAGTGTGTATGTGTGAGTATGTGTGAGAGTATGTGTGCGTCTGTGTGTGTGTGAGTATGAGTGAGTGTGTGCGTGTGTGTGTGTGAATGAGTGTGTGAGAGACTGTGTGTGTGTGTGTGTGTTTGAGAGGGAGAGTGTGTGTGTGAAGGTATATGTGCGTGAGTGTGCGTGCGTCTGTGTGTGTGTGTGAGTTAGTGTGCGTGTGTGAGTGTGTGTGTGTGTGTGTGAGAGAGAGAGAGTATGTGTGACAGTGTGTGTGCGTGTGTGAGAAAGAGTGTGTGTGAGAATGTCTGAGTGTAAGGGAGAGAGTGTGTGTGAGAGAAAGAGTGAGTGTGTATGTGAGAGTATGCGTGTGAGCGTGTGTGCATCTGTGTATGTGTGCATCTGTGTATGTGTGTGTGTGCATGTGTGTGTGTGCATGTGTGCATCTGTGTATGTGTATGTGTGTGTGCACGCGCGTGCGCGCGCGTGCACGCGTGTGAGTGTGAGAGAGATTGTGCCCGATGCCACCTCTCTCACTGACACCTGACGAAGGAGTGAGGCTCCGAAAGCTTGTGTTGCACTGTTACCTGCTGTGTTGTCATTTCTGATCTCATTAATAACTTCAAAGGAGCTGACATCCCAACACAGACCTGCAGAGGTCAGCAGCACACACACACACACACACACATACACAGATGCACGCACACACACGCACACACACACACACAGATGCACACACGCTCACACGCATACTCTCACATACACACTCACTCTTTCTCTCACACACACTCTCTCCCTTACACTCAGACACTCACACACACTCTCTTTCTCACGCACGCACACACACTGTCACACATTCTCTCTCACACACACACACACACTCACACACGCGCACACACACACACACACACACAGACGCACACACACTCACGCACATATACCTTCACACACACACTCTCCATCTGAAACACACACACACACACACACACACACACACACACACACACACACACACACACACACACACACGTCCGGCCCCTAACCAACTAACATTCTGTACGAATCTGAAAGGGTTAAAGCTGAGCAGTGCACTAAACAATACATTATATGAAGATATCTTATGAAGAAAGGCTGAGGGACTTGGGTCTGTTGTCATTGGAGAGAAGGAGGCTAAGAGGGGATTTAATAAAGACATACGAGATGATCAGAGGATTAGATAGGGTGGACAGTGAGAGTCTTTTTCCGAGGATGATGGCTTCAGCTTGTACAAGGGGGCATAGCTACAAATTGAGGGGTGATAGATTGAAGACAGATGTCAGAGGCAGGTTCTTTACTCAGAGAGTGGTAAGGGCGTGGAACGCCCTGCCTGCCAATGTAGTTAAGTCAGCCACATTAGGGGCATTTAAACAGTCCTTGGATAAGCAGATGGATAATGATGGATAGTGTAGGGGGAGAGGCTTAGATTAGTTCACAGGTCGGCGCAACATCGAGGGCCGAAGGGCCTGTTCTGCGCTGTATTGTTCTAATGTTCTATGTTCTATGTTCTAATGTTCTATGTTCTATGTTCTATGCCGGCTGGGTTTTATAAAGGCTCCCTTCTCCACTCCACCTCAGGGAAAAAGACTATGTCTACTTACCCTATCCATGCCCCTCTTGATGTTATAAACCTCTATAAGGTCACCCCTCAGCCTCCGATGCTCCAGGAAAAATAACCCCAGACTATTCAGCCCCTCCCTGGAGCCCACACCCTCCAATCCTGGCAACATCCTCGTAAATCTTTTCCGCACCCTCTCAAGTTTTACAACATCCTTCCTATAGCAGGGAGACCAGAATATTTTTAACCTAGTTACTATCAGGAAATAAACTGCATCTTGTTTAACAAGAGCCTCTTGTTGTTCGACTATCAGGATGCTTTTCTTAATCCTGCTAGACATTGCAGACCCTTGAGATCCCAATCCTAACCAGGGCAGATGGAAGCATTAAATCTACCAGAAGGATCTTACCCTGGTATGATGAGGGTCCATCTCACAATATAATGAGCCACCGGCCTTTAAATTCCATGGGCTTGAATTTTACAAAGACACCAAATTTGTGCAGCTTTTGAAAATTCACGAACAGATATCAACAACACGGCCTTCATCATCACTGACTGAAACATCACCAAAAAACAAAAGCAGGTTGTCGAACATGAGTTGACTTTAACAAGCCCATATCACTTCCCAGTTATTGTTTGAAGTGATAATTAATTTTGTTGCAGGGTGTTTATCCTAGAGTTTGCCCCCCTCTCCCTATTCTCAACAGCAGTGAAACATGTACAGTCTTCTTGTACCCCCACACTCCCTTTGAGGAGCTGGGTTATCTTTCTCCCGTGAATCCTTCTGACTTTCAATTACTTTCCCTCTATCTGCTTCTATCAAACACAATGCCTTGTCATGCTGCTTATTTATGCTGCATTAGCAGCATTCTCTGTAATGAAGACAGGTACAAGATACTTGTTCACTACATGAGCCACTCCCTTGGCATCTACAGGACAGTCTGTATGCTGGACCCCAGTTATGATCACATTTTCCTCTGTGAAGTCTGTCCCACTTCATGCCCCAGGGCCAGGATAGCTTCCTTCTCCTTCCAGCAATTCACTAGCCTTGTGTCTATTTGGGTTTTATAAAGGCTCCCTTCTCTACTGCACTCTTTTACAGTCTCACTGCCCCTTTTATTCCCGATTTCCAGTCTCCCCTTCATTTACTCTATTCAGTTCATTCTCACAGAGTACAATGAGCTGGACAATGATTGTAAACTTTTTATGACACACTTCAACATCGAGAGCTGTAATCATAGAGGGAGCTGCAGCTTTCTCTGCCCTCTTTTCCTCTTTTACTCAGGAGCACCACAGAACTTTTCCCAGACTAGCCCCCGCTTCAAAGCCTTTCTGTATTTACTACACCACCTTCAGTTCCAGCTTATATAGACCATGTCCCTTTGCAAGTCGCTGAAATTGACACTCCCTCAAATATTTCATAAGATCACCTTTGATGCTTTTCCATGTCCTTTTCCACTGAATATCATTACACTGAAGATGTTATGATCACATTTTCCTCTGTGAAGTCTGTCCCACTTCATGCCCCAGGGCCAGGATAGCTTCCTTCTCCTTCCAGTAATTCACTTCCATTTTCTCCAGAAGCACCACTGGGATCCCATCTTACACAGAAACATGGAAGATAGGAGCAGAATGAGGCCATTCAGCCCTTCAAGCCTGCTCCACCATTCTTCACAATCGTGGGTGATCGTCCAACTCAATAGCCTAATCCTGCTTTCTCCCCATAACCTCTGATCCCATTCTCCTCAAGTGCTATATCTAGTCACCTCTTGAGTAAAAGAATGACGAAAGTAAGATTAGGCCCAATCAAGGATAGTAGAGGTAAGTTGTATGTGGAGTCAGATGAGATAGGGGAAGCGCTAAATGAATATTTTTCAACAGTATTCAACAGTATTCACTCGAGAAAACGACAATGTTGTCGAGGAGAATACTGAGATACAGGCTACTAGACCAGGTGGGATTGAGGTTCACGAGGAAGAGCTATTAAAAATCCTACATAGGGTGAAGATAGATAAGTCCCCCGGGCCGAATGGGATTTATCCCAGGATCCTCTGGGAAGCCAGGGAGGAGATTGCCGAGCCTTTGGCATTGATCTTTAACTCGTCATTGTCTACAGGAATAGTGCCAGATGACTGGACGATAGCAAATGTGGTTCCCCTGTTCAAGAAGGGGAGTAGAGACAACCCTGGTAATTATAGACCAGTGAGCCTTACCTCAGTTGTTGGTAAAGTGTTGGAAAAGGTTATAAGGGATAGGATTTATAATCAGCTAGAAAAGAATAAATTGATTAGTGATAGTCAGCACGGTTTTGTGAAGGGAAGGTCATGCCTCACAAACCTTATTGAGTTCTTTGAGAAGGTGACCAAACAGGTAGATGAGAGTAAACCGGTTGATGTGGTGTATATGGATTTCAGCAAGGCATTCGATAAGGTTCCCCACAATAGGCTATTGTACAAAATGCGGAGGAATGGAATTGTGGGAGATATAGCAGTTTGGATCAGAAATTGGCTTGCTGAAAGAAGACAGAGGGTGGTAGTTGATGGGAAATGTTCATCCTGGAACCAGTTACTAGTGGTGTAGCGCAAGGGTCAGTGTTGGGTCCACTGCTGTTTGTCATTTTTATAAATGACCTGGATGAGGGCGTAGAAGGATGGGTTAGTAAATTTGCAGACGACACTAAGGTCGGTGGAGTTGTGGATAGTGACGAAGGATGCAGTAGGTTGCAGAGAGACATAGATAAGCTGCAGAGCTGGGCTGAGAGGTGGCAAATGGAGTTTAATGCAGACAAGTGTGAGGTGATGCACTTTGGTAGGAGTAACCGGAAGGCAAAGTACAGGGCTAATGGTAAGATTCCTAGTCGTGTAGACGAGCAGAGAGATCTCGGTGTCCATGTACACAGATCATTGAAAGTTGCCACCCAGGTTGACAGGGCTGTTAAGAAGGCATACAGTGTTTTAGCTTTTATTAATTGAGGGATCGAGTGAGTTCCAGAACCAAGAGGTTGTGGTGAAGCTGTACAAAACTCTGGTGCGGCTGCACTTGGAGTATTGTGTACAGTTCTGGTCACTGCATTATAAGAAGGATGTGGAAGCTTTGGAAAGGGTGCAGAGGAGATTTACTAGGATGTTGCCTGGTATGGAGGGAAGGTCTTACGAGGAAAGGCTGAGTGACTTGAGGCTGTTTTCATTAGAGAAAAGGAGGTTGAGGGGTGACTTAATTGAAACATATAAAATAATCAGAGGGTTAGATAGGGTGGATAGGGAGAGCCTTTTTCCTAGGATGATGACGGCGAGCACGAGGGGGCATAGCTTTAAATTGAGGGGTGAAAGATATAGGACAGATGCCAGGTAGTTTCTTTACTCAGAGTAGTAAGGGAATGGAACGCTTTGCCTGCAACGGTAGTAGATTCGCCAACTTTAGGTACATTTAAGTCGTCATTGGATAAGCATATGGATGTACATGGAATAGTGTAGGTTAGATGGGCTTGAGATCGGTATGACAGGTCGGCACAACATCGAGGGCCGAAGGGTCTGTACTGTGCTGTAATGTTCTATGTTCTATGTTCTATGTAATGAATTCCAAGGCTCACCACTCTTTGGATGGAGAAATGCCTCCTCATCTCCGTCCTAAATGGTCTACCCCAATCCTCATACAGTGACCCCTGGTTCTGGACACACTCACCGTCAGGAACATCCTCCCTGCATCTACCCTGTCCAGTCCTGCTGGAATTTTATAAGTATCTATCAGATCCCCCATCGTTCATCTGAACTCCAGCAAAAACAATCCCAACCTAGTTAATCCCTCCTTATACATCAGACCCACCATCCCCAGGATCAGCCTGGTAAACCTTCCCTGCACTCCCCCGAGAGCAAGAGCATCTTTCCTCAGAAAAGGAGACCAAAACTGCACACAATATTCCAGGTGTGGTCTCACCAAGGCCGTGTACGCCTGCAACAACACATCCCTAGTCCTGTACTCAATACAGCTCACAATGAAGGCCAGCATACCATTTGCCTTCAATAATTAAATTATCTTCACTCTCATTCCCAACCCCATACTCCACCAAACCTTGCTTTCGATGACAATATGAGCAGGAGTGATGGGATCATTTCATGTCCCTTGAACAGGTGTCTGCTGAGGGCTGCTTTCAGGGAGCTCAGGGCCTGGAGGAGTAGAGGGAACCCGTGATAAGCCCCCAGTCACACTGGCACTCTCAGTGTGGAAGTTGGCATCAGCCTGGGGCAGGCACCTTATGCCCCTTGGAGGCTGCCAGGCCTGCTGAGCGTTTCCAGAAATTTCTGTTTTTGTTTCTGCTGTATGTCAGCTGGCATGGGTCTTGCATACTCCTGAATCTATAGGAATGCCCTGAAAATCCTGAGCCCAAACACATTAAAGTATCAGCCGGGGATCACCCGAGTGATTGAATCATCTGATGTGTCTGGAAGATAAATCATTATTTTTGAGGCCAGTTGATGGAGAGACTTGTATAGATACATGATTAGTTTGTGAGGGGTGGAGGGTGGGATCCCACCGATCTGGAATGTTCCATCCATTTTTCTGTTTCTTCACCACCGGGAAGGTAAGGCAGAACCCAAAGGATAAAAATATTCTGAGGCCCGCTTTCGGAACGGTGTTATTATTAATAAGGAAAAGCCTGACAACAGGTCACAGTCCAACAGGTTTATTTGAAATCACAGGCTTTTGGAGCGCGGCCCCTTCATCAGGTGCAGTGAGAGAGGAGAGCACACAGACGCAGAGTTTATCGGCAGAGAGATCAAAGGTGAAGAGATCAAAAGTTCTTATAACTGGTGTGAGTGGAGTGTCAGATAATAAGTCTCTGCAGGTGATCAAGAGTGTTAGACAGTGTGAGGAAAGTGTCAACAGCTGAATAACCAGTGAAGGGATAATATATAATCTGATTAAATGAGGCAGAGAGATAATTACAAAAAATTAAAAATAAGGTAGCTCTGGAGACAAACCAAATGGCTGGGCTAACATGAAAAGTATTAGAGTTGCATGTTGAGGGTCTAACCAACCTAACAAGTAATCCAAAACTGTAATACTAATTAAGGTATAGAGATCATAACGAGTTATCAAGGTGATGGCGTCAAAACAGGACAGTAAGGAAGGTTTTACAATTACAGAACAGAGTGGTGGGATCACCTGTAGTGTGACATGAACCCACTATCCCGGTTGAGGCCGTCCTCATTGGTATCAAGTTTGGCTATCAGCCTTTGCTGGTCGGCTCCATGTTGTTGTGTATCCCAAAGTTTGCCTTGGAGGGCATTTACCTAAAGATTTGAGGCCGAATGACCTTGACTGTTGAAATGTTCCCACACTCTGAGTGGACACCCCTGTCTGGCAGTTGTTGAGAGGTGTCCATTCATCTGTTGACACAGCATCTGCATGGTTTCACCAATATACCATACCTCAGGGCAACCTTAGGAGGATAGATAATGTTGGCCAAGTCATATTAGTATCTGCCATGGGTGGTGTTCCCACCTGTAATGGGAGTATCCATGTCGATGACCTGACATGGCCTGCAGAGGTTGCTGTGACAGGGTTGTATGGTGTTGTGGTCAATGTTGCCCTGAAGGCTGGACAGTTTGCTGCAAACAATGGTCTGTTTAAGATTTGGTGGTTGTATAAAGGTGAGAAGTGGAGAGTAGTGAAGATGTTGGCGAGATGCTCATTATCGTCATGATGTGTTGAATGCTGCGAAGAACATGGTGTAGTTTCTGTACTCCTGGGAAAGTACTGGACGACAAAAGGGTATCCTGTGGGACCTATTTGAGACCTAATGGGAGGTTCTGGCATAGGAGATGTAAAAATAAGACCAGAGGGAGAAAATAGCCCTGAATAGATGTTTGCATAGAAAAGTACAGCACAGTACAGGCCTTTCGGCCCACGATGTTGTGCCATGGAATAATCCTAATCCAAAAATAAAATAACCTACATTCCCCTCAATTCACTGCTGTCCATGTGCATGTCCAGCAGTCGCTTAAATGTCACTAATGACTCCGCTTCCACGACTACCACTGGTAAACTATTCCATGCGCTCACAACTCTCTGGGTGAAGAACCTCCCTCTGATGTCTCCTCGATACCTTCCTCCTAACACCTTAAAACTATGACACCTCATGGCAGTCAATCCTGCCCTGGGGAAAAGTCTCTGGCTATCGACTCTATCCATGCCCCTCATTACCTTGTACACCTCAGAGAATTCAGCAGAAAGGCAAGAATTGGGGAGAATGTGGTTTGAGCTACAATTAGGATGAGGACTCGGAGTGAATGATGATGATACAGTTAAGGGGCAGACAGATAAATAAGAGAAATGATGAGAAGATATTCTGAGAGGTGAGAATGAAAGAGGGTGAGGGTTCTTGTGGACAGAAACACTGGCACAGCCCTGGAGGGGAGAGCAGCCTGTGTCAGTGTTGAAACACCATAACATCTCAACAGGCTATTGGAAGCAAGGAACAGAGTGGGAAATATTTAGTGCAGTTTGCTAGGTCAGAGAGCAGCAATTTGCTAGATTGAATGCGAGGTTTGCAGGTCTCCACTTTGAGGTGCGGGCGACCATGTCTGTCCTCTGGGCTGTGTGCTGAGAATCTGGTGGATGTATCACAGGGTGCTCAGGACAATGTGCGTACAGAAGATTCTGCGGACTGCAGGTCGTTGAATTTGGGACCAGCTTGGGCCTTGGATTTCCTCTGCCAGGGATTCTGTTACACTTGCTTTTGTTTGCGTATGTTTCTGGAACACCTGGTGTGAAAACCTGGTGAATATAGGGCAGGGGTGGGATGAATGTTCCATGGTCAATGCTCTTCATTGCCAGAGTGAGGGCTGAGGACTACTAGAGGCTCCAATTCTGGGACGTGTCTCATTATCAACGCAGACTGCTCAGGACATAGGGCGCAGCTCAGATAGAGGAACCTGTTCACTGTTCATTGTTTCTGACATGGAGTGAAACCTTGTCCTTTCTGGGCCATTTTGGTATCTTCCATCAGATATACTTAATGCCACTTGGAGAAGTGAAGGTGTCACACTGCACGGGGGGAGTGTCCCTGTTACACCACATGTTCCTGTTCTAATTCAGTTAACTTCTCCGAGCTATAAAAAATCCACCTTGTCTCACACTCGGTCATGGTTTCTCTCAACCATTTGATCAAAACAAGTTTCTGATAAATCAAACATCACCTCTTTTATTTTTACTTCTTGATTTCTCCTCCTGCTTTAACTGGTGGCATTGTGACCGTATTACCACACAGTCAGGAAAAGTCCCTTACTTCCCAGAACATCTCAGTTGCCTGATTCTCCACTGGCTTTTCAACCACAGAGGGCATCACTCCCACCTGTGATCCGGCTATATCATTCGGGATGGTAAGCGGTATCACTGGAGCAAGATGGCGGCCAAACATGATGCTCCAATCGCGGTTCTCTGCCCACCAGTTCCCTTTCCTTTCTCTTTCTTTTCTGCAGTTTTTCTTCACCTTGCACCCTCCCCCAAACTTTTAACCTCTTAAACTACCCTCCCCGGATGGAATGGAGCATCAAGGTGAATCCGAGACTGTGCCAGCGCAGGAAGCAAGATCTGGAGAGGGTCACAGCTGGAGTGGAGCAGGTCGAGCCCCGGTCAAACTGGGAGGTGTGTCCTGGAGCCTGGTGCGGGGAGGTAGTGAGGCCTCATGTTCTGAATCCCAGAGGGAACAGACTCATTGAAAAGGACTATAATTTGAGTACTTTTATTGAGACTTTTAAAAAACTTTGTAAGTCTATGCTAGACCTTTTCTTTCACTCTTTCATTTCTGAAACAAACACTGAAGGTATCTGCGATAACAAAGTGTGGATCTAGATGAACACAACAGGCCAAGCAGCATCTTAGGAGCACAAAAGCTGACGTTAAGGGCATAGACCCAAGGTCCTGAGATGCTGCTTGGCCTGCTGTGTTCATCCAGTTCCACACCTTATTATCTTGGATTCTCCAGCATCTGCCGTTCCCATTATCTCTGAAAGTATCTGTATCTGGGTACACTGTACCCAAGATGGCGCCAAAGAGGTAACATTACAAAGTTTTCACTGCGCTCATTTGAGTGCACACGATAAAAAAAGTCGTTATATTCTATTCTGTGTTACCACCTTTCCTTGAAATAGTCTTTCTGAATTATGTATATCCTCATTTCCCACCATCAAAGATTATCTCTTAAAGTGTTAATTTCTCCTCCTGGCACACGCAGGTGGACCTTACCACGTTAACATACCTCACTGGCTTCTCCTGTTTTACCACATCCACCTTCCTTGTACCTTTTCTAAAACCACCAACACTGCGACTTCACGTGGCCTTTTTAACTTCTCTTTCCCCTCTCATGGATTTTCCTCTTAGCCTGTGGTAAAACTATCTTTATTATCTTCACTGAGACCTCCTTTTCCTTTAGCACCTTTTCCCCAATTTCTATCCCTCCTGGATTGAAATTGATGCCAGAAGCCAAACTTTGATTTATCAACTAGCACAAAATCATTGTCCATTCCCGCTGCTAATCTTGCAGTTTTAACTCTATGCTTTTCCACATGAGTTCTCACTACTCCAGGAAATGAAATTTGAACTCCTTCAAAAGAATAGTCTCTCTAAGAGTGTCATACCTTTAATCTATTTTCAATACCCTTTACCACTTGTCAAAAATCCTTTGTTTGATCCTTTCAAACTCTATGTATGTTTGACTAGATTCCCTCCTTAGATTCCAAAAACATTGTTTGTCGCTTCTGGCACTCGTTCATATGCACTTAAAACAGCTTTTCTCACCTGATCATACTTCCCAGATACCTTCTCTGAGAGTGATGCAAATATCTCACCAGCTCCAATGACCAATTTTTGTTTAAATCAACAATACACAGACCCCTATTCCTCACCAACCACCTCACCAACCTCCGGATACAACGCATCATCCTCTGACACTTCCGCCATCTACAATCCGACCCCACCACCAAAGACATTTTTCCATCCCCACTCTCTGCAAGACTCCCTTGTTCGCTCCACACTTCCCTCCAACCCCACCACACCTGGCACCTTCCCCTGCAACCGCAGGAAGTGCTACACTTGCCCCTACACCTCCTCCCTCACCCACATCCTAGGCCCCAAGATGACTTTCCACATCAAGCAGATGTTCACCTGCACATCTGCCAATGTGGTATATTACATCCCCAGTACCTGTTGTGGCTTCGTCTACATTGGGGAAACCAAGCTGAGGCTTGGGGACCACTTTGCAGAACTCCTACGCTCGGTTCACAATAAACAACTGCACCTCCCAGTCGCAAACCATTTCAACTGCCCCTCCCATTCCTTAGACAACTTGTTCCTCCTGGGCCTCCTGCAGTGCCACAATGATACCACCCAAAGGTTGCAGGAACAGCAACTCATATTCTGCTTGGGAACCCTGCAGCCCAATGGTATCAATGTGGATTTCACAAGCTTCAAAATCTCTCCTCCCCCCACTGCATCTGAAAACCAGCCCAGCTCATCCCTGCCTCCCTAACCTGTCCTTCCTCCCACCTATCTCTTCCTCCCACCTCAAGCCGCACCTCCATTTCCTACCTACTAACCTCATCCCGCCCCCTTGACCTGTCCGTCCTCCCCGGACTGACCTATCCCCTCCCCATCTCCCCATCTCCCCACCTACACTCAGCTCCACAGCCTCCATCCCTGCCCCTTTAACTTGTCCATCTCCTCTCCACCTATCTTCTCCTCTATCTATCATCTATCCACCTCCCCCTCTCTCCCTATTTATTCCAGTTCCCTCTCCCCATCCCCCTCTCTGATGAAGGGTCTAGGCACGGAACGTCAGCTTTTGTGCTCCTCTGATGCTGCTTGACCTGCTGTGTTCATCCAGCTCCACACTTTGTTATCTCGGATTCTCCAGCATCTGCAGTTCCCATTATCTCTGATACACAGTCAGTGGCATTTCATTTGTCTAGCCACCTTCTCAAATGAAATGAAAAATGTTTCTACATCCTCCTCATCAAACTTTTGCAACTAGTGAACATATTTAAATAGATCCCCATCAGGCCTTTGTCTACAATGGTTTTGCTCTTCATCACATTTTACCTTCCCCACATTTTACCTTCAGCACTGCCATTTGCAGTCCACATTCACTTTACAAAGTTCAAAACTCCAAAGTTCAAAAGTTCTCTCCCCTTTTCCCTTTCTTCTCTCTCTCTTTCCCCCTTTCTTCTCTCTCTCTTTCCCCCTTTCTTCTCTCTCTCTTTCTCCCTTTCTTCTACTTTTATTCGTAATTCAAACTGTTTCATTTCCGTTTCGTATTCCAGCTGTTTTAATTCTTTTGTTCTTTGTTCCACTGCAATTATCTCTCTCTCTTGCTTTTGCCTCTCTTTTTCTTTTGCCTTAAACTCATTTTTCAATTGAATTTTAGCCATTTTCAATTATTCCGATCGCATTTTTGGCTCTGATAGTTGGTTGACGATTGCTGCGATTATCTCCTTTTGCCTCACAGACAAAGACACCCTCAGCTCCAGCCTGCCTGCCAGCCAATTCTAAAACCTCTGCCTTCCCCACCCTCAGTAAGCAACTCCAGGTGACTGCTTCCACAGCCAGGAAACTCTTAGCCTCTGAAAGAACCATTTTTACCAAAGGCACTCCCTTTATAAACCAAACAAAGCCAACACCTAAATAGGAAAAACACAACACTCAACACTCTTTGAATCCAATAATCTTACACTTAACCTGGAATTATAAATTTTAAATCCCGACAAGAGCCCCCATTTTGTTTTGGACCAGACCAGAGCACACTACCCCCACCCCCATCCCCACCAACAAAATATAGTAAGGGGATAGCCTAGACGTTAACTTCTGTATTTATTTAAGGGTAAGGCGCTGTGTTCCAGATGTGATTCAATTGGTCCACCTCTAAGTTTTAATCAAAGCACACTTTATTCTTACAACATAGTTAAAACACAGAAAGAAGGAGGTTTGGTATAACGTTAATCCTATTGAAATACCCAACATGATAATGTATTATTTAATCACAGTACAGGTTCAATAGGCCAAATGGCCTCTACCTGCACTGTAGGGATTCTATGGTTAAATGATCGGGTAAGGAGGCAGATCCTGAAATCACCCCCAGATCAGAACAATGCTGCTGACAGCAACTGGATCTCTGCAGACACCCAGACAGCTAGCTCTGCCAGGAGTTACTGAGTTACTGTGACAAATTATACTTGCACCTGCATGTTGCAGTCTGAGGGCACCCAGACTCCACTTTATTTCTCTCACAAGGCTGACCAGAATCTCTCCCACTCTGACCTTCTGGCATTAGTAAGTGTTGGAAAGGTTTAGCAGTTACTTAGGGAGGCAATGGCCTAGTGGTATTATCTGTGGGCTGTTAATCCAGGGACCTAAGGTAATGTTCTGGGAATGTGGGTTCGAATCCCACCACAGCAGATGGTGGAATTTGAATTCAATAAAAACAAATCTGGAATAAGAGTCTAATGATGACCATGAATCCATTGTAGATTGTCAGGAAAAACTCATCTTGTTCGCTAATGTCCATTAGGGAAGGGAAACTACCGTCCTTACCTGGTCTGGCCTAAATGTGACTCCAGACCACAGCACTGCAGTTGATTCTTAACTGCCCTCTGGGCAATTAGGGAAGGGCAATAAATGCTGACTAGTCAGTTTTTCCCTCATTCCCTGAATGAATAAATGTAAGTTGATGTTTGGTCATGTCATAAACACATCTTCCCATCATCAACTCCTGGAGTGGGACTTGCACTCAAGAGTTTCTGGCTTAGAGGTTCAGACACTAACCACTGCACAAGACCACCCCACTCCTTTGCACACTCCCCTCCCCAAGCCCCAACATTTTGTAATTCCACACACCTATAAATGAATGCGAGTGCTTTGTTAACGTTTAATTGTTTTGCTGACCAATGTTAATGCTTTGAACCTTGCTAACCTGTATGCTAGGCCCGTTGTTCTCTAATACTATTTAATATATTGTTTTCTGAGCTACCAATGATATCTCTCTTAGCTTTCCTCCTGTTAACCCTTTCTTATTTCAAAAATATACTTTATTCATAAAAAAATCTATATATACATATATTATCACAAATATAGTTTGGTTCTGTACAGTCACTTATCATGTAAACAGACAAAACATTGGACTTTGACTCTATCCAACAAATCAAAGGCATAAGAACATAAGAACTAGGAGCAGGAGTAAGCCATCTGGCCCATTGAGCCTGCCCCACCAGTTAATAAGATCACGGCTGATCTTTGAGACTCAAGCTCCACTTACCTACCCACTTACCATAACCCTTAACTCCTTTACTGTTCAAAAATTTATCTCGTCTTGCCTTAAAAACATTCAGTGAGGTAGCTTCAACAACTTCACTGGGCAGGGAATTCCACAGATTCACAATCCTTTGGGTAAGAAGTTCCTCCTGACCTCAGTCCTACATTTGCTTCCCTTTATTTTGAGGCAATGCCGTCTAGTCCTAGTTTCATCTGCTGGCGGAAACAAACTCCTTGCCTTCACCTTATCTACTCCCTTCATTATCTTATATGTTTCTAGAAGATCTCCTCTCATTCTTCTGAATTCCAAGGAGTATAATCCCAGTCTACTCAGTCTCTCCTCATAATCCAACCCTCTCAACTCTGGAATCAACCAAGTGAATCTCCTCTGCACCCCCTTCAGCGCTAGTATATCTCTTCTCAAGTAAGGAGACCAAAACTACACACAGTACTCCAGGTTTGGCCTCACCACGACCCTATACAGCTGCAGAATAGCTTCCCCGTTTAGAAACTCCATCCCTCAAGCAATAGCAGACAAAGTTCCATTTGCCTTTTTAATCACCTGCTGCGCCTTCAATCCCACCTTCAGCGATTCCTGCACAAGGATACCCAAGTCCCTTTGCACAGCAGCACGCCGCAATTTTTTATCATTTAAAACATTGTCCATTTTGCTGTTACTCCTATCAAAATGGATGGCCTCAAACTTATCACAATTGTACTCCATCTGCCAGACCTGTGCCCACTCACTTAGACTATCTATATCCTTCTGCAGACTTCCAGTGCCTTCTGCACACTTTGCTCTAGCGCTCACCTTAGTGTCATCTGCAAATTTTGACACACCACACTTAGTCCCCAACTCCAAATCATATATGTAAATTGTAAACAATTGAGGTCCCAACACTGATCCCCGAGGCACATCGCTAGCCACTGACCGCCAACCAGAAAAACAACAATTGACCCCTACTCTTTTCTTTCTGCTGGTCAACCAATCCTCTATCCATGCCAATACATTACCTGTAATACCGTGCAACTACATCTTATGTAGCAGCCTTTGGTGTGGCACCTTGTCAAATGCCTTCTAGGTATCCACATACACCACATCCACAGATTCCCCATTGTCCACCGTGCAAGTAATGTCCTCAAAGAATTCCACCAGATTAGTTAAACATGACCTACCCTTCATGAACCCAGGCTGGATGTCCCAATGGGACAATTTCTATCCCGACGTCTTGCTATTTGTTCCTTAATGATAGATTCAAGCATTTTCCCCACTACCGAAGTTGAGCTAACTGGCCTATAGTTACCTGCTTTATGTCTACTTCCTTTTCTAAACAGTGGCGTCACATTGGGATGGTTCTCACAGATTGTAAAACAGCCAGAGTCCAGTGAATTTTGGTAAATAATTACTAGTGCATTTGCTATTTCCACCCATCACCTCTTTTAGCACCCTGGGATGCATTTCACCAGGGCCAGGAGACTTGTCTACCCTTAGCTCCATTAGCTTGCCCAGCACTGCCTCTTTAGTGATAATGATAGTTTCTAGGGCCTCACCTGCTATAACCTCCTTGCTATTAGTTTTCAGCATGTTATTTGTGTCTTCCACTGTGAAGACATACACAAAATCACTGCTTAATGTCTCGGCTATTTCCTCATTCCCAGTTATTAAATTGGCCTTTTCATCCTCGAAAGGACCAACGTTTACCTTCGCCACTCTTTTATGATTTACATATATTTGAAACTTTTGCTGCCTGTTTTTATATTCTGAGCTAATTTACTCTCATAATCTAGCTTACTTTTCTTTACAACTATTTTGTGGCTTCTGTTGGCCTCTAAATTTTCCAATCTATTAGTTTCCCACTACTCTTCGCTTTTTTGGATGTGTTTTTTTCCCCCAATCTGATACTTTCCTTTATTTCCTTAGACATCCATAGCTGGCTCTCTCTTTTCCTACAGTTCTTCCTTATCACTGAAATACATTTCTGCTGAGCACTGTGAAAAATCGTTTTGAAAGTCCTCTGCTGTTCCTCAATTGACCCACCATAAAGATCTTGCTCCCATTCTACCTCAGCTAACTCCTCCCTCATTCCTTCATAGCCTCCTTTGTTTATAGGTCCTGGATTTAACCTTCTCACGCTCCATCTGTATTTTAAATTTGACCGTACTGTGATCGTTCTTTCCGAGAGAATCCCTAACTGCGAGGCCATTAATTATTCCTGTCTCATTACACAGGACTAGATCTAGGGGAGCTAGCTCCCCGTAGGTTCCATTACATATTGTTCAAGGAAGTTATCGCTGATACATTCTATGAACCTCTCCTCAAGGCTGCCGTGACCGACCTGGTTTGACCAATCGATATGTGGATTAAAATCCCCCGTGATAATTGCTGTACATGCATTACATTTTTACATGCATTAACTAATACTTTGTTTATTGCTCCCCCCCCCACCACAGTGTCATTATTTGGTGGCCTACAGACCACACTTATCAGTGACTCCTTCTCCCTGGTATGACCTGACTTATGCATACACATTTACACATATTTGAGGCACTTGGAAAGGTCCGACCTCCACTTACCGTCAGCAGGAAGACCTCAGACAGTGGTCTTCCTCCACTGCCCCTTTGCAGCAGCTTCCCCAAGCTTTAGTGTGTCCCTCAGCACATAGTCCTGGGCCTTGAAATGTGCCAGTCTGCAACACTCAGGCAGAGTCAACTCCTTGTTCTGGAAGACCAGCAAGTTTCAGATGGAGCAAAGAGCCTCTTTCATCGATTTGATGGTCCTCCAAACACAATCGATGCTTGTCTCAGTGTGTGTCCTGGGGAACAGGCCGCAGAGCATTTAACTTCCCCATTGCAAGTATTTGACAGCCTTTTATGGTGCATTTTCCTCCAAAGATGTTGACACACTTTTGTACTCTTATTGTAGTTATTCTTTCCCTGAATCTAAATGGTGATTATAAATTATGAAAAACAGTGATCACAGCAGTTGATGCATGGTGTGTAACATTTCATTTCTGATTTCCTGCGATCTGAACCACTCTGCTTAAGATTCATTTTTGCATCCAATCATTCAGCAGTCCCTAAGTCCACATTGCATTACCTTTATCATGATGTGGAGGTGCTGGTGTTGGACTGGGGTGGGCAAGGTCAGAAGTCACACACCACCAGGTTATAATCCAACAGGTTAATTTGAAATCACAAGCTTTCAGAGCTTCAATCCTTCTACCAGTGTTAATGAGAGAGTTGGTATCAGACACAGAATTTAGAAGTGTAAGGTCCAAGGGTCACATCAATGATGAGGATGTATTAAACAAATCTAAGATGCTGTTAAATAGTTAATCAGTTAGTAGGTTTTAATTGATTAATATATATATATGTAAATCTCTGAATTCCTTTCAAGTCATTGCCCTGAGAGAACCGAAGGTTTTATCATTGTAAAGAAGAGGTAACGTTTCAGGGTGTGGCCTTTTTTAGAATCTGTTTGTGTTTTGGTTTGGAGTCAGACTGGTTTTATTTCTAATGTAGGAATTTAAAGAACGTCATATTGACTGACTGTCTATAAACTGTGTGTGTGTGTGTGTGTGTGTGTGTGTGTGTGTGTGTGTGTGTGTGTGTGTGTGTGTATAGTGTGGTGGGGACACCTGTATGCAACATGATCCCCAGATCCTGGTTGAGGCTGTCCTCATGGTTACTGAACTTGGCTATCAGCCTCTGCTTGTCGACTCTGCATTGTTGTGTATCCTGAAGTCTGCCTTGGAGGACATTTACCTGAAGATCCAAGGCCGAACGTTCTTGCCCGCTGCAGTGTTCCCCCCTGGGAGTGAACAACCCTGTTTGGTGATTGTTGCGCAGTGTCCATTCATCCATTGTCGTAGTGTCTGCATGGTCTCACCAATATACCATGCCTCGGGGCATCCTTCCCTGCAGCGTATGAGATAGACAATGTTGACCGAGTCATATGAGTATCTGCTGTGCATGTGGTGTTCCCACATGTGATGGTAGTGTCCATGTCAAAGATCTGACATGTCTTGCAGAGGTTACCAGGACAAGTTGTGCAGTGTTGTGGTCAATGTTGTCCTGAAGGCAGGGTAGTTTGCTGGGAACAATGGTCAGTTTAAGGTTTGGCATTACTGAAGTTACTCTATCGGAGATACCACATGTCCGTCTTCTGAGGAGGTCATTACAATTTTTCTTTGTGGCGCTTCAGAACACAGGACCTGTTCGGATGAGGAGGAACACGACGGATATTTGAGGTTGTTGAAGGAAGCCGTCATAGAAACAGGATATGATGCTGAACTCCTCGCTCGCCAGCTTTAATGTGCCACAGCGGAAAACCGTAACGACCCCCTCAGAGGACAAGCACACTCCTCCTTCCCAATTTACAGCCATTCAGGTAGTAATCTGCCTCTTGTTTTGTTTCTGAAGTGAATAACCTCACATTTATCCAAATTGTACTCCATCTGTCATTGAAGGATCTCTGCGTCCCTCAGCACAGTTCACCCTCCCACCCAACTTGGTATTATCTGCAAACTTGGAGATGTCACATTTTGTTCCCTCATTGAAATCCTTAATACATATTGTAAATAGCTGGGTCCCAGCACCGATCCCTGTGGCACCCCACTAGTTACTGCCTGCTAATTTGACAAGTACCATTGATTCCTACTCATTGTATCCTCTCTGCCAACCAGTTTCCTATCCATCTCAACACATTTTCCCCAGTCCCACATGCTTTAATCTTGCACATTAATCTCTTACAAACATTTTCTGAAAATCCAATTCTACAACATCAACTGGCTCCCCCTTGTCAACTCTACTAGTTACATCTTCATAGAATTCCAACAGATTTGTCAAGCATGATTTCCCCTTCACAAATCCATACTGACTCTGATCCTGCCACTACTTTCTAAATGCTCTGCCATAAAATCCTTGACAATGGATTTGAGAATTTTTTCCACTACCAATGTTAGGCGCAATGGTCTATATTCCCTGTTTTCTCTCTACTTCCCTTTTTGAATATTGGAGTGACATCAGTCACCCTCCAATCTGCAGGGGGTGTCCAGAGTCTATAGAATCCTGGAAGATGACCACCAAAGCATCCACTATTTCTAGAGCTACTTCCTTAAGTACTCTGAGATGTAGGTTATCAGGCCCTGGGGATTTATTGGCCTTCAATCCTAACAATTTTCCCAGCACCATTTCTCTATTAATATTGATCTCCCTCAGTTCTTCCCTCTCACTAAATCTTGCATCTTGCAACAATTCTGGTAGCTGATTTGTGCCCTCTTTTGTGAAGACAGAACCAAAAGTATGTATTCAGGTCCTCAGCCGTTTCTTTGTCTCCTATTATAATTCCTCGTTTCTGTCTGAAGGGGACCTACATTTGTCTTTATCAATCTCTTTATCTTCATGTACCCATTGAAACTCTTTGCATCACTCTTAATGTTCCCTGCAAGCTTACTTAATACTATATTTTCCCCTTCTTAATCAATCCCTGGGTCCTTCTTCGCTGAATTCTAAACAGCTCCCAATCTTCAGATTTATTACTTTTCTTGCCAATGTGTACATTTCTTCCTTGGATATCTCTTATTTCCTTTGTAAACCATGGATTGGCCCTCTGACCCATTTTGCTTTTGTGAAAGACAGGAATAAACAGTTGTCCCAATTCCCCCATGAATTCCTTGAAAGTTTGCCTATCTGCTGCCATCCCTTTAAGAAACTCTCCCCAGTCAATCAAGGCCAACTCAAGCCTCATATCCTTGTAGTGTCCTTTATTAAGGTTCAGCACCCTAGTCTCTGAATCACCAACCTCACTCTCCATCTTGATAAAAAATTCTATCATGTTATGCTCGCTCTTCCTCAAGGAGTCTCACACGGCTAGATTGGCAATGATTCCCTTCAAATCATGTTTGTTATGTATCAATTAGTCTTTCAGTATCCATGTGGACTTTTTCTTTTCTTTTCAGTCTGTAGATGCTCTTCTATTACTGTTTGTTATAGATCCTACCACATTTCTGACCGTTAAGATGATGGCTGTATACTTCCCTGTTTTATCTTTCTTCTGGTAAACAATAACATGATTCCTACCAGACACAAGGAAATTAAAAGGCCCTTGTTAATTACATAGGATATTTTACAAATGTTTTGGGAAACCACATTTTCCAATCAAACTGTTTTCCTTAAGAAACAAAGAAGCGTTGGCTTTAGTGATTTATGTCCATCACTTACTTTGATTGTGATCATTATACAGGCATTTCCCAGTTTGTGAGCAGGCTCACAACTCGCTTTGTGTGCAACTTAGAGTACAATGCAGGACAATATAAAGCAGCCATTCATAAGCACAGCTAATGCTTGTATGTTTAAATATTTGAAGTTGCATCCATCTGTGGGATCGTGCTCATAAGTGCAAGCGCCTAGAACTCAGATGTTCATAAGTCAATCCATTAATAAATAAATAGAAATCAACATCAGCTCTTATGTGAATACACTGGGCCCTGTTCTTTGCAGACAGAAACAACACGTACACATTACGCCCGTTTCAACTCAACACATTAGGTGACGGCTATTTGCTGGTTCATGTTTCAGGGCAATGCCTGACCAATGAGCGTCAACTGCCCCGTTTAAAATTTAAACAAAGCCTGGAAGCTAATTGTCAATTCACTAATTCGTGCATTCTTCATGGCAGTACTACCCACCAATACTAGCCCACTTTGTGCAACTAATTAGTGCACTCTTCATTCGTGTTGGTTGCCGCTTTGATTTGCATCTTTCTACAGTTTTTTAACCAGGTCATGTCCACCCAACACTCCACTCACAGGACACTGGCTGTGGCCACCCAGCTCGGAGTCAGTTCCTGAACTGAAGAGATTCTGAATCCCCTGCTTTCCCATTGCCTTTGTCCCCCACACTAGCACTGTACCACAGCAGCACTTACCTTCCCCCCACTGTACCTGTTGTCGTGTGTGTATGTGTGCAGGGTACCATTGTGCAAAATAAAATTTATTCAATATTTCTCATGCATGTGGCCAGTGAGCCAGAAACAAACAAAGCCCAGTGAGGGCGATGTTTACATGAAGAAAGTGAAGGGGGAGGCGAGTGATTAAATTAAGAGAGAGTTGGAGGGCGAAATGAAGTGGCCACAGCCCCTCCCCATCCCCCCACTGGCCCTGCAGCATCCACCTCTCCCTGGAGGCATTAAGATCATTGGAGGGCACAATGTGCTCCCTCTCTAAGGACACCAAGACTCGAATATAGCCGTGGAAGAGTGGCAGGCCATGGTCAGAAATTATCCCCTGTGTGGCCCACTGCTTGGACCTATTTATGGCCAGCCTGGCTGGGCCCAGGAGCAAGCTCACAATGTGATCCTCCAACCTGCCCAATTCCCTCTGCCCTCTGCCCTCTGCCGCAGATGCCCAAAGATCAGGAGCATAGGTACTGAAGTGTGAACAAAAGCGGAGGAGAAGGTCTTTGAGATAACTCAAAAGGGAGTGCAAACACCCACACCCAATAAAGACATGGTCCACAGACTCCACAGCACCATGAAACAGACTGATGGGCTGGGAGTCTGTGAACCACCACAATCTGTGAATATATGGGACTATTGAGTGCAACACCCTCCTCTCCCAGATCCCTGAGGGAAAGAGGGAGGACTCCAGTGTAGAGAGACCTCCAATGGGGATCCCCACGACCTAGCGGCAAATAGACCACAAGTGGTATCCAGGTGGTGGATGTAGGAGAAGAGGCGAATGATGTGTAGTAACAGCCTGTGTGTAGCTCACCGTTTTGTCTCCCTAAAAGGCATACAACATAAATTTTGCAGGTGGCTCAGGTTGTGGGGAACCCACCGCCCGTGAGAAGCATGGGATCCTAGTTCCAATGTGAAATTCCATCCGAGTGGGGCAGGGTTACCCCTATGAACTGATATTCTTGTGAACGATCCTGATGAGCAAGGAGACCAGCTTCAATAAAGTATCTTTTGTCAGAATACTGTTAGTTCTCTTTACATTCAATGATTTACTTTCACAGCTCCTCTTTGCATTTTCAATTAGTTTCCAAATCACTTCATAGTCACTTTCGCCATCCTCTCCTTTATCATTGATGTACTTAAGGTATGTTGTTATCTTTAGTGTCAATTTTACTTTCCCGTTTGTATTAGGCCGTTCAGCCCAAGTGTGTTCAACTATTTAATGATGTCACAGCAGATCTGCACCTTGCTTTGATTCCCATACATCCATCCATTGTGAATCATTATAGTCTAGTCTGCTTTTGTTTAGTTTTGAGGTACCTATTTCCCCCTGGGCTCTTTTACTCTCCAGCCCACCTGGATACGCAATTCCTTAATAGACCTTTCCTGCAACCAGGCCACTTCATTTCCCTCCAGCAAGGTCCCTCTCCACAAATTCCCACTTCCACTCCCCTACTACCCTCTCAAACACCCCTCATCCTCCTCTCTCTAACCACACTCCCCATTCTAACCCCACATTCCCTGAACACAATCTATTCTGCTGGCTCTACTTGGTCTTGAACCTATTTGCTAAATGACCATGATTGCTGGGACGTGAGTGTGTATCCTTTCAGCTACTCTGCCTTCCATAAAATAATGGCTTTGTGTACCCCCTCTGCCAGCCAAAGTTATTGAAGGAGAGCCTGAAAGACATTAGTAAGCTGGATGGGCTTTAATTAAGCTGATTTGTAACTCCAGATTCAATTGACTTCAAACTTTTTAACAGGCGTGGAGGGAATTGAACCAAGGTCCCCAGAGAGTTAGACTAGATTTCTAGATTATTAGACCATCCTACAACTGGACTATATCCTTTACCAAAATAAACATTTCCAGCTGCAGTTAATGTTTACTGCAAGTTCTGGAAAAGTGGAAGGTAGATTAGTGGGTGGCGGATCTTTAGAATTCTTGATCCTAGGTTGTAATGAATTCAGCCAGGTGGACCTCTTAGAGTCATAGAGCACGGAAACAGATCCTTCAGTCTAGTCAATCCATGCCAACCATGTCCCCGAACTAAACTAGTCCCACCTGCCTGCTCCTGGCCCATATCCCTCCAAACCTTTCCTATTCATGCACTTAGCTAAGTGCCTTTTAAACCTTGTAGCTGTGCTCATACCCACCACTTCCTCAAGAAGTTTATTTCATTCACAAACCACGCTCTGTGTAAAAATTGTGCTCCTGTCTTTTTTTAAAATTTCTCACTTTAAAAACATGCCCCCTACTCTTGAAGTCCTCCACCCTAGAGAAGAGAATCCCACCATTAACCCTGTTTATACCGCTCTTGATTTTATAAACCTCTCTAAAGTCCCCTCTCAGCCTGCTATACTCCAATCAGGGAACACTGACTGCCATACAAGCAGGACCGTCAGAGATTCTGTTCACTCTGGGAGGGAACTGGGTCAGTGTCAAGGACGCTCCATGTATGAATAAAGGGTAATGATGACAGGATGCTGGCCTCCGCAAAGTTATTTCACCGGAGTATGGGTGCTCGGTTACTGAGCATGCTTGGGACAGAAATTGATTGCTTTGACAAATGACAGCAAGGGATTTTAGGGGCCAAAGGACTCAGTGGTTAATAATCAGCATCAATTTGGTGAACAGCCTACTAAGTTTCCTATTTCCCTTTTTATCAAAATTATTTTTCACCCCTGTTCGTGTTTACTTTAATTAAGTCTTTCTCGACCATTACTTTACACCTCATAATGTTATCACTTAGATACTTGACTGTGTGTAAAGAGGGGGGTATTCATTTGTGGCCCCTTTTCCACTACTAACTGCAGCAGTTATTCTCTGGTTGCATCCTTGTACACATTTATCCTTCTCCCCTTCCCCAATTGCAGCTTCCCAATTTATTTAGGGCTAGCTGAAGGCTCCAGTGATTGATTTGTTTTTAAACTTACTTATTTACCTCTCTGTTCCTCTTTTGCTTTCCACAACAGTTGGCGTAGAATTCCCAGAGGAACATCCTCCCTGTGCTCTATCTCTAGTTTAGTGTTAGTGATGTTATTTACCCTCTACTCACATTATCACAAATGAATAGTTACCTCAATCCTCCAAGAAACAGGAGCTGGAGTAGACCATCTTACCATCAAACCTGCTCCACCATTCAATACTGCTAAATTTTCAACTTCAACTCCCCAGTCAAACCCCAATATCCCACTATTCCTGGGAAAGTGCATTGAGGTCTAAAAAAAAACGAACATTGGAGCATCCACAACCCTCCGGTGAAAAGAATTCCAAAGATTCACCAGCTGAGTGAAAAAGAAAATCTCATGATCAGCCTTTAGCATGAAACTGCATCCCAAACAATATCCTCAATTCCCCTGCCCAAAGGGAAATTACCTGATTGTCAATCCTTTCAGAATATTTATCTTTAACCTTTCTAATTATATCCTACAATGTTGCTGGCCCACTGGTGAAACCATGCCTCTTAGTACATCAATAACAATACACTTGCTCTCAAATCTGCATGGACACTCCCCTGACTGATAAAATGGCCAGTTACAGCCAAGCAAAAGCAACCAATGTGCCT
The DNA here is from genome assembly GCF_030684315.1 of Stegostoma tigrinum. Taxonomy (NCBI): domain Eukaryota; kingdom Metazoa; phylum Chordata; class Chondrichthyes; order Orectolobiformes; family Stegostomatidae; genus Stegostoma; species Stegostoma tigrinum. Next base: position 2,751,840 of record NC_081382.1, on the reverse strand, counting down.
CTCCTTAATCCCTTCCTCCCCAGTGTATCACTTGCTTTGTGTGTTAATGGGATTTTCCTTCTCCCTCTGTCCTTGCCTGGGACTCAGTGTCTGAAATTCCACATCAGAGTACATCCTTGCCCTGACCGGATCCGCACCTATCATCCACAGAGACAACCAGCATCCTCTTCCCCCAAGAATGAAACAACGCAACAGCGATCAGGGTGGCACAGTGGTTAGCACTGCTGCCTCACGCAACAGCATCCTGGCTTTGACTCCACACTTGGGCAACTGTCTTGTGTGTTGAGTTTGCACATTGTCCCTATGTATATATGTGGGTTGCCTCGAGGTACTCCGGTTTCCTCACACTGTCCAAAGACGTGCGGGTCCAGTGGATTAGCCACGGGAAATGCAGAGATGGAGAGAGGGTGCTCATGGGAGAGAGTCAGTGTGGACTAGTTGGGTTGAATGCCCTGCTCCACACTAAGGATTCTATGAGCAATGATCAGTCAGTTATAGGGCTTACTCTGGAGTACCTGAAGTGCCAGCCACCAATCTTCCCACCCACCTTAATGCAGTCAGGATTATCTGATGTTTGGTTGAACCATCATCTTACATTAAGGTCACATTTACAATGGTACATGGGGAAAATCTGAACACACCCCTGGACTACCTGCATGATTGCATCAAACAGCCTACTTTGCCCACTGGAGGGCTCTCAGGACAATGGGAACCTTGACTTCATGGGAACAGAAGTTATAAGGAAATGACATTCTGCTGCCTGTTCCTCAGGGCTGGGAAGAGTGTGGCAGAAAACTACAAGTTTCACTACATGTGCCAGAACTCTGTCAGGACAGCTGGGAAAAACAGGAAGTTGAATTTTCACTTGGATTCTGGAATTGAGCAGGAGCTCAAGATCTGGGTAAATGTTAATAAAAACAGGAAACAATGATACAGTCTTTACTTCATTTCAAAAGCACCGAAAACCATCAGACACCAACTCCAAAGGCTTAAACTTTATTTCTACAAGAACTTACAGAGAGAAGGGAAAGAACAGGGAAAGTGAAAGGAAACAATATATGCACCCATTCAGAGGTGCAGTTGTGAAATGAGGATTTAACACAAATAAAGTTTTCACACTTCTGTCCCTTGTTAGAGATTAATCATGTTCAAAACCATGCCTGGGAATCAGACAGAATTTTAGAAACTAAGCTTTTCTTTGGGTGAAATAGAATGCCGGCAGCAAAATCGATTAGAGTTACTCGGCTGGGGCAGGTCACAATTCCTTCTGTATTGAACCTGACAATACATCATTCTGACTTGTGAAGGAAGCCAGGGGAGACCAGTTCAAAGACAGAACTGATTTCGAGGCTTTGTCTTCATTTTTTCTTTGGGCCTTTCTCCAGGGGTTGTCCAATATCCTTCCCACGCAGCTTGAGACCTTTCAAAAACAATGTAAAGTTGGTTAATACCAAATAAGTGCATCTGACACTTGCTGCTTATTCAGTGTTTTTAATGCAGGCTAATTGAGCAGGTACCTTGTAACACAGAGTGAGGGCTTCATTGGCATTTATGTTCATTTCTGAGGCCCTTTAAGCTGGTGGCGAAATGCCTTAAAGCTACACAATTGAATTTACCTCATGTATTTCACAATCCCAGGATTCCCAAAGAACTGCACAGCCAATGAAGTATTTCTGACAATCGATATAACGTGATGACTAGTTTGCATTCAGCAAACTTCCACAAACAGCAGTATTAAATTCAGGTAATTTTTGTGATGTTGATCAAGGAATAAATAAATAATGGACAAAATACCAGAAATATTTTCCTTTGAATTTGTACCTGGGAATTTTAAATTAAGGTGAAGGAGCAGAAAGGGTCTTCGTTTAACAGCTTGTCTGGAATATGGCACCGCCTCTAGACTGTTCTCCATTATCAGCCGTGCATTTTGTGGCTTTTTTTTTTAAGAAATAGGATAGAGAGGGAATGCAGGGCTTGAAGCCACTAACCTTTGACTCCAATGTAAAAAGGAAGCTCCTTGAACCAGGGTTGACACTACAAGTTGAACCACTGCAGTCCCCTAAAGGCAGCTTCTGGATTTTTGGCCAATTTTAGAACGGTGATATGTTTAACGTCACTGCAGGGGACACTGGCAGCCGGTGTAAAGCTAGGTGATAGAAGTTGTAGATTTGGAAGCTGCTAATGAACCTTAGCACATCTTTGCAGTGCATCTTGGTGTAGACTGCTGCTACTGATACAGGGAATGAATTATGGTGAATGGCATATTGATCCAGCAGGCTGCTGCGTCTTGGAGAGTTTTAAGCATCCCAAGTGCTGTTGGAACTGCAGTTATCCAGCAAGCATCACATTCCTAACTTGTGTTTTGAATATAATAAGCAGGCATTGGGTCTCAGGGTTGAGCTGCCAGCCACAGAATTCCCAACCTTTGACCTGCTCTTGTGGCCAAAGGATTTAAATAGCTGATCCAGTTCAGTTCCTGGTGAGTGCTGGTGGTTGATGGCTCAACAATTAAGTGTTTGTGTGCTTCATGCAAGTTATTAAAATTAAACAAACCTTAAACCAAAAAGTAGGTGTAAACAATCGACACAATGAAGCCACAGAACAGATATGCATGTGGGCTGTGTCTGCAGAATGAGTGCGCTACTGGGCTGACAACACAATACTCCAGAGGAGAGCAGTGTCTGAACAGTTTGCACCAGATTTCAATCATACTTTGTAGAGAGATGCAAATCCAGAAGGCAGTTGATGGGTTTTAGAGAAGGGGTGAAAGGCGAAATGCAGATTGAAGATCTACTCAAATTACTCAGAGGGACATTTCAAGTTTGGAAGGGGAGCATTCAGTCAAACAGTGGTCCATACTGGAAACAACATAGGAAGAAAGGACGAGTGATTTTACTTGAAACGTACCAGGAATGAGGAGTAAAATTAACCTTCAAAAGACATAGCTCTGTGCAAATTGGAAGAAGGACAAACAGATGTGTGTGGACAGTTGACACAGATAAATGAGTGATGAGGTACATTTCATGGCAAACAGGCTGTATAATAGGAATTGGCTCCAACTGAACCAGGATGGAATAATAAGGAGAAATATGATGGTCACAAGAACACTAAACTCCAAGACATGGGGTGTGGCAGACCTCAGGTAGAACAGGTAATGTAAATAATCATTTACAAACAATTGAATAGAACATCATAAAAGGAACAGCCAGAAATTATGCTTCACGTGTAACCAGGTAAATAAAACCTATACGATGCTTAAACTGAGACACAGAGGAAAGAAATGAGTGTAAAACATTTGGCCAGAATGTCAGGCCAGGCTGTAGGCCCCAGCAAATGTTCTCTGTTTAGAAGATGGGAAGGATCAGGAGCAAAAGGAATGAGACACAGCTTCAAGACACCAGGAATTGGGTGCTCAAGTTCAGGATTAAAAGTCACCCAAACAAGAGGTGAGCAGACCATGAAGTTTTTATGGCAGCACCAAATGATGTTACAGATGGGGAGCCAGCTACATCGATCATCTTAACGAAGGTACAAATAGGAGGGTGGAAGCATATCCTCACAGTGGATGCAACTACCAAGGTTGTGAACAGAGTTGTTTAGGGGGAGGAAGAATAGAAACAGAGGTACAATTTATGCAGAGTACGTAAATAGGATTTGAATACTAGGCACAGATTCTCATGCTGAAATACAGTGTCACGCCAATAATGGAGATCTAGCTTAAAGAATGACAGAATCAGGTATTCAATAATTATGGATCAAGGTACTTTGAAAAGATATGTTTCACTCAGTAATACTCTGCCCGCACTCTTGGACAGGTAAATATTATGGCTCGGTGGCTCAGTAGTTAGCGGTGCTATCTCACAGCACCAGGTGCCCAGGTAATACCCCAACCTCAGCAACTGTGTGGGGAGTTTGCACATGCTCACGTCTGTGTGGGTTTCCTCAGGGTGCTCTGGCCTCCCCCCGCCCCCACCACAGTCCAAAGATGTGCAGGCTATGTGGATTGACCATGCTAAAATGCCTGACAGTGTCCAGTGTTGTGCAGCTAGGTGGGTTAGCCATGGTAAATGCGAGATTACAGGGATGCAGTGGGTTGGGGGGGGGGGGGGGTAGTCTGGGTGGGATGCGTTTCAGAGGTGCAGACTTGATGGGTCAAATGGCCACTTTCAACACAGTAGGAATTCTATGATCCTATAAGAAATTTAACTTACCGAGTACTCTTTCAATCTTGCCAAGGACCTGGTTGTTGGGAATGGCTTTCCCACACTCATAATCAGCAATGACCTGGGGCTTTTCGCTGATTCTCTGAAGTGAAAGCAAAGCAGTAAGTTAAGGCCAGGAGGACCTCTGCTTTCAGCACAATAACAGTTCGCCTGTGTTGAAATTACAGCATCTATTCTCATGCAAATACATCCCAAGGACCTTCTCTACTCCCCCTTGCCACAATTCCATCAGGGACTGTGCAGATTCTAATTGCAAAACTACACAGACACCCCATCCCTCATGACCAGGATTCACCCTGACAGCGCAGCCATGAAACAATGTGACCAGCTTTTCCTCTTGTCCCACAGATCCCTCTGAGCAAGGGGATGAACATGTACTCACTGTGGCCAGTTCCTTTTGGTTCATTCCCAGGTTCTGTCGGCCCTGCTGGATCAACTTGCCAACAGTAAGTGACACACGCTCGTGGTGCAGCTCCTCAGTTTCCCGATCCAGTTTCGCAGTGTTTTTAGTGATGGTGTGTTGCTTATTTTGTCCTGCAGCCCCTAAGCACAAAACAAAGTGCAATGTCATCCTGCAACCTGCTAGTTAGTGTTTTTGCTTAGTTCTGAGCAGGATGCTCCTCAGTGTTCATACAGGACAGTCAGAGAATGCAGAAAAGATTACTGCTGGAAATTCAACAAGCACTCCCCAGGCAGGGATACTATGCTTTAACTATCAAGTAAAGCTCCCTCTATGCTATAGTGGCCCAAACATATCCTGGGAAGACAAACTCAACTACTTACCTCAACCAATCTACACAGTAGGGCTGTGTTTGCTAACACTAGTCCTTTCAGAGTACAACATTCACGAGGGACTGCTTCGTGTTAACAAACTTGGTTTGAATTTCCTCTCAGGTGCAATCAATCTTCGTCCACCTTCTCAACTCTTTCAATTGTTAAAATTTCTCAAAAACACTAAACAGCCTCTCTTTCCAGGGAAAACAGCATGTGCAGACTTACCCAAGAGCATTGTGAGGTTGTCAGTGTCACCCTTCTAAACTATTACTTGTGAAATGGAGACCAGGCATTACAGCAGCAGGAACGGTCTGACTAAGATCTGTACAAGTGTAACATCTCTGCAATCAGGTACGTTGAGGTCCATTTACACCTCTATCCCAGTTAATCCTGCCCAAGCAGAACGTAGCCTCCTTGTTCTTCCTACCACCTTACATATGATATGGATGAGTGTGATTTGACAATGAGACACCTATTCTGCAAACTTGGTACTGGTCGTACTCTTCTGCAATTTGAGTTATTCCATCAATTTGGACTCATTACATTTTGATGTGGTACTTGGAATTTCCAACTAATTTCTGAGAGCAGCGGCCTCTCCCCACCCCAAAGCCCACACCACTTTCCACTTTTTAAACTGGTCTGAGTTATTTCCATCTTTACTCTCCCATCCTGTCTAACACAGTGCTATTGCTATATTATCGCTCCTCATCAATTCCCTGTCTATTTCTGCCTTCCCAATGGTTGCCTGACTTCTCCAGGCACCAATCATTCATCTCCACTTCAAGCCAGGAACTGAGAAAGTTTCCCAGTCTGTCCCACACAATGACTGCTGTTGGTTCCCAGCCTTAGGCAGAGTTTAATCACTAGCAGTGCACTGTTCCTCCAATCACAGACTGCCTCCCACCTGATTTGCAGTGATATCCTATCAACAGCAAACACAGGAGGAGAATAGTCGTAGACAGGCTGCTTGTGACACTTGGCTGTTACTTGTCACTGGACTCAAAACGTTAACTGTTTTCTCCCCACAGATGCTGCCAGAGCTGCTGAGTTTCTTCAGCAATTTGTGTCTGTCTCATTCCGGCACGACTTTCCCCCTCTAAAGAATCCATGCTCATTGGTTTCCAGATCTCCTCCTATAATATCTTGCATATTACTACAAGTTACCATACCTACATTGGTGCAGCAAACAAACTGCTTTTGCATTGTAAGAATTCTGTGATCTTTGAGTAAAAGATCCTATTATCTGGCCCACCTCTGATGTCTAACTTCTTTTTCCCCCCCTCTCCATTCTTCAACATAGACACACTAGATGCCCATCAAGCCTGACACTATTCCTTTCTATAGACTTTTAACCCAAACGGAGCAATTTGGCTGCCATGTATCTTGCATATTGATTACCACACTTGTAAAGTTTTTTGATATCTAGTGGTTGTGAAAATGATAAAAATGCTTTTAACTTTTGTCATACCAATAGTCTTTTTGAAGTCCAAGCTGGTTCTGGTCTAAGTAATGCAGATTGAGGACAGGGATCAGAAGGTGTGAAGTTACATATTCTGTAGCTCATGAAAAATGCTGTATAAATAATAATTTTCTGTTCTACTCTACACTTTCAAATTTCTAGGTATAGAACAACATAGTCTTCAATATTTCTGCACTTTGGCATCATTATCAGTGTTTATCTTGTGCTCTTTTGATGCCTTATTCCAAGTTTCCTCACTGTTTTTATATTCTTTGAAAACTTCATTTCAAAATTCCAATTTGTTGTTCTAAGTGCTTTTCGGACTTCTTCCCCAATTCCTTTGAATTTTTTTACCACCCTCATTTATTATCTGTTTTTTTTAAGTATTGACCTTCTCCTTTAGCTTCAACTTGTTCAGCTGTTGGTTAGTTTGTAAAGAAGGAATTTTTTTTGTCACAAACTTGCTTTTAAGATTCCCAAGGTTCCTGAACCATGCCCCCGCTCCACCCCCACCCACCCAGTTTGCTTTTCCTCGTTCCAGCCACAGAAGTAGCTTCTTTAAAAGCCAATGTATTATTACTTCAGTCTTTGCCTAACTTATGTTGCTCAAATCTAAGGTTTTGTTCAATCTCGCGATTGCTGTTGCCTAGATGTTCTCTTCTGCTTCCGTTTCCAATAGTTTCATTTTCTAGTCACTTTCCTTTAACAGATCCCACCGCAATGCAACTCTATTTCCAAGTTCCTTATGGTTTGGTTAGAAAGGAATCCTGCATACACTGAAGCCCCATTTTCCAACAACTCTTCTTGTGATTTATTTAGTTTTAGAATAATAATCATGGGAAATTGCAACTGCGCTTTGTGCCATACAGTATTCACACCAGGATTTCACCACAGGTACTTGACAATGACTGTGACACTTCAGCTCTCCTCAAAAACAGGTGAAGCAGAAAGGAGAAAAACTCTGCATGATAATCATAACTGGGAGAGGTAGGGGAGCGAGGATTCCTCAGTAACGTGAAAGCCATCAGTTCCACCTGATGGAATTTCTGTAGTCTCTAGTGTAATCTGACATTCTTCTAGTTTGTACACACTGTCCCTTCCTGCCACATTCTGCTTAGACTTACTTGATGGGAGCTTTAGTTTCCAGACACTACCACAGTTTAATGTCTCACCAATGGTCCAACACAAGGAAGTGTCACACTGGAGAACTGACCTGAAACTCTGTACCACAGGCAAACAGCCAGCCGACATTCCAGAGTCTAGGATTACTGACAAGGAATGGCAGCCTTGTGGGACAGCTATCACCTCAACTATGCATCAAATTTCCTTGTAGGATCATTATGTGCGGTAATTTAAAGATGCTTACATTTCTTTGTAGTCTCCACATCTTCTCCTCTGCGTTGGGCCAATGTGACTGCCTAGGAACACAAGGGGAATGAAAAAGTCAACAGCCGGAAGAAAAACACCATTAACTTGTCATTTTACTAACTACTGCTGAAGTCAAATTACTTCTTCTGCAGGTTTGCATTCAATGTCATGGAATCAGAGAAGCTTAGAGCAGAGTGAGTTGGGTTTCTGTATCTCTGACAGTGCTCCTCCTCACAATCTCATGCACCACCCCGCTGAATACTCGTAACTTCTCAACCAAATTTTCATCCGCTAACCCACTCCATGTTGTTCTCACATCGGAAACTCTTCCTTTAGCGCCATTCATTTCTCCAGGTCAAAAGGTTTCGCCACGATCAGCTCCCCTTCTATTTATTGTTGGGCAGATGGCTGTGCTTGTCAAATGACACATGAGAGAATTACACAGCTGGCTCTTGAAATTCAGTCAGCCCTGAGAACTTTCTGAAGCTATCTCAGCTCCTGCCTCTCGTGTATATGTATACAAGTCATTTAGGCTATGCCTCTAAGTGAAAGTTGGAAGTGGATGTTAGACCTGGAGTATGCTCTCAGGCAGAAACATAAAATGGTTAGAGAACAGGAGGCAGCCAGTGAGCCACTGAATCACTGCTAGCTCTCTGCAACAGCAATCTAACAAACGCTGCAATTTGTCTTTTTTACTGTTTCTCTTCACACAAGTGTCTAATATGCTTTTGAAAATCATAGTTAGCATAGAAACACAGCAAATAGGAGGCGGCAGCCATTCCGGTCTTCGAGCCTGTTCTACCATCCATCATGATCATGGCTGATCGTCCAACTCAATAGCCCAATCCTGCTTTCTCCCCACAACCTTGATCCCATTCACCCCAAGTGCTATATCTAGTCACATCTTGAATACATTCAATGTTTTAGCATCAACTACTTCTTGTGGTAATGAATTCCACAGGTTCACCACTCTTTCAGTGAAGAAATGGCTCCTCATCTCCATCCTAAATGGTTTACCTGAATCCTCAGACTATGACACCTGGTTCTGGACACCCACCATTGGTAACATCCTCCCTGCATCTACCCTACCCTGTTAGATAGAATTATTTAAGTGTTTATGAGATCCCCCTTCATTCATCCAAACTCCAGAGAAAAGAAAAACAAACAAACCCAGTCAGTCAATATCTCCTCCTACATCAGTTCTGCCATCCCCAGCTTTCACTTTCAACAGTTCCTTCCACAGCTCAGACACTAGCTGGGTACAAACGGGTTTTCATGCATTTTCATACCCTTAATGCATTTGCAAATCACCTGAAATCTGTGCCCACTTGTCCTTCGCCCGATGAGAACTGTTTCTCCTTATCCATTCTGTCCCAACCCACCACAATTTTGAAAGTCTTGATCAAATCTCTTCTCAATGTCCTTTTCCATGAAAACATACAACTTCTCCAATTTTATCTACATTAGAGAACTCCTTCATCCCTGGAGATTTTAGTACAACTTTTTGGTACACTCTAAATTCAAAAATTATAGAAGTTGCAGCATTGGTGAGTACAAGTTCCTCAGTATAACACTGAGGTAGAATACTGGAGGGAACAGGTCTGTCTTTGTATAACACTGGAACACTGCTGGGTACAGGTCTATCATTACTCGGCCATTACTGTAGAATAGATAAGCCTGAGCAATGCAGTGTAACAGAAGAAAATATCAAGTTTCAGGAATTACGTCAACCATCCTCAAATCGGGATCAAAGTACAAAAAAGACAATGAGATACATAGTGTCTTCACTGACTATTTGAAACTTGGCTCGGGATAACTCAACAGTCTGGCAGTACCCATTCTACTCCCGTGTGGCACAGAGTGACAAAACAACACCACCTCTAACAGCGAGGAGAATAGATTCTTGATCTAGTAACAGGACACGTGATCAGAAGATATCATTATGACAAAGGTGCATCATTGGAAATAGCATCAAGTGAGCCTGGAATCTAACCTGTCCTGGGAGTATTTGATGTGGAGAAGCTTCACTGTCCATCAACATAAGCAACTACTTATGCAGCACCTTTATCACTGTCATAGAAACATTTCATAGAAACATCAAATAATTAATACTAAGACACAGGAAGAAATATTAGGATAGCTTGCAAAATGGTTGGCCAATGATGGAGTTTCTGAGCAGCAGCTGCAAGAATGAAAAGTAAGAGCGAAGTTTCAGTGTAAACTTCTAGCAGTTTTGGCCTTAACAGCATATCATTTGTACTGTAATTCTCCCAGAATGATTTGCATTGTATGATGGGAAAAAAAATTGCTCACACCAACAGATAAAACAACAACTGAAAGCTGAAAAGTCTGCTGTTGGAATCAAAGTCAATGTGAGATGACAGTATAAACAAGCAAGGGACAAAATCAGTTGCAAATTCAGGATGAATTGTCCCTGAGAATTCAAACTCTGTTATCCCATATCACCATCTAAGAATGGAAGAAAGCACAACATCTGGCGTATTGCATAAATGACAGAATTTGGGAGAAAGTCACTGGCCTCACCGCCCTCTGGGTGGCACAGGGGGAGGGAGGGGTATATGTCACTGGCCTCACCACCCTCTGGGTGGCACAGGGGGAGGGAGGGGTATATGTCACTGGCCTCACCACCCTCTGGGTGGCACAGGGGGAGGGAGGGGTATATGTCACTGGCCTCACCGCCCTCTGGGTGGCACAGGGGGAGGGAGGGGTATATGTCACTGGCCTCACCGCCCTCTGGGTGGCACAGGGGGAGGGAGGGGTATATGTCACTGGCCTCACCACCCTGGGTGAAGGTGTACGAGCCTACAGGAGCTATCCGTTAACGCAGGTGTCGGGGCCGGAGTCCAGGCTGCGGGTAAAGATGCTCCGTCTCCCCAGTACCTGTTTACTCTTGGCCTGTGCCGCACTCGGCCCCTTCTTCCTCAGCACCGTCACCGTGTCCCAGTCACTCTCCGCCATCTTCACTCTGCTCAATGCGCAGCCGCGCAGCTGTCCTTCAATCAACTTTATTCAAACAATGACCATTAGCCAATCATAGACAAGCAATCCTACAACCAATCAGAGACGGAGGGGTCTGCAGCCAATCGGAAACAAGATATCCAACAACCAATCAGAGACGGAGGGGTCTGCAGCCAATCAGAGACCGGAATTTCGTTTGTTTTTGGACTGCAACTCTGCAGTCAGTAAGAGACAGGGATAGGCCATTCAGCCCCTCTAGCATGTTCATCCATTCAATGAAATCATGGCTGATCCCACATTCCTTAATTTTCTATTTAACCTTGTTTCCCCAACTGATCAAGAATCTTTCTCAGCCTGGAATAAACACATAGATTCTGCTCCCACAGCTCTCTGTAACAAGCAGTTCTAAAGACCCCTGAGAGAAGAAATTCCTCCTCACCACAGTCTTAAGTTGATGCCACCCCCCCCTTCTTGTGTGAATATTCCCTTGGGTCCCATACAATTCCATGAGGTGAAACGTCCTCTCAGCATTTACACTATCCAGCCCCTCAAGATTCCTATGTTTCAATGAAAGCACCTTCATTCTTCTAAACTCCAGTGAATAGAGTCCCAAACTGTTTAGCCTTTCACAGAGTCATACAGAATGAAATCAGACAGTTTGACCTAACCAGTCCATGCCACCATAATCCCAAACAACCAGTCCCACCTGCCAGCCCACATTCCTACATACATTTCTATTCTTGTACTTATCCAAATGCATTTTAAACACTGTAACTGTACCCACATCCACCACCTCCTCTGGACATTCATTCCACAAAAAAATATCATTCTCTGCATAAAAAGATCAACAATATTTGAGGTTAGAGAGTCCATCGATCAGTCCAACAACAGCCAGGAACAAGCTGTTACTGAACCTGTTGGTGTGTGTGTGTTATGTCCTTTTTAAAATCTTTCTCCTCTCACCTTAAAAATATTGCCCCCTAGTTGGAAAGGGCCCTGAGAGATAGGATTTATGATCACTTGGTTAGGCACAGCTTGATTCGGGCTCGTCAGCATGGATTTGAGTGGGGTAGATCATGCCTCACAAACGTTATTGAATTCTTTGAAGAAGTGACCAAACACGTGGATGCAGGTAGCGCAGTGGGTGTGGTATATATTTATTTAAGTAAGGCGTTTGATAAGGTTCCCCATGATCGGCTCATGCAGACAGTAAGGAGGCATGGCATAGTGGGAAATGGGGCAGATTGGATTCAAAATTGGCTGACCCTTAGAAGACAAAGGGTGGTAGTGGTCAGAAAATATTCAACATGGTGCCCAGTTACGAGTGGTGTATCAGAAGGATCTGTTCCGGGCTCCTCTTCTATTTGTGATTTTTGTAAATGATTCGGATATAGGAGTGGAAGGGTGGATTAGTAAGTTCGCGGACAATACGAAGGTGGGTTGAGTTGTGGATCACGTGGAGGGCTGTTCTAGGTTACAAAGTGACATTGATAGGATGCAGAGCTGGGCTGAGAAGTGGCAAATGGAGTTTAACCCCAAAAAGTGTGACGTGATTCATTTTGGAAGGACAAATTTGAAAGCAGAATACAGGGTTAACGGAAAGATCCTTGACAGTTTGGAGGAGCAGAGGGATCTTGGGGTTCATGTCCACAGGTCCCTGAAAGCTGCCACCCAGGTGGATAGAGCTGTCAAGAAGGTGTATGGTGTGTTAGCTTTCATTAACAGAGGGATTGAGTTCAAGAGCCATGAAGTTATGCTCCAGCTATACAAAAGCCTGGTTCGGCCACATCTGGAGTATTGTGTCCAGGTCTGGTCACCTCATTACAGGAAAGATGTGCCAGTGTTGGAAAAGGTGCAGAGGAGATTTACCAGGATGTTGCCTGGAATGGAGGGAAGGTCTTACAAGGAAAGGTTGACAGAGCTAGGGCTTTTCTCTTTAGAATGATGAAGGATGAGAGATGACTTGATAGAGGTGTACAAAATGATCAAAGGTATAGATAGAGTAGACAGCCAGAGACTTTTTCCTAGGGTGGAGGTAGCTATTATGAGGGGCATAGTTTTAAAGTGAGTGGAGGTAGATATAGGGGAGACATCAGAGGTAGGCACTTTACTCAGAGAGTAGGAGGGGCATGGAATGCATTGCTGGAGAGGGTAGTGGAGTCGGCCTTATTAGGGGCATTTAAGCGGCTATTAGATAGGCATATGGATGATAGGATAAGGTAGTGGTGGAGGTTAAATAGACCTTAGGTTTAGGGTAAAAGTTCGGCATAACCTCATGGGCCGAAGGGCCTGTACTGTGCTGTTCTATGTTCTAGTCTTGAAATCCTCTACCCAAGGGAAAAGACACTTGCCATTCAACTTATCTATATTCAACTTATCTATACCCCTCAATCTTCTACGCTCCAGTGAAAAAAAAATCCCACCTGGTCCAGCCTCTCCTTATAACTCAAACCCTCCATTTCCAGCAACATCCTGGTAAACCTTTTCTGAACCTTCGCCAATCAATAACATCCTTTCTATAACAGGGCGACCAAAACTGGATAGAGTACTCCAAAAGAGGCCTCACCAACATCCTGTACAACCTCAACATGATGTCCCAATTCCCACACTCAAAGATCTCAGCAATGAAGATGAAGTCTTAAGAAAATCCTTCCATACCAGGGATGCTTCCATTGAACTTTCTCTGAAGTGCCTCCAATGAAATGACAGCATTCCTTGAATAACAGGACCAAAACTGTTCACAGTCCTCTAAATGTAGTCTTTCCAGCACCTTGTACAGTTGCAGAAAAACTTCTCTAACCTTATCCTGTTTAAATAAAAGCTAAGATTCCATTGACCTTCCTGACTACCTGCTACACCTGTGTACTAACTTTCTGAGTTTCCTGCACAAGTACCACCAAGTTCGGCTGCGTCGCAGCTTTCTGTCTTTCTCAATTTAAAGAACAATTTAATATTTTTCCGCATTATAGTCCATTTGCCAACGTATTACCTACTTACTTAACCTATCAATAGCTCTCTTAGACTGTTTATGTCCGTCTCACACCCTGCGTTCCGTTTATTTTTGTGTTATCTATCAGAACTGAATTTGTAGACTTGCTTCCAGCTTCCAAGCTGAGGTCCCAGCACTGACCACTCTGGAATCATACTGGTCCCAGGTCACCAACCTGAAAAAGAACCCCTTATCCCCAATCACTGATCCCTGCCGATGAGCTAATTGTCAATCCACACCAATACACCACTTCTGACACCACAGGCTCTTATTTTATGACTTGACCTTTTGTGAGGTATCTTGTAGAATGCCTTCTGAAAGTCCAAATACATCACGTCTATTGGTTTCCCTCAATCCACTCTGATTGGGACTTCCTTGAAAACCTTCAATAAAATTAGATAGACATGATTTCCCTGTCATGAAGGCACACTGATTCTGTTTGATTAGATTATGATTTTCAAAATATGGTGTTATTACTTCTATAATTGGCTCCATACCTTTCCAGCAATAGATGTTAGGTGAATTATCCTGTAGTTACCTACTATTTTCCTCCTTCCCTCTTAAATAGGGGTGTCTCTTTGGCAATTTTCCAATTCTCCATTTCTTTTCCGAATCCAAAGATTTTTGGAAAATAACAACCAATCCACCCATTATCTCTGAAGCTGCTTTTTTTCAGGATCCTAGGATACAAGGACAATCAGAGACAGGGATTCTGGGCAGCCAATCGGAGATGGGGTATAAACAGAATGGACTGGAAAAACTCAGCAGGTCTGGCAATATCTGTGGAGAGAAAGCAGAGTTAGCATTTTGAGTCCAGTGACCCTTTGCTAGAACTGAAACTAATTGGGAAAGGATAGTACTTAAGCTGATTAAAGGTGGGAGTGGTGGGTGCTGTGGGGAAAATGAATAGAGTACATGGAGACAGTGTCCAAACAGAGAGAAAACAGGATAAACCATAAAAGAGATTGCAGATGATCACCAAAACAGAGGTAAATGCTGAGTGGAGTGCCCTTTCCAAAATGGTGCAAGAGCTTGGTGACATTTTGTGAGCTGTCTACAGCAGATCTTATTCTTACAGATCCCATAACGAGAAGTGCAAATGGTTGAAAATGGGCTGGCTGTGCTGGAATAGCCCATTTTCCTGGAGATGTGGAGGGTGGGTAATAAACATGGAGGGAGGTGTTCATGCTCGGTAATTGTTAAACACAATGTTTAGTCGGACATGATACCTCAGAATGATGAGGTGTTGTTTCTCCAGCTCGCACAGAGCTTCGCTGGAGCACTGCAGCAAGCCCATGTCAGAGATGTTGGCCAGGGAACACACTGGTGTGTGTTAAAGTGGCAGGCAGCTGGAAACTCATTTTTATTGGCAGAGTGTGGTTGTTTGGCAAAGCAATCACCCGAACTGTGTTTAATTTCATTTTGAGCAGCAAATAGAATAGATTGAGTGAAGTGCAAGTAAATCACTGCTTCGCCTGGGAGATGTGTCTGGATAGTAAAGAGGGAGGAGATAAACAGCCAATTGTAGTAACTTCTGCAATTGCATGAGAAGGTGCTGTGTGGTGTGAGGGTGTTAGGAAGACAGGAGGACTGGTCCAGGGTGTCCCAGAGTGAACAATCCCTGTGAGGGGAGTGCAATATTTGTCTGGTGGTGACATCCCGCTGGGGATAGCCTTTTGGCATTTTGTGATTTTTGAATGTGGACCAGAGGGTCCCTCTTTCTGTTGTGGGAGGGATGAGGGCAGAAGTGCAGAAAATGGGTCGGACATGGCTGACGGGCCCTGTCAACCACAGTAATGTGGATTCCTCGCTTGAGGTTAAAAGTGGACATTCCTAAGGTGCAAAGCTATAGAGGTGTAGATTGAGCTCAGGGACATTGGGAAAAATGAATAAAAGCACTAGTCCTCATTAGTAAGTAGCAGACACTCTTACTGGGCAATATTCCCAGCCTCTGACCTGCTTCCATAGCCATCACGTTTATACAACAGGTCAACTTCAGTTTCTCATCAATGGTGAACCCCAGGATGTTGATTGCTACAGGATTCCATAAGACGTTAGGACCATAAGACATAGGAGTGGAAGTAAGGCCATTCGGCCCATCAAGTCCACGCCGCCATTTAAATCATGGCTGATGGGCATTTCAACTCCACTTCCCTGCACTCTCCCCGTGGCCCTTGATTCCTTCTAAGATAAGAATTTGTCAATCTCTACCTTGAAGGCATCCAACGTCTCAGCCTCCACTGCACACCGTGGCAATGAATTCCACAAGCCCACCACTCTCTGGCTGAAGAAATGTCGTCTCATTTCAGTTTTAAATTTACCCCCTCTAATTCTAAGGCTGTGCCCACGGGTCCTAGTCTCCCTGCCTAACGGAAACAACTTCCTAGTGTCCACCCCTTCTAAGCCATACATTATCTTGTAAGTTTCTATTAGATCTCCCCTCAACCTTCTAAACTCTAATGAGTACAATCCGAGGATCCTTAGCCGTCCATCATACATTAAACCTACCATTCCAGGGATCATCTGCATGAATCTCCGCTGGACACGCTCCAGGACTAGTATGTCCTTGTATGAGGTGTGGGGCCCAAAATTGGACACAGTATTCTAAATGGGGCCTAACTAGAGCTTTATAATGCCTCAGAAGCATATCACTGCTTTTATATTCCAACTCTCTTGAGATAAACGACAACATTACATTTGCTTTCTTAATTACGGACTCTACCTGCAAGTTAACCTTTAGAGAATCCTGGACCAACACTCCCAGATCCCTTCGTACTTCTGCTTTGCAAATTTTCTCACCATTTCGAAAATAGTCCATGCCTGTATTCTTTTTTCCAAAGTGCAAAACCTCACATTTACTCACATTGAATTTCATCAGCCATTTCCTGGACCACTCTCCTAAACTGTCTAAATCTTTCTGGAGCTTCCCCACCTCTTCAGTACTACCTGCCTGTCCACCTATCTTTGTATCATCGGCAAACTTCGCCAGAATGCCCCCAGTCCCTTCATCCAGGTCATTAATATATAAGGTGAACAGCTGCGGCCCCAACACTGAACCCTGCGGGACACCACTCGTCACCAGTTGCCATTCCGAAAAAGAGCCTTTTATCCCAACTCTCTGTCTTCTGTCAGACAGCCAATCCTCAATCCAAGCCAGTAGCTCACCTCAAACACCATGGGCCCTCACCTTGCTCAGCAGCCTCCCGTGAGGCACCATATCAAAGGCCTTTTGGAAGTCTGGATAGATAACATCTACTGGGTTTCCCTGGTCTAACATACCTGTTACATCTTCAAAGAATTCTAACAGCTATGTCAGGCACGACCTCCCCTTACTAAATCTATGCTGACTTGTTCTAATCTGACCCTGCACTTCCAGGAATTTAGAAATCTCATCCTTGACAATGGATTCTAGAATTTTACCAACTACCGAGGTTAGGCTAATCAGCCTATAATTTTCCATCTTTTGCCTTGATCCTTTCTTAAACAGGGGGGTTACAACAGCAATTTTCCAATCATCTGGGACTTGCCCTGACTCCAGTGACTTTTGAAAGATCACGACCAATGCCTCCGCTATTTCCTCAGTCACCTCCCTCAGAACTCTAGGATGTAGCCCATCGGGGCCAGGAGATTTTGCAATTTTTAGACCTTTTAGCTTTTCTATCACTTTCTCTTTTGAAATGCCTACCGTACTCAACTCAGCCCCCTGGCTCTCCCTATTTGTTGGCATACTACTCATGTCTTCCACTGTGAAGAATGACACAAAGTACTTATTAAGTTCTTCAGCTATTTCCTTATCTCCCATCACTAGCCTTCCAGCATCAATTTGGAGCGGCCCAATATCTACTTTTGCCTCTCATTTGTTTCTTATGAATTGAAAGAAGCTTTTACTATCATTTCTAATATTACTAGCTAGCCTACCTTCATATTTGATCCTCTCCTTCCTTATTTCTCTCTTTGTTATCCTCTGTTTGTTTTTGTAGCCTTCCCAATTTTCTGATTTCCCAGTGCTCTTGGCCACTTTATAGGCTGTCTCTTTTTCTTTGATACATTTCCTGACTTACTTTGTCAGCCATGGCTGTCTAATCCCACCCCAGATAATCTTTCTTTTCTTTGGGATGAACCTCTGTACCGTGTCCTCAATTACACCCAGAAACTCCTGCCATTGTTGTTCTACTATCTTCCCCGCTGGGCTCTGCATCCAGTCGATTTTCATCAATTGCAGCAATGGTTACACCAGTAAATGTCATGGGGCAATGGTTAGATTCTATCTTGTTCATGATGGTCATTTGTGTGGTGCAAATGTCACTCGCCACTTGTCAGCCCCAGCCTGGATATTGTCCGGATCTTGTTGGATTTGAAAACAGACTGCGTCAGTATCTGAGGGGTTGCAAATCATGCTTAACATTGTTTAATCATCAGCAAACATCCTCTCCAACCTTATGATGGAGGGAAGGTCATTGATGAAGCAGCTGAAGATGGCTGGGCCTAAAACACTAGATTAGATTAGATTAGTGGAAACCTAATCTAATCTAACACTACCCTGAGGAACTCCAGTAGAGATGTCCCGGAACCGAGATGACTGACTTCTAATAATCACAACCATCTTATGTCAGGCATGAATACAACCTAAGGTCTTAGCAAAGATTTGTAGCTTGCGGTTTGGGTGAGTTGTTGATTTGTTCCTGAGCTGGCTTGTTTTCCTTCAGACATTTCGTCTCTATGCTAGGTAACAGCATCAGTGAGGCCTCGAGTGAAGCGATGTTGTTCTACCCCACTTGGAATTTATACCGTCTGCTCCATTATGGTGAGTAGTCTCATTTCCAGTTTTGTTCTGTATGGGTTTGTATATGGGGTCCAATTCTATATGGTTCTCAACCCATAAGGTAACGTACAGACAACAGCATCCACTGGAGAGTTTTTACTTTATTGACTCATGGGATGTGGGCATTGCTGGTCCAAAATTTAACACCATCCCTGGTTACCTTTCAGAAGGGCACGGACAAGTCCTGATTCCTATTGACTCCAGTTTAGCTCAGGTTCCTGAATGCCACATAGTCAAATACTACCTTGATGTCAAGAACAGTAACTGTTACTTCCCCACTTGCTTACAGCTCTTTTAGGCCAAAACTGTAATGAGATCTGGATCTGACTGAAATCAAGCTGAGTGTGTGAACAGGTCATTGCTGAGTAAGTACCATCTGATGGCACTGTTATAACACATTTTTGATATACTGTTTATTTCCATCATGTTGTCTTTTAATACCCTTGTGTTAAAGTGTGACCAACGTTATGAACTCAAAACCAGCTGGTATTAAGGTGGAACTACAAAGGAAAATTAATTCTGAAGGAAGACATCACTACGGGCGAGAGGGCAAGTTGTGTGTGGGGACACAGACAGCAGAAAGACATACAAATTCGCAGACACACACACACAGAAACACACACAAACCTAAATATATACAAGCCCACAGAAACATATGCAAAGCCATTGGCACAGCCAAACACACAGGAATGCACATAGCAAAAACACAATAGCACAGCCTTGTTAGGATATTTCTCTGAGGATGTGGTTCACTTTGGCCGCGGCTACTAACCAAGGCATGGCCCATTGGCTATGTCTGGGTGGCATCTTCCTACCCCACTCAGATCCATCGATCACACCTAGCTGCACCAGAAGCTGGCCCCTGCTGTGGCGTACTCGGAATGAGGTACATAGCAGTACAGCTGGCTGAAATTGATAACCCAATCAGCTTACATAATGTAAGGCATTGCCCTGAATGTGGAAGGTCAGAGTCAGACAGTGGGATCGAGCCCCAGTTCACAAAGACATCATCGCTACAGCTATGGGACAAAAATAAAGAACAGCAGATACTGAAAATACAAAACTCAACAGGTCTGGCTACATCTGTGGAGAACAGTTCTGAAGAAAAGTCACCGAACCTTAAACATCAACTCTGCTTTCTCTCCACGGTTACTGCCAGACCTACTGAGTTTCTTCAGCAGTTACTGTTCTGGCCTTGTTTGTGGGATCTGCCTGAGTGTGCAGGTGCTGTTCCTTAATGAGTCAGTAGAGGTTTACTACATCAAATTGTATCCAAACTTCGTTTCATTCCTTTGATTCACAGTGTACAGGGTCACAGTGAGAGGCTCCAGTTGAGAGGTTTACATTGTCAACACCTTCCAATACTTTACTCATGATCCAGAGATGATTGGCTGCATCAAATTTGTCCTGCTTTCTGTGAATGGGACATACCTGGGCAATTTTCTGCATTGTTGGGCAGATGCCAGTATTGTAGCAGGACTGGAACAGCTTGGCTAGGGGAGTGGCAAGTTCTGGAGCACAAGTGTTCAGTACTATGGCCAGAATGTTGTAAGAGCCCATAGCTTTTGCAGTATCTTGATATCACATGGAGTGAATCAAATTGGATGAAGACTGGTATCTGTAATGCTGGGGACCACTGGAGGAGGCTGGGTGGCACACTTTCGGCTGAAGATTGCTGCAAATGCTTCAGTTTTATCTATTACACTGATGAGCTGGGCTCATCCCTTATTGAGAATGGCGATACTTATGCACCCTCCTCTTCCAGTGAGCTGTTTAATTGTCCACCACCATTCCCGATTAGATGTGGCAGAACTGCACAATGTATCTGATCCGTTGATTGTGCAATCACTTAGTTCTGTCTATTACTTGCTGCTTGTTGAGGTTGGTTGGCTCGCTGAGCTGGTTTGTGGTTCCGCAGATATTTTGTTACTGTGTTTGGTAACAGCCTCAGATGAAGCTTCGGTGTGTTTTCCTGCCTGGTTTTTAAACTCTGGGGTCCGTTGCGATGGATTGCCTCACTTCCGGGTTTCCTCCACAGTCACTCCATTGCAACGGATCCCAGAGTTTAAAAACCAGGCGGGAAAACAGACTGACGCTTCAACAGAGGCTACATTGAGGATGTTACCCAGCACAGTAACTAAACATTTGCAGAACAACAAACCAGCTCGGCAAGCCGACTGACCTCAACACCTACAACCCGAGATACTTGCTGCTTATTGCTGGCATGCAAGTAGTCTCAGTTGGCACCTCATTTCCAGGTATGTCTGGTGCTGCCCCTAGCATGCCCTTCTGCACTCTCCAGCTCTTCATTCAAAGCTCCCTCCACTCTTTTAAACTGAAAATAAAGCTCTCTCTCTGTCCCCATCAAAAGCTCCCAAGACAGGTACAGCACAGGGTTAGATACAGAATGTACCTTACTCAATGCTGTCCCCATCCATTACTACAAGGAGTGGGTCAGCATGGGGATCTATCAGTGAATTTCACTCTGGGTTCTATGTATTCATGGAGCTCTGTAAACTGTCTGCAGGACATTCATGACGTAAGGCTGACCTTATGGGTGGCTGATGTGAGGGCCAACGATTGACTGTCAATGGCGTGTGAAAGTGTGCCCTCACCCTGTCTCCATGCTTCTGCTCTCCCCTCCTACTGGGGATTTGAAATGCCAAAGCAGGGGCATAGATGCTTCAGATATAGCAAGAACTGCAGATGTTGGTTTCAGAGACAACACAGCATAGCAGGTCAGGCAATATCAGAGGAGCAGGAAAGTTGACGTTTTGGGTTGGGACCTTCAGACACTACTGGGCTAGGCAAAGAGCTGTCACTGGCTGAAAGAGGAAAAAGGCACTGGCCTCAAAATGGACAATGGCGTGAAGGTGAGGGCTGAGATCATGGGCTAGGCCTGAAATAAGACTTTTTATTCAAATAATTGAGGTTATCTGATTTGAAGTAGTACATATTGGGCGTAGGAGACAAACAGTAAAAACTGGAGTGTCCCACCCTCAGGCCATCCAACGCTAGCATCTCAGAATGGTGACCATTCAAGAGATTAGAAAGTCGGCAGGCAGGATCAGTGCTAGTCCCCGGAGTGAAATCTGAAATAACGTCCAACAGCAGCAGCAATGTCTAAGGCACACGGTATCTCAGTGGCTGGTAGTGTCTCTGGTGAAACATGGTCTCTCTCTCTCCCTGTTACCATGGTGCCTCCTTTTCACTCAGTTTGCAAATAGATAGATTTATAGAAATGGAGCTCATCAGCCAGAGCTGACCTGGGGGGTAGGGAGGTGGTCACATTGACACACATCTTTTGCTGAGGGGACTTGATGTGGTGGCTGTCTCCTCCACTTGGGACAGCTTGTACCACAGAGATCATCTCAGGATACAGCGTGGGGAGTGAAGGCTCAACACTGAAGACGATGAATTTCTCCACTGTACGATGAATCTTTGTGTCACTCTTTCAGAGAAGATGAACTACGTCAAAGGTAGCGATCAATCCTGTTTTAAACTCCCAAGGGGGATGGGGACTGAGGGGGAAAACCAGCCAGGATTGGAGGGGCAGGCTCAGGGGATCACATTCCCACGTAGTGTTCCTGCTGCTTAAGTTTGGGGTGTAAACCACAATAACTCTTCTTTGATCTGGATGGTGTCTAGCAGAGTGAGGTTTTCACTGACCCCAGGAGGGGGGTTTCGCAGGGTGACACGTCTCACTGCCCCCTGACTTGGGGGGGGGTGTTATTACAGTGACATGTCCCACTGCCCCCGATTGGGATATTAGTGTGGTGTGGTGTCCCACTGCCCCCTGACTGGGGGTTTAGCAGAGTGAGGTGTCCCATTGACCAGCCATGGCCCTGTAAATACAGGTTCAATGCAGTCTGTGAGAGACAGTAGCTGTGCTGTGTCGGTCCTCTCCAGGGCAAGGTTCTAGATGTTATCTCGACCCAGGGAACACCCAGCCTCCAGTAATGGATAAAACCCCAGCTGCTCAGTCAAACCACTGAGTAAAAATCAGGAATTAGTTTTATGAATCAACAGTATAAAAATTAAGGCACTTGATCCAGTTCTCGATAGAAAGTCCTTCCTTGGCAATGAGCTTCCTTCACTCACACAGGCCATCACTGGCACTGTCCCAGTGCAGTCAGTGCTTCCTCAGTTAAAAGCAATGGAGAACGGAACTCCCGATCCTTCAGATATTCCTCCAAACCCTGCAACCAAAACAAACTAACATCAGATCAGCTTGTGTATGCATCAACAAGGGCACATGGACCTCTAAGGGATCAAATCCAGCTTTTATCGTCTTGCTGTACCTCAGCCTGAAGCCACCCTTGATAGCCTGCCCTTTCATCATTCGCTGAAAAGATGCAGATGAGGTAAAGCATGAGCTTTACATAGAGCTGGACTGACCAGCACCATGAAGCCATGCAATAATACAGCACAGGCGGCCGTTCAGTCTTTTATAATAAAGCTGTCCAATTCTTCCCATTGTCCTGCTCTTATCTGAGAGTGTAGCAACTTTCAAATACTATTTCCTTTTTGAAGGTTCTCATTGAATCTGCTGCCTTCCTTTCAGGCAGTTTGTTCTGGGTCACCATAAATCATCACAATCATGAAAAAGTTCCTTCCTCATGTCAGCTCCTACTTCTTTAGGTTCTCGATTCTTCAGCAAGTGAGACATTTCTTCATCACTCAATCAAGACTGGCGCCTAACTGTGCTTATCTAAGCTTCAGTCCACTTCCTTGCTTTTGTACTCAGTGTCTGTATTAATGAATGTATACTTTGTGAATGTGTACACATGCTACGTCTGCACTCTGCTTTATCACTTACTTTGTAATGTTTCTGAGCTTTCCTCCTCCCAGATGAATCATTTCTCACTTCTTGCCATTAAATTTCATGTGTCGTATTTCTGCCAGTTTCACCACCTTTCTGAGCTCCTTCTCATTGTCTATTAGTATCATCTCCAAGATTTCTAATTATTCACTGTGTGCTCGTGTCGAGGTTATTTGCTTTTAGCTGGGGGTCAGGTAGTACAAATGTGTAGAAGGTGCGACTCTCAAACCCAGAGTGGGCCGTGGGGGAAGCTGGACGTTGGGGCCACTGACTTCATGTGTCCCTGATTAAATCACCATGATTCACCCAGTCACCTACCTCTCCTTCACAAGAGACCAATGCAGAGATCTCACAAACTGCAGGTGGTTCCTCAGCCTCCTGGTGCCTGCAGGAATACACAAGAGTTTCAGGAAGAGCATTGTTCACCTGCCAACTCTCCATGCTTTATTGAATTCTCCATTCTGGGTATAGCCACTCCACTAAATACAAAATCTTCACTTCTGTTTGCACCCTCCATGTAAATCCTCCAAATCAAGGCCCTCTCTATCAGGCACGGGACACACAGATCAGAGGCCCAGGGGACTGAACTGTGAAGTGGGTTCAAATCGCACCACAGCAGCTATGGAATTTAAATTAATGAATTGATCTGGAAATTGAAGCTCACCTCAGTAACGGTAACCGTGAAGCCACTGTTGTTTGTTGTGAAAACCTATCTGGTTCACTAATGTCCTTCAGGCACATTGGGAAAGTTGGACTCCATTTAAGTTATGTTATTTTTCAATTCTAAGTTAATATGAATGGCACCTCTGTATAGCGACGGTGCACACTTTTCATTGTATTTTATATTGCATACACATGAGAATGAAGGATATTCTTATTCTACTGGATGGAAACCTGCCAGCCTTACCTGGTCTGGCCTACACGTGACTCCAGACCCACAGCAATATGGCTAATTTCCAACTGGCCCCAAAACAGCCTTGCAATCCCCTCCGATCGAGAGCAATTACGGATGGACAATAAATATCAGTCTTGCCAGTGATACCCAATCCCATGAGAAAATAAAGAGGGAAAGCCTGTTGCCTCTAATCTTGGTCCATCAGGTAATTGTTTCCCCCTAACCAACATGTCTGATTATTAACAGACAAAACAGTGGCTCAGTGGTTAGCACTGCAGCCTCACAGCACCAGGGACCCGGGTTCGATTCCTGCCTCGGGCGACTGTCTGTGTGGAGTTTGCACATTCTCCCTGTATCTGTGTGGGTTTCCTCCGGGTGCTCCGGTTTCCTCCCACTGTCCAAAGATGTGCAGGTTAGGTGGACTGGCCATGCTAAATTGCCCATAGTGTTCAGGGATGTGTAGCTTAGGTGGGTCATAAAGGGAATGGGTCTGGGTGGGATGCTCCAAGGTCGGTGAGGACTTGTCAGGCTGAAGGGCCTGTTTCCACACTGTAGGGGTTCTATGATCTGTGAAAATCTCAGCTGACCACTCTCAGCCAGAGTCCCTCAGGCCTTTTGTTAAAATGCTGAACATGGAACAATTACTAATTGTTGCAAAAACCCATCTGGGTTACTAAGCAGGGAAATCTGTCATCCTTACCCAGTCTGCCCCTCATGTGACTCCAGTTAGCAACACGGTTGGCTCTTAATGTTCCCCGACATGATTTAGCAAGCAACCCATTTCGTGGGCAATTAGGGAATGGCAAATGCTGGCCTATCAAGTGGTGCCAACATCCCATGGATAAATAAGATTTCTAAAAAGAAACTGCTTTTGAAAGAAAGCAGGGAATTAGTCTTGGTGTCTTGAGCAACATTTATGCCATGACCATCCTCATGTCACAAAGCTGCTTGTCAGTCAGTTTGTGTGTTCTTGCTGTGTTCCATTTGGCTGCCACATTTCTAATTTACAGCAATAGCTACACTTCAAAAGTGGATTATTGATGAGTAAGCAGTTTGGGCAGGACTGAAGTAGTAAAAGGTGCTATAAAAATGTACTTCAACCTCTTTCATTACTGCGTTGACAGCAACATCCATTAGCCAAGCAGAAAGGCAGTTAGTTTTAGTGAGAGCAAGTGGTAAATGCAGGTAGAGTTACAACATTTAAAAAAACATCTGGATACGCACATGAATAGGAAAGATTTACAGGGACATCGATCAAACACAAGCAAATGGGCCTCGTTTAGTTTGGGAAACTTGGTTGGCATGGAACAGACAGACCAAACAGCCAGCTTCCACATGACTGAGACTTACCGGGTGAGATGGGGGATCCGCATGTTGTTGGAATCCAGGAAGTGGGCTCCGGCTTGCAATGCCCAGCGATAGTGCTGCCATAGCAGGGCCCTGCGTGCTGTTGATGGGGTATCTTTACTCCCAGCACTGTCTGCATTCTTCAGAGGGGAGAATTCATCCTCCCTCAAAACCTCGAACACAACAAACTTCCTGCACAGAAACACATCAACAGTATTAGGGACAACAAGGTGTGGAGCTGGATGAACACAGCAGGCCAAGCAGCATCAGAGGAGCACAAAAGCTGACGTTTCAGGCCTAGACCCTTCTTCAGAAAGTTCTTCAGTATTAGGGAACAAGGCATCATATTAACCCCAATGGATACAGAGGGCAGGGCGAAAGGTTAATTAATGGATACAGAGGGCAGGAAGTAACATTAACTAAACCAAACAGATAGCAGGGGGGTAACATTAACCAATGGAAACAGTGGGCAGGGCATGGGTTTAACCAATGGAAACAGTGGGCAGGGCATGGGTTTAACCAATGGAAACAGTGGGCAGGGCATGGGTTTAACCAATGGAAACAGTGGGCAAGGCATGGGTTTAACCAATGGAAACAGTGGGCATTCTTTTTGACTCCTGCACACAATGACACCTTTCAGAATCTCAGAGTGGTTCCTGGTCAGCTGCTCCCACACAAGCCAGCATTTCCAAGGCACAGGACCCAGGAGTAGTAAGCAGCACTCACTCAATGCTGAGTGCTCCTCGTAAGGAGCTCCTTCAGCAAGGAGCTTATCCTTCTTCAAACTCTGCTCAGTTCACTGCAGCCACACAGACACACTGTCTCTTCCCCTTCCTCTTACTCTCTCAAATACACACACACAGACACAGACACGTGCATCCATGGGGTGAATTTATATTTGCAGATACTTTCTAGTTTAATTGAAAAGCACACAATTTACAGTCAGTCAATGTGGCATTTTATAAATTCCTACTTCAGAAATAAAACTAATCTGACTCCAAAGCCAAAATACAAACAGATTGTAAACAAGGCCTCACAGCTATCATGCATTGTCTGACCTAAAATGTCGTCCCTTCCTTATACTGATAAAACCTTTAGTTGTCTTAGGACAGTGAGTTGAAAGGAATTCAGGGATTTACATATACCTACTAATCAATTAAAACTTCTAACTGAATAATGATTTAACAGCATCTTAGGTTTGTTTAATGCACCCCTATCAGTTGTGTGGCCCTTTGTCTTTTACTTATAAATTCTGTGTCTGATACCACCTCTCTCACTAACACTTGGAGGAGCAAGGCTCCGAAAGCTTGTGTTTTCAAAGGGGGAGAATTCCCCCTTGGACTATAACCTGGTGTTGCGTGATTTCTGACCTTGTCCACCCCAGTCCAACACCGGCACCTCCGCATCACAATTTCAAACCTACCATTGAGTCCACCAGGATTCAGTACCAGCTGAGACTCTACAGCAATGGGAGTCCTTGTAGACAGGGGATTTCAAAAACTATGCCCCTACAGACAACACTGGCTCACCGATTAGCACTGCTGCTTCACAGCGCCACGGAACCGGGTTCAACTTCACCCTCTGGCGACAGTCTGTGTGCGGTTTGCACGTTCTCCTAGTGTTTGCGTGGGTTTGCTCTAGGCGCTCCAGTTTCCTCCCACAGTCCAAAGATAGGTGGACTGGCCATGCTAAATTGCCCAGGGATGTAAATGTTTAAACAAGAGGATACAGTAGGAGCCTGGGAGGGATGATTTTTGGGGAGTCAGCGTAGCATCTTCCGGCGCTGTCGGGATTTGATGATTCTGTATTACGGTCTCTGAGGACTGAGGGAAAAAGGGAGTTACCTGACTCAGGGGTTCTGAGAATGAGAGCGATCTGACCTCAGGATCCCGAAGAGGATGAGGTAATAGATGCCCTTGGAATTACTGGAACAGGAGGAGTTACCTGTGTTTGGGGTCTCTGGAGGAGAACCTGGATTGCTGAACATTTCCAAGGCACTGGGAGTCTTCTGCTCCTCTTTATTATAGTTCTATATTTCTCTCCTGGTCCTCTACTCAGTTGTTGCTAGTTCCTACTCCTCTGGATCCCTCTATTTTCTTCCACATGCAATTACCACCTTTTATTATGTTCCACCCTCACTTGGCTTTCATTTACTCTCTCCTGCCATCCAGCTTTTGTTCGTATGTCTTCCCCACATTTCCCAAGACCCTATATTCACTTAAAAGGTGTTACAACTTCAAGTACTTCCAACTCAGACCAAACGTCATCAGGCTGAAACAGGTGAAATGCTTTCTCTCTTCAGACCATCGAACTCCCTCACTAACTCACTCTTTTACATTTCCTAGGGGTGGCACGGTGGCTCAGTGGTTAGCACTGCAGCCTCACAGCACAAGGGACCCAGGTTTGATTCCAGCCTCTAGTAACTGTCTGTGTGAAGTCTGCACATTCTCCCTGTGTCTGCGTGGGTTTCCTCCGGGTGCTCCGGTTTCCTCCCACAGTCCAAAGATGTGCAGGTTAGGGTGGATTGGCCATGCTAAATTGCCCATAGTGTTCAGGGGTGAGTGGGTTATAGGGGGGCGGGTCCGGGTGGCATGCTCCAAGGGGCAGCGTGGACTTGTTGGGCTGAAGGGCCTGTTTCCACACTGTGGGGAAATCTAACCTAACATCACTGTGAGCGTCTCCACGTTCCAAGGACTGCACCAATTATACATAGTGTCTCACAGCACCGAAACAGACCTTTCAGTCCAACTTGTCCATACCGACCAAATTCCCCAAAGTAAACCTTTAGTCCCACTTGCCTGCATTTGGTCCATAACCCCTCTAGTCTTCTCCTATTCACATACCTGACAAAATGTCTTAGAAATGTTGTAAAGGTCTCTGTGTCTAACACTCCCTCTGGCAGGTCATTCCATAATTGGATAGGGTGAATAGCCAAGGTCTTTTTCCCAGGGTAGGGGAGTACATAACTAGAGGGGCGTAGGTTTGAGATGAGATGGAAAAGATTTAAAAGGGACCTTAGAGGCAGATTTTTCAGACAGAGGGTGGTGAGCGTATGGAATGAGCTGCCAGAGGAAATGGTGGCGGGTGGTACAATCGCAACATTTAAAAGACATCTGGATGGTGAACAGGGTTTAGAGGAATGTGGGTCAAACTTTGGCAACAGGGATGAGATTAGTTTAGAATATCAGGTTGGCGTGGACAGGTTGGACCAAAGGATCTGTTTCCGTGCTGTATGACTCTACACGAACCACCCTCTGGGTGAAAAAGTTGCCGCACTGGCTCCCTTTGAAACCTTTCTCCTCTCATCTTAAAGATACTCCCCCTAGTTTTGAACTACCCTAGAATAAGGCCTTTGTTATTCGCCTTATCTACGACCCTCATCATTTTATCAGCTTCTCCAAGTCAATTAGAGATGCTGGCCTAGCAGGTGATAGTGGAGGAAAGAGAAGCTTTCAGGGCTGTGTGGTTGTTTGAGAGTTTAGGAGTGTTGTGTGTAAGGTTCTGGGATGGCGTGCAGTTGGTTCAGTTGAAGGATGGGAAAAGACCATAAACAGCCCAAACAGCTCAGGATAGCCATCATTGGAGGAAACCCACATGATGGAAGGCAAATGTAGATAAACAGAGACTCAAGCAGTTACCCTATCGCTCACCGTACTCACTTGGAAAACTGGAAAACATCAAAAACAAACTTCTCCATCTTGATGCCATTGGGCACCTCTGGTCTCACAGCGTTCCCTTGCTCATCAACGTAGGGAATCTTCTTTACAGCTATGTGACGCTTCAGCTGAGGTTCAAACTCCCTGCAAGGAATAGAGAGAGTGTAACACACTGCACAGTAGGCCAGAAAGCCCATCATATCTGAGCTAGCCCTTTGAAAGAACCAGCCAATTAGTGCCACCTCATGCCCTTCTCACACAGCAATTCTTAACTCTTTATCTCATTCCCCTTTGAAAGTTCCCACTGAATCTGCTTCCACCACCCTCCAGGCTCCCATATTCCAAACCACAACAACTCACTGTGCAAAAGGTCCTCAGCAGGGTCACTCAACCCAAAACTTTAACTCTGATTTTATTTCTTCACAGATGCTGCCAAACCTGCTGAGCTTTTCCAGGAACTTCTTTTCATGTTCCTGATTTACAGCATCCGCAGTTCTTTCGGATTTCACCGAAATTAACACCACCACCAGCAACTGATCAGGGGTGACAAGGGCATGAACAGCTCCTGAGGGATGGGCATTTGGTGCCAGGCAGACAGCAATAAGAGCTCGTGACTATGTTCTTGAGGGCAGTTAGGGACGGGAAATTTTAGCGTTTCCCACATCGCGCAGACAATAAAAAGAATCAAACATTTACAGCAGGTCCCTGCATGCTTTTTGCGTGGATATAAAACTGAGCTGAGGCTAAGATGGAAACATGCCCTGGTTTATTGAGTCGCATACCAGGTGCAGCAATGAACCTTGTACTGAAAGATATTAGACCGGTTACCAAGTGCACAAATGTTCTTATAAGAACAATCTTATCTACTGGTGACAATGACCTTACAGCAACATGTAAAGCAGATAGTCAGAAACTAACTGATAAGGTAAATGTGAAGAATAGAAAATTGTGCATGCAGGTTAAAAGCAGAGGGTAAAGGTCACTCCCAACTTTAAAATGAGGATAATGGCTAGAATGCCGGAGCTGTCGAGTAACACTGCAAAGGGGCGGTAAGGAGGGGCACTGACGTCAGGGATAAATTCTGGTGATGGGCCCACAGAAAGAGGGGCTACAGTAAGTCATTCTTTGCTGACAACTGGCTTGGCAAGTGTGGGCAACAGGGAGGGCAGACCCCCACACCACACCACACCACCATGAGAGCTGGCTTGATACTGCGGCAGGATGGAAAATGCATTGCAGGAAATCACGTTATCAAACAGAGTAACAGGAAAGGAGACACACTGAGAAGCAGCAGAAAATGTTCACTTGGATTTGAGACATAATAACATATTCAAAGACTTAGTAAAGTTACATTGGTCTTTATAGTGAAAGGATTTGCGTGCACTAGCAGGGGTATCTTCCAGCAATTATACAGGACTTGGTGAGACCACAAGCGGGTGTTGTGTGCAGTTTTGGTCTCCTTGTCTGCGGGCGGATAAACTGGCTATAGGCGGGATGTAGCAATGGCTTACCAAACTGATTCTGGGATGGGACTGACATATAAAAACAGATGGGTTGTTTATGACAATATTCACTAGAGGTTGTGGGGGATCATACAGAAACAAAGAAAATTTAAACAGGACTAGACAGGGGGGTCCCGATGACCTGGGGGTCACAGTTTAAGGACACGCAGCAGACCATTTAGGACTGAGATGAAGACCTTCACCTACAGAATGGTGAGCCTGTGGAATTCTCTCCCACAAAAAAACAGTTATGGTTAAAACATTGAATGTTTCTAAGAAGGAGTTAAAATATAGTTCTTAGGGCTACAGGGATCGAAGAGTTTGGGACCAAGCGAGGAAGAGTACTGAGTTGGATAAGAGGCCATGATCAATCTGAATGCTCAAGCAGGCTCGATGGGCCAAATGGCCTACAACTTATTTTCTACACTTCTATGTCGAGGGGAAGGGAGGACTAGGGAGGTGGTGGGTATTTGTGAGGACAAATGGGGATTTAGGACAGTTAGCTTGAGAGGGAGGGGATAGGTCTGATGAAACCAGGTAGAGAAGGATGTTACCAGGGAGGCTGAACCATTACATCAGCAAAGACATAGGCCAGGGCATGGTGTATATATCCACAGGCATACCAAGCAAATCTGGAGTCTTACTCTGTCACTGATTTGAGGAAGTCCACTGTGAAGAAGTGGTTGCAGATATTGCCAGCGTTGAAGGTGAGTCTGCCATCAGGGTTCCTCTGCTCCACAGTCTCCTGGCTGACCTCACTGTACTCCACAACCTGATAGATTCCGTCTACAAGACACACCACCCCGACCGGCTCTGTGGGGTAAGCTTTCTCAACAACCTGCAGACACAAGGAGCAACAAGGTGACGCCGCAATCCTCCTGGGTCAGTGCCCAAATCAGAGGTCTTGGTGACTCCCGTCCCAGACGGCAGTTCTCAGCTCAGACATTACAAACTTCTCCGCACAACGGCAGCCTCAGAGGGCAGTTGGGAATGGAAAGCTCTCAGGCAGATGCCACTTGGTGAGGTGGCATTTGCTCTGACAGTAAATACAGTGAGTTTTCTATCAGCACGAGCAAAGTCTCTAGTGCTGCGTCAGAGAGACGCAGACAGTCCCAACACCACCATGAGCTTCACCAGCTAAGCTCACCCACTTCCCATAGTGAGGGGACACAGTGATAAGGATTTACCTCACCAAAACCACGCTCAAGCTATTGTACTATTCCACTGTAGGGGGCATCGCATCCAGGGCTGATTCCAATTCAATCACTTTGTAGTCTTTTGGAATTAAGCAGGCTGGGTTCAGGGAGGAGAAGCAATCCAGGCTGTGGGGGGCAGATGCAAGGGGTGTGTAATCGCCCAGCTCCCTGCGTGGCCTGAACACCCAGGACAGCAGGCAGTGGGGGTAAAATGTGAGTGGCTGACCTTTGCCCCACAATCTGCTCCCTTCTCCACACAGAATCCAATGAAGACTGGGTCTGCCATTTTCACCAGGATATTGTCCACACAGTACACATGGACAAAGCAGATTCCTCGCCGGTCCATATCCTCCAGAATCCTGTTGTTTGTCAGAGCTCGATACAGCCCGCCATTTCCATCTGTCACACAACAAACACAGCACGCTGAGTAACCAGAAAACCATTAGCAGCGGGGAGGATAGGAAGAGACCTTCGGAATGGGGGAGCACCTTCAGGAACAGGGGTGATCCCTCGGGAATTGGGGGGAAAGTTCAGGGGCAGAGCATAACAATTTCCTCACCTGTGGATAGTCTCTCTTGCCTTTTCAAAAACACTGACGAATTGATTTTGTTGCAGTTCTAATGACGTGATTGGATGCAGAAGCAGCAAGGGGGGTGGAGATATTAAGGACAGAATCATGGTGCCGGAGAAAGAGGACATTACGGAGGGCCGAAGGACAGAATCCATTCGGTGGGGCTGGTGTTAGGGAATAATTACATATTAAGAAGCATTTACATTCCTCGATGCAGTCTATAGGACACCAACAACGGGAAGAATACAGGAGGAATAAATTTGCAAGGAAATTACCTCTAAGTGCCCAAATCCTACCACAGTTACAATAGGAAACCATGAGATATAGGTACCATATGAAGGCCATTCAGCCCATCAAGTCTGTTCCATCATGGCTGATCTGATAATCCTAACTCATTTTCCTGCCTTTCCCCCAATAACCCTGAACTCCCTCACTGTAATTACCTGAATACAGATATAGCAGCAGTGTAGAGGTCAATGAGAGGCAAGAATTCCTGATGTATATCAGGGAAATTTTCTACAGCAGTATGTTTCAGGTCATTAACCTGGTTCTTGGACTGAAGACAGGATTATTATATTTCAAAGTTTGAAAGGCAATGGGAAAGGTCAAGAAAACAATTCATAAGTAAGAACAATTGAATAGAAAGCACTAGCCTAATGGATAAGAATGGCTCTGACCCAGTAAATTAGAATTAGAGGAAATCAGGCAAGACTGGAACTGAATTATGATGGATGTCAGGTGGACAATACAACCAAGACTCAGGCTGAACTTAGATATTTTAGAGGAAAATTGAGAGAAACAAACAGAATGTAACAGAAGAGAATAGCAGTGAACCACAAGAGGAATCCTAAAATATTCTACTGGCAAGTATTATGAACGGAGAGGACGGCAATGCAGAGATTTAAAAGGACACAGACAGGTTAGTGAATGGGTTAATGGGTAAGAGATGAAATTTAATGCAGAGAAATGTGAACTGATACATTTTCACAGGAGGGGAGCAGAAAGAGAATAAAATGAAGCTGCCGAATGTATCTAAAGGGGGTACATGAGCAGAGAAAATTAGGTGCACATACACATAAAAATACTGAAGGCGGCAGGATAGTTTGATATGAGGGGTTAATAAAACTAAGCATCTCGCTTTTGTCCTGACCAGAAGCATGAACTTTCCTGCTCCTCTGATGCTGCCTGGCCTGCTGTGTTCCTCCAGCTCCACACTGTTATCTCTGACTCCATCATCGACAGTTCTTACTATTCTGCTTTTATCGATAGGGGCAGAGTGTTCACGACCAAAGTGGTGAAGAAAAACTTGTACAGACCATGGGTTCAGGCTCAGCTGTAGTATTGTGGACAGTTCTAGGAAGAATATTGAAGGCATTAGAAAGAGTGCAGAAAATATTCTGGAGCAAGCTGTGCAGACAGGCTGGGACTGTCCTTGGGAAGAGTGGGATGGGGGGAGATTTGATGGAGGTGTTCAAAATCATGTGGGGATTGGACAGGCTGGATAGACAGAAACGGTTCCCAATGATGGTAGAATTGAGAACCAGAAAGCACAGTTTTAAGGTGATTGGTAAAGGAAGCAATGGAGGTATGAGGTGAAACTTTTTCACACAGCGAGTTGATCAGGTTTGGAACACACTGCCTGAGAATGTGGTGGGGTCAGGTTCAATCAAGGGGAATGTATTGTTATTTGAGAAGGAAGAACATTCAGGGTTCTGGGAGAAAATGGGAGGGACACCAGGTGAACGGATTCTTTTCACTTCCGCAAGAAAATAATGAGCCAACAGCCGTCCTTACGTGTTGTAAATATTCCATGATTCGATGTCAGAATTGCCCACATTGATTTCTATGTGCCACTGTTTTGCACAGGAAGGGACTGATGTGCCTGTATTGTCCCTAACTTGGGATCATGAGGTTCGGGTGTACTTGATGGAACTGAAATTCAATTCTGAGACAATTTACAAACTCATCTGGCCATGTCCTTCAGGGAAAGGAATCTGCGGTCCTTACCCAGTCTGGCCTACATGTGAATCCAGATAATGTGGTTGGCTCTAACTGCCCTCTGAAGTGACAGAGCAGCCACTTAGTTCAGGGGAAATTAACGATGGACAATAACACTGAAAGAAAATACACCCACAATCAGCTCCTCGATAATAAAGTGTGAAGCTGGATGAACACAGCAGGCCAAGCAGCATCTCAGGAGCACAAAAGCTGACGTTTCGGGCCTAGACCCTTCATCAGTCTAGGCCCAAAACGTCAGCTTTTGTGCTCCTGAGATGCTGCTTGGCCTGCTGTGTTCATCCAGCTTCACACTTTATTATCTTGGATTCTCCAGCATCTGAAGTTCCCATTGTCACAATCAGCTCCTCTTCACCTTCCTGCTCCCTCAGCTCCAATGACCATATCTCCATCATCATACCACTGGTTAGCTCCATTTCTGTAAAAATGCCGTTGGAAAATGTGGAGAAAAGCTAATGCTCAGTAGGAATTCCTGGGGACACTTGTCTCATCCCAGCACATGCCTATCCAGTAGCCCCCTGCAATCTCTCATCACAGAACCAGTTCAAAACCTCATCATGAGCCTCTCTCTAATTCTGTGCACTTTTTTTCTTCAGTTGAGAGGATTCTTCCCCATCAGCAGCAGTGGAACTGTCACAATCGCTCCTTGAGGTGGAATCTTTACTCTGTACCTAACCCTGTCCCTGGGAGTGTTTGGGAGGGGTGGGGGTGTCAGTGTACAGGAGGCTTTACTCTACATCTAACTCATTCTGTCCCACCTGGAAAAGTTTTGATAGGGGACAGTGCAGAGGGAGCTTCACTTTGTATCTAACCCCGTGCTGTCCCTCTCCCGGTAGGGTTTGATGAGAATACTGTGGAAAAGCTTTACTCCGTATCTAATCCAGTTTAATGCATATTTACATCTTTACGGTCATTTATGGAACAGGGAAGCTCGATTAACAGCCTCTTCAAACCTGAGTTTTGACAATTTCCCTCCCCTCAAGAATGCTAGAAGATGGCATTGCTGCTTGTGCTCGATGGGCTGAATGGACTCGATCTGCACTGTGATGTCTCAATGAGATTATAATGTCTGCAGCACTGAAAGCAGAGGGTGTGCAATGCAGCAGTGCTGTAAGGTCTGGCTGCAGTGGAATGGGTGAGAGTGTCCGACGAGTGGGAAGTTGTCCGGGGAGAGAGGGGGGGGGGGGGGGGGCGGTTGAGTGGGAAGTTGTTGTTGGGGGGGTAGAGTGGGAAGGTGGCGGTGGCGGTGGCGGGGGTGGGGGGAGTGGCGGTGGGGTTTGCTGACCGGCTGTGTTGATCTGAACACTGAGCAGTATGGAGTGCCTAGTGCTCCAGCCCTTGTCCTGCTCAGGCCCAGACAGCTGAGCCAATGGGGATAGGCAGGGGAGACATAACTGAAGGGATCTGAAAACAAATGAATCAACCTGGTGCCATGGCAATCTTGCCCTTCTGTTCCAGAATGATCCTCCCATTGAAGTCGACAGCTGGTAACATCTGCTGTTCAAACATGACAACGTTGGACTTGACCAGACCAAAGTAGTTATGCTGAGCGAAGAACTTCTGTGTGGGTTCCAATGTGAATTCACTGGTCATGATGTACCTGGAGATTACAGAGAAGACAGAGAGAAATCACTGACCAGGCAGCGAGCTACCTGTGGCTTCCTCAATGTTATGATCTTCTTACAAATACCCAGCAGCGATCAAAACGCTTCCGCACCCTCCACTTAACATTTTCTTGGGGCTACTTTGTAGTTTTGGTCCTTCTAACTAGATCCTTTAATAGGAGGTGCGGTAAAAAATAATATTACCCTCTGTATCGGGTACTTGGACTTGCACAAGACAAGAATAACAAGTCAATTATACAGTAACCATTCTGTGTTTTCCACTGAGCAAACAGACACTCACCAAGGGACAACACATTTCTTGCCTAGCCTTTCCTCAGCGAGCTGCTGTACTTTGCGAATCCGCTCTGCTTGGATTTGGTAAAGGGTTTTGCCACTCGGCAGCCCAACATCATACATTCCCTTTGGGTATGGCACACCCAGACGTGTGCCCTGTCCTCCAGCCAAGAGAAGAACAGCCACACGGCTTTCAGAGATCTCATGGAAACCTGAGAAGTAATTCAAAGACATAAAGTCATAGTCAGAAATATACATGACAGGAAAGACCAGCTAGAACCACTGGTCAAGATACACATTTCCAAGTGACACAGTGACAGACCCGTCCCCGCCGGTACTCCACCCCAGAGTTGCACAGTGACAGACCCGTCCCCGCTGGTACTCCACCCCAGAGTTGCACAGTGACAGACCCGTCCCCGCCGGTACTCCACCCCAGAGTTGCACAGTGACAGACCCGTCCCCGTTGGTACTCCACCCCAGAGTTGCACAGTGACAGACCCGTCCCCGCCGGTACTCCACCCCAGAGTTGCACAGTGACAGACCCATCCCCACCAGTACTCCACCCCAGAGTTGCACAGTGACAGACCTATCTTGTTTCCAGTACTGGTTTCCACTGACAGCCTGGAATTGAATAGTTAATTGGACAGAATTTTATTTTTGGCAAGTGTCTAGGCCCAAAACGTCAGCTTTTTTCTCCTGAGATGCTGCTTGGCCTGCTGTGTTCATCCAGCTCCACACTTTGTTATCAACACTGTTCGAGATGGGCTCTCTGCATCAGCTGTGAAGACAGGTATCTTAACAGCAGCACCCCTGAAGCAGTCAAATGCATCAGCATCGAGGCCAGGGTCATTCAAAACCAACTCCACAGGACATGCTACATGCTTAGGATTTCTGTTTTTTGACTACCGAAACAAATCATTCTCGCCCAGCTCAAGGAAAGCACTTCAACGAGAGGAAGACAAAGGAAGTGTTTCAAAGAACCCCAAAGGCTTCCCTCAAAAAAATGCAACATAGACATCAACACATGGTAGACCCCAGTTCAGAAGAAACTGATTTGGAAGAAACTCCTGTACAAAGGGACACAATTCTTTGAGAATACCCGGCGGCAAGAGGGAGCACAGAAAAGGAACCGGGGAAAGGAATGATAATGATCTCAAAGCCAAGGGCTAATTCCGTCTCCTGGAAACACCTGCCAAATATGTGGATGGAGTTGCAGCTCAACAATTAGATCATCAGCCGCACTAGGACCCATGGATCCCATGACCAATATGAAAGATCTCTTGGTGGATAATCATACTCGTTGATGAGGGATTGCCGACAATGACAACCAGTGACCAGAGTCTAAACTGGACTATACGTATAAATACAGTTAGTACAGAACAACATAGAAGCGGAAAATCTGCAGTAACATCCCTGTGCAGGATAGGTGGATTAGCCATGGTAAATAGCTGGTTACCAGGAGAGGGTTGGGGGCTAGGTCTGGGTGGGATGTTCTTCAGAGGATGAGCGCAGATTCAATGGACCAAATGGCAACTTCCGCACTGTAGGAAGTCTACGATTACAGACTCTCAAAGCCATCCACCGTCTACAATGCACAAGTCAGGAGTGGGATGGAATACTTCCCACTTGCCTGGTTGGGTGCAGTCCCAACAACACTCAAGATGTGTACCAGCAGCATGGTGGCTCAGTGGTTAGCACTGCTGCCTCACAGCGCCAGAGACCTGGGTTTGATTCCACCCTTGGGCGACTGTCCGTGTGGAGTTTGCACATTCTCCCCGTTTCTGCATGGGTTTCCTTCAGGTATTTCGGTTTCCTCCCACAGTCCAAAGATGTGCAGGTTAGGTGGATTGGCCACGCTAAATTGCCCCCATAGTGTTCAAGGGATGCCTGGATTAGAAGGGATTAAAGGGGGATGGGTCTGGGTGGGATGCTCTGAGGGTTGGTGTGGACTTGTTGGGCCACACTGTAGGGATTCTATGAAGCTTGACACCATCAAGGTCAAAATAGCCAGCTTGATTGGTACCACATCCACTTCCTCCACCACCGACGCATGTAGAACCGAGGCTCCCCTCACCGTGCTCTTCCAACAGCAACTTCCAAAAGCATGGCCAGAACCATCTAGAAGAACAAGGACAGCAGACACATGGGAACATCATCACAGGCAAGTTGCCCACCACAGTCAGTCACCATCCCGACTTGAAACTAAATAGCTGATCCTATCAGCAGTGCTCACAACCCATAAATGAAAAAGAAAATAAGTAGGATACAGGCTTCTTGGGTTCAGCTAGTGAATGTTTAAAAGTTCAGGATAGGGTGGTAGAGACTTAAAAAAAAGACTAAAAAGAATTACATAACAAAGCAGCGATGTGCTTCTGAGGCTTTATAAGGCTCTAGTTAGGCCCCATTTAGAATACTGTGTCCAATTTTGGGCCCCACACCTCAGGAAGGACATAATAGCCCTGGAGTGTGTCCAGCGAGGATTCACACAGATGATCCCTGGAATGGTAGGTTTAACGTATGATGAACGGCTAAGGATCCTGGGATTGTACTCGTTAGAGTTTAGAAGGTTGAGGGTAGATGTAATAGAAACTTACAAGATAATGTATGGTTTAGAAGGGGTGGATGCTAGGAAGTTGTTTCTGTCAGGCGGGGAGACTAGGAACCGTGGGCACAGCCTTAAAATTAGAGGGGGTAAATTTAAAATGGAAATGAGACGACATTTCTTCAGTGGTGGGCTTGTGGAATTCATTGCCACACAGTGCAGTGGAGGCCGGGACGTTGGATGCCTTCAAGGCAGAGATTGACAAATTTTTGATCTCAAAAGGAATCAAGGGCTACGGGGAGGGTGCAGGGAAGTAGAGTTGAAATGCCCATCCGCC
Organism: Stegostoma tigrinum; assembly: GCF_030684315.1. NCBI lineage: Eukaryota > Metazoa > Chordata > Chondrichthyes > Orectolobiformes > Stegostomatidae > Stegostoma > Stegostoma tigrinum. Next base: position 2,712,444 of record NC_081382.1, on the reverse strand, counting down.
ATGATTTAAATGGCGGCGTGGACTTGATGGGCCGAATGGCCTTACTTCCACTCCTATGTCTTATGGTCATAATTCTATCAGAGAAAATCTGGTAGAGGAGTTCAAAACAGTGGAAAGTTTTGACAAGGAAATCTGAAGACAGCATTTTTACTGGGTGACTTGTTATGAAAGGAAATGCCTTTTTGCACAATGTTATGGGGATTGGATCTTTCTGTCAGAAGCAAGTTTGGTAATAAAGCTGAAAAGCTGCAAACAGCCAACTTTCAAACCCTGTTTATTAATTCAGTACCTGGGCAGGAATCAATCCTACTGTAGCTGAGCCAGGCAGTCATGCATGTCAAAGCTGATTGTGGGGGTTGGGGGGATATTGAGAGTGGATTTGTGCTGAATGCTCAGCTTTGACAGAAGCAACAGCCAGGCTAAGAGAGAGCGCATTCCTGGGTGAGCAGCCACTCTCAGGCAGCCTGCGCAAGATCCACGTAATGTGGTGGAATGGACCAGTTTCCTGTTGACTTCTCACAGTTAGGAGAACATCACACAGTGAACACTCAGTCCTGTTTCACCAGTCACGAGAACATCACACAGTGAGCACTCAGTCCTGTTTCAACCACAGAAACCAGTCTTGTGGAAACACAGTGCTGTTACTAGATCCACTTCACAACTGAATATTTCACAATCGCACACCCCTGTCGATTAAATCCACAACTCTCTCTGAAAGCCCACGGTCCTCTGCCCCCCAACCTCACCCCAACAGCCTCCGTGTAATCCCTTTTCTCTCCCGACAACCCGACTGTCACCTACATCTTCTGCATCTTCTCCCCAATTCCCCACCTCCTGACACTCCCCTAGTCATTACCCCTCTCCCTGACATCCTGTACCATTTGCCCCACTCCCTGAAACTCCCCCACACTTTATGACACTCCCTGACACCTTCTACCCTTTACCCCCTTCACTTACAAGAAATCGTACTGGCTTCAACCATCACATTAATCTGTCACACTCATCATTATCTCACCTCCCCCCTTTCCTCCTCCACCATTTTCCCCAGCCACCCTTCCTATTACCCCATGTTACCCCCGTCTCAGTGCATTCTCGCCATCACCCTTCCCATCACCTCTTTCTCACCCCTCACGCCACACGATCCCCACCCCTTTGCGCCACCACCCCTTAATCCCTTCCATCCCCTGCCCCCTCAACCCTTCCCAACCACTCCCACCAAATCTTTACCCCCTTCCATTCCCTCCCCCTTCCCAAACCCATCCCTCCCCTACCCCTCATTCAATTCCAACTCTTCTTCTTCCCAAGCACCCATGCCCAATCCCCTTCCAAACCCTTCCCCCTCACTCCCTCACTACCCTTCATACCACTCCACACCCTCCCCGTTCCCCACCACCCCACAACATCCCACAGTCCCTCACACCCTCACCACCCTTAACCTCCCCACCCCCTCAACCTGCAACCCCCCCCAGCCGCTCAACCTACCCCTCACCCTCCCACTGCCTACTCACCACCCTTAACCTGCCCCCCCACTCCGACCCCCAGCCCCTCAACCCATGCCCCCAGCCGCTCACCCCACCCCCACCAAAGCCCCCCGGGCACCCCCCCCGGCCGCTCACCCCCCCCCCCACTCACCCCCCCCCCCCCCATCACCTCCCCCCCCATCACCTCCCCCCGGGCACCTCCCCCCCCCCCCCATCACCTCCCCCCGGCCGCTCACCCCCCCCCCCCCCCATCACCTCCCCCCGGCCGCTCACCCCCCCCCCCCCATCACCTCCCCCCCCCCCCCATCACCTCCCCCCGGCCGCTCACCCCCCCCCCCCCCCCATCACCTCCCCCCGGCCGCTCACCCCCCCCCCCATCACCTCCCCCCGGCCGCTCACCCCCCCCCCCCCCCCATCACCTCCCCCCGGCCGCTCACCCCCCCCCCCCCCCCCATCACCTCCCCCCGGCCGCTCACCCCCCCCCCCCCCCCATCACCTCCCCCCGGCCGCTCACCCCCCCCCCCCCCCCCATCACCTCCCCCCGGCCGCTCACCCCCCCCCCCCACCCCATCACCTCCCCCCGGCCGCTCACCCCCCCCCCCCATCACCTCCCCCCCCCCCCCATCACCTCCCCCCGGCCGCTCACCCCCCCCCCCCCCCCCCATCACCTCCCCCCGGCCGCTCACCCCCCCCCCCCCCCCATCACCTCCCCCCGGCCGCTCACCCCCCCCCCCCCATCACCTCCCCCCCCCCCCCATCACCTCCCCCCGGCCGCTCACCCCCCCCCCCCATCACCTCCCCCCGGCCGCTCACCCCCCCCCCCCCATCACCTCCCCCCGGCCGCTCACCCCCCCCCCCCCCCCATCACCTCCCCCCGGCCGCTCACCCCCCCCCCCCCCCCCATCACCTCCCCCCGGCCGCTCACCCCCCCCCCCCCCCCCCATCACCTCCCCCCGGCCGCTCACCCCCCCCCCCCCCCCCCCATCACCTCCCCCCGGCCGCTCACCCCCCCCCCCCCCCCCCATCACCTCCCCCCGGCCGCTCACCCCCCCCCCCCCCCCCCATCACCTCCCCCCGGCCGCTCACCCCCCCCCCCCCCCCCCCAATCACCTCCCCCCCGGCCGCTCACCCCCCCCCCCCCCCCCCCATCACCTCCCCCCGGCCGCTCACCCCCCCCCCCCCCCCCCCATCACCTCCCCCGGCCGCTCACCCCCCCCCCCCCCCCCCCCATCACCTCCCCCCGGCCGCTCACCCCCCCCCCCCCCCCCCCCATCACCTCCCCCCGGCCGCTCACCCCCCCCCCCCCCCCCCCATCACCTCCCCCCGGCCGCTCACCCCCCCCCCCCCCCCCCCATCACCTCCCCCCGGCCGCTCACCCCCCCCCCCCCCCCCCCCCATCACCTCCCCCCGGCCGCTCACCCCCCCCCCCCCCCCCCCCCATCACCTCCCCCCGGCCGCTCACCCCCCCCCCCCCCCCCCCCCCATCACCTCCCCCCGGCCGCTCACCCCCCCCCCCCCCCCCCCATCACCTCCCCCCGGCCGCTCACCCCCCCCCCCCCCCCCCCCCATCACCTCCCCCCGGCCGCTCACCCCCCCCCCCCCCCCCCCCATCACCTCCCCCCGGCCGCTCACCCCCCCCCCCCCCCCATCACCTCCCCCCGGCCGCTCACCCCCCCCCCCCATCACCTCCCCCCGGCCGCTCACCCCCCCCCCCCCATCACCTCCCCCCGGCCGCTCACCCCCCCCCCCCCCCCATCACCTCCCCCCGGCCGCTCACCCCCCCCCCCCCCATCACCTCCCCCCCCCCCCCATCACCTCCCCCCGGCCGCTCACCCCCCCCCCCCCATCACCTCCCCCCGGCCGCTCACCCCCCCCCCCCATCACCTCCCCCCGGCCGCTCACCCCCCCCCCCCCATCACCTCCCCCCGGCCGCTCACCCCCCCCCCCCCCATCACCTCCCCCCGGCCGCTCACCCCCCCCCCCCCCCCCCCCATCACCTCCCCCCGGCCGCTCACCCCCCCCCCCCATCACCTCCCCCCCCCCCCATCACCTCCCCCCGGCCGCTCACCCCCCCCCCCCCCATCACCTCCCCCCGGCCGCTCACCCCCCCCCCCCCCCCCATCACCTCCCCCGGCCGCTCACCCCCCCCCCCCCCATCACCTCCCCCCGGCCGCTCACCCCCCCCCCCCCCCCATCACACCTCCCCCCGGCCGCTCACCCCCCCCCCCCATCACCTCCCCCCCCCCCCCATCACCTCCCCCCGGCCGCTCACCCCCCCCCCCCCCATCACCTCCCCCCCGGCCGCTCACCCCCCCCCCCCCCATCACCTCCCCCCGGCCCGCTCACCCCCCCCCCCCCCATCACCTCCCCCCGGCCGCTCACCCCCCCCCCCCCCATCACCTCCCCCCGGCCGCTCACCCCCCCCCCCCCCCCATCACCTCCCCCGGCCGCTCACCCCCCCCCCCCATCACCTCCCCCCCCCCCCATCACCTCCCCCCGGCCGCTCACCCCCCCCCCCCCATCACCTCCCCCCGGCCGCTCACCCCCCCCCCCCCCCCCATCACCTCCCCCCGGCCGCTCACCCCCCCCCCCCCCCATCACCTCCCCCCGGCCGCTCACCCCCCCCCCCCATCACCTCCCCCCGGCCGCTCACCCCCCCCCCCCCCCCCATCACCTCCCCCCGGCCGCTCACCCCCCCCCCCCCCCCCATCACCTCCCCCCGGCCGCTCACCCCCCCCCCCCATCACCTCCCCCCCCCCCATCACCTCCCCCGGCCGCTCACCCCCCCCCCCCCCCATCACCTCCCCCCGGCCGCTCACCCCCCCCCCCCCCCCCATCACCTCCCCCCGGCCGCTCACCCCCCCCCCCCCCCCATCACCTCCCCCCGGCCGCTCACCCCCCCCCCCCATCACCTCCCCCCGGCCGCTCACCCCCCCCCCCCCCCCCATCACCTCCCCCCGGCCGCTCACCCCCCCCCCCCCCCCATCACCTCCCCCCGGCCGCTCACCCCCCCCCCCCATCACCTCCCCCCCCCCCCCATCACCTCCCCCCGGCCGCTCACCCCCCCCCCCCCCCCCCCATCACCTCCCCCCGGCCGCTCACCCCCCCCCCCCCCCCCCGGCCGCTCACCCCCCCCCCCCCCCCCCCCCATCACCTCCCCCGCCGCTCACCCCCCCCCCCCCCCCCCCATCACCTCCCCCCGGCCGCTCACCCCCCCCCCCCCCCCCCATCACCTCCCCCCGGCCGCTCACCCCCCCCCCCCCCCCCATCACCTCCCCCCGGCCGCTCACCCCCCCCCCCCCCCCCCCCCATCACCTCCCCCCGGCCGCTCACCCCCCCCCCCCCCCCCATCACCTCCCCCCGGCCGCTCACCCCCCCCCCCCCCATCACCTCCCCCCGGCCGCTCACCCCCCCCCCCCCCCATCACCTCCCCCCCCCCCCCCCATCACCTCCCCCCCCCCCCCCCCATCACCTCCCCCCGGCCGCTCACCCCCCCGGCCGCTCACCCCCCACCCCCCATCACCTCCCCCCGGCCGCTCACTCCCCCCCCCCAATCACCTTCCCCCGCCCCCAAGCACCGTCCCCCGGCCCCTCACCGCGCTCCCTCCAGCCCCTCAGGCTCTGGGGCTCAGCCCGGGCCGAGCTGCCGGTCACTTCCCCGGGAAGGGGCTGCATGTGCCGGTGGGTGTTTGGAGCAGCTTGTTGTTCCCGGTGCCGGGCCGTAGCCGCCTCCTGACAGTGGGCCCGGAGCGGGCCCGGCTCCAGCTGCTTCACCGCGGCCTCCAGCAGCCGCCGCTCCTCGGCCGTCAGCTGCTCCCAGAACCGCAGCACCTCCGGCTGGCCGGCCCGGGCCAGGAGCTCCCGGACATCGGGGGCAGACGGCAGTAACATCCCCGAGGCCCAGGCGCGCACTGCGGGCACTGGGAGCGGGAGGGCGGCCCCGGGGCTCGGGAGGAGGGTCCACACCCCCGGGGAACACGGGCAGGCCCCGCCTCCATCCCGGCTCCGGGGGGAGGGGACAGAGACCGGGGGAAGGGGCTAATAACCCGGGGGGGATGGGTTAGTAACCCAGAGAGGGGCCTAATAACCTAGGGGGGGTAATAACCCGGGGGCGTTGGTGGGTTAGTGACACAGGGAGGGGGTAATCATCTGGGGCGAAGGGGTTATTAGACCATGAGACATAGGAGTGGAAGGAAGGCCATTCGGCCCATCAAGTCCACGCCGCCATTTAAATCATGGCTGATGGGCATTTCAACTCCACTTCCCTGCGCTCTCCCCGTGGCCCTTCATTCCTTCTGAGATCAAGAATTTGTCGATCTCTGCCTGAAGGCATCTAACGTCCCGGCCTCCACTGCACTCTGCGGCAATGAATTCCACAAGCCCACCACTCTCTGGCTGAAGAAATGTCGTCTCATTTCCGTTTTAAATTTACCCCCTCTAATTTTAAGGCTGTGCCCACGGGTCCTAGTCTCCCCGCCTGACGGAAACAACTTCCTAGCGTCCACCCCTTCTAAGCCATACATTATCTTGTAAGTTTCTAATGATCTCCCCTCAACCTTCTAAACTCTAATGAGTACAATCCGAGGATCCTTAGCCATTCATCGTATGTTAACCTACCATTCCAGGGATCATCCGTGTGAATCTCCGCTGGACACGCTCCAGGGCCAGTATGTCCTTCCTGAGGTGTGGGGCTCAAAATTGGACACAGTATTCTAAATGGGGCCTAACTAGAGCTTTATAAAGTCTCAGAAGCATATCACTGCTTGTATATTCGAACCCACTTGAGATAAACGACAACATTACATTCGCTTTCCTAATCACAGACTCTACCTGCAAGTTAACTTTTAGAGAATCCTGGACCAACACTCCCAGATCCCTTTGTACTTCTGATTTGCGAATTTTCTCACCATTTACAAAATATTCCATGCCTGTATTCTTTTTTCCAAAGTGCAAAACCTCACATTTACTCACATTGAATTTCATCAGCCATTTCCTGGACCACTCTCCAAAACTGTCTAAATCTTGCTGCAGCTTCCCCACCTCTTCAGTACTACCTGCCTGTCCACCTATCTTTGTATCATCGGCAAACTTAGCCAGAATGCCCCCAGTCCCTTCATCCAAGTCATTGAACCCTGCGGGACACCACTCGTCACAGTTGCCATTCCGAAAAAGAGCCTTTTATCCCAACTCTCTGCCTTCTGTCGGACAGCCAATCCTCAATCCGAGCCAGTAGCTCACCTTGAACACCATGGGCCCTCACCTTGCTCAGCAGCCTCCCGTGAGGCACCCTATCAAAGGCCTTTTGGAAGTCTAGATAGATAACATCTACTGGGTTTCCCTGGTCTAACATACTTGTTACATCTTCAAAGAATTCTAACAGCTTTGTCAGGCACGACCTCCCCTTACTAAATCCATGCTGACTTGTTCTAATCTGACCCTGCACTTCCAAGAATTTAGAAATCCCATCCTTGACAATGGATTCTACAATTTTACCAACTACCGAGGTTAGGCTAATCGGCCTATAATTTTCCATCTTTTGCCTTGATCCTTTCTTAAACAAGGGGGTTACAACAGTGATTTTCCAAACATCTGGGACTTGTCCTGACTCCAGTGACTTTTGAAAGATCACATCCAAAGCCTCTGCTGTTTCCTTAGCACCTCCCTCAGAACTCTAGGACGTAGCCCATCGGGGCCAGGAGATTTATCAATTTTTAGACCTTTTAGCATTTCTAGCACTTTCTCTTTTGTAATAGCTACCATACTCAACTCTGCCCCCTGGCTCTCCCTAATTGTTGGCATACTACTCATGTCTTCCACTGTGAAGACTGACACAAAGTACTTGTTAAGTTCTTCAGCTATTTCCTTATCTCCCATTACTAGCCTTCCAGCATCAATTTGGAGCGGCCCAATATCTACTTTTACCTCTCGTTTGTTTCTTATGTATTGAAAGAGGCTTTTTATTACCATTTCTAATATTACTAGCTAGCCTACCTTCATATTTGATCCTCTCCTTCATTATTTCTCTCTTTGTTATCCTCTGATTGTTTTTGTAGCCTTCCCAATCTTCTAATTTCCCAGTGCTCTTGGCCACTTTATAGGCTGTCTCTTTTTCTTTGATATATTTCCTGACTTCCTTTGTCAGCCATGGCTGTCTAATCCCACCCCGGATAATCTTTCTTTTCTTTGGGATGAACCTCTGTACTGTGTCCTCACTTACACCCAGCAACTCCTGCCATTGTTGCTCTACTGTCTTCCCTGCGAGGCTCTGCTTCCAATCGATTTTCGTCAATTCCTCTCTCATGCCCCTGTAATTACCTGTATTTAACTGTAACACCATTACATCCAATTTTGCCTTCTCTCTTTCAAACTGCAGACTGAACTCTACCATATTATGATCGCTGCCTCCTAAGTGTTCCCTTACTTTAAGGTCTTTTATAAAGCCTGGCTCATTACATAGCACTAAGTCCAGAATAGCCTGCTCCCTTGTGGGCTCCATCACAAGCTGTTCCAAAAAGCCATCCTGCAAACATTCCATGAATTCCTTTTCTTTGGATCCACCGGCAACACCCAATCCACCTGCATATTGAAGTCCCCCATGATCACCGTGACCTTGCCTTTCTGACATACTCTATTTATTTCTCGGTGCATCTTGTGCCCCTGGTCCTGATCACTGTTGGGAGGTCTGTACATAACTCCCATTATAGTTTTTTTGCCTTTGTGGTTCCTCAATTCCACCCACACAGACTCCACATCTTCTGACCCTATGTCATTCAGTGCTGTAGATTTAATTTCATTCTTAACTAACAAGGCAACCCCACCCCCTCTGCCCACCTCCCTGTCTTTTCGATATGTTGTGAATCCTTGGATGTTTAACTGCCAGTCCTGAACTCCCTGCAACCATGTCTCTATGCTGCCTACCACATCATAATCATTCAAGAGGATTTGTGCCGTTAATTCATATACTTTGTTGCAAATACTACGAGTATTTAGATAAAGTGCCTTGATGCTAACTTTCTTATCATTATGAGAGAGGTTGGAAATCCCAAGATGTCTTAAACTATCCTTCCTTTTTGCTGTATTCCTAGTCTGCCTCGAGCTTAAACCCACCTGTACACATGCTATCCTGTTGCTTATCTTTCCATTTAACTCCATACTCTCTGTCTCTTTCACTTTCCCTTCCCCCCGACTCAGAAGTTTAAAGTCCTACTGACCACCCTATTTATCCTTTTTGCTAGAACACTGGTTCCAGATCGGTTCAGGTAGAGACCGTCCCATCGGTACGGATCCGCCCGGTTCCAAAACTGATGCCAATGCCCCATGAAATGGAATCCCTCTTTCCCACATCAATCCCTTAGCCACGTGTTTACTTCCCTAACTTTCTTTTCCCTATGCCAGTTGGCATGTGATTCAGGCAGTAATCCGGAGATTATGACCCTTGAGGACCTGTACTTCAATTTCTTTCCTAGTGCTTGAAAATCCCTGAACAGGTCCTCTACCCTAGCTTTTCCTATGTTGTTCGGCCAATCGTGGACCACAACAACTGGATCCCCCTCCCGCTCCAATATCCTTTCAACCCGGCCGGAGATTTCCCACACCCTGACACCGGGCAGGCAACACATCGTGTGGGACTCCCGATCCGGCTTGCATAGGATACTATCTGTCCCCCTAATTATAGAATCCCCTATAACAACTACCTGTCTTTTTGCTCCCCCCTCTTGAATAGCCTTCTGCACCACGGTGCCGTGGTCAGCTGGCTTATCCTGTCCACGGCCCTTTTCCTCATCCGTACAGGGAGCAAGAATCTCATACCTGTTGGACAAAGTCAAGGGCTGAGGCTCCTGCCCTTCTGAATTCAGAATCCCCCTATCTGCCTCACTTACAGTCACACCCTGTTGTCCCTGAACACCTTCTGAATTTGAGTTATTTAATCTACCGGGTGTGACTGCCTCCTGAAACAAAGTGTCCAGGTCACTCTCCCCCTCCCGGATGTGCCGCAGAGTTTGAAGCTCAGATTCTAGATCATTTACTCTGATCCGGAGTTCTTCCAGCAACCAACACTTGCTGCAGATGTGGTCGCTGCCGTTCACAATGGGATCAGCCAGCTCCCACATCATACAGCTATTAACCCAAGAAGGGGACAGTAACCCAGGGTGGAAGGGGGTAATAACTCAGCAGGTGGAGTATTAAACTGGGGGGGGTGGGATAATAACACAGGGAGGGGTCATAACCCAGGGAGAAGGGGTAATAACCCAGGAAGTGGGTAATAACCCAGGAAGGGGACAGTAACCCAGGGAGGAAGGGGGTATTAATCCAGGGAGGGAGCAGTAACCCAGGAGGGAAGGGGGTATTAACCCAGGGAGGGAGCAGTAACCCTGCTTGGATGGCAGCAAGATAGGGAGATGAGGTGGTTAGGAAATCATACGGTCACTTTACCTTTATTAGACAAGACATTGAACACAAGAGAAAGAAGGTTGTGATGGAGCTGTATATAAAATGTTAAGCCGCAGGCTGGAGTACATAGAACATTACAGCACAGTACAGGCCCTTTGGCCCTCGATGTTGTGCCGACCTGTCATACCAATCTGAAGCCCATTAAACCTACAGTACTGAGTGCAATCCTGGTTGCGACATTATAAGAAGGATGTGATTGCACTGGAGAGGGTGCAGAGGAGATTCACCAGGGGGATACCTCTGCTGGAGTGATTCAACAATGAAGAGAGACTTGGGTTGTTTCCTTCGAGCTGAGAAGGCTGAAGGGGAACCTGACTGCGGTGTACAACATTATGAGGGATATAAATAGGGAGATAGCAGAAACCTTGGTAGTGGCATCGATAAGAAGGGGAAATGCTCTATCATTCTCACTGGCTATTACCCACCCCAACTCTCAACACCACTTAACCCTGCAATACCCCCTGGGTTGCCCACTCAGGGAACCATCTGCACCAACAGCTGTCACCACTTTCATTCCCCCTTAATATCTGCCTTGTTCTCATTCTGAAAAGAACACATTTCCCAATAAGGCAGAAGGAGCTAAGATGGGTGCCTGACATTCAGCTCCTCCCCAGTTCTGAGGAAGGGTCACTCGATCCGAAACATTAACTCTGAATTCTCTCCACACACATGCTGCCAGACCTGCTGAGCTTTTCCAGCAATTTCTATCTTTGTTTCAGCTCCTCAAGCCCTTATGAAGAGAGGATCATCACTGTCCCCCAAGTGACTGACTGACTGTGTCCAAGCCCCTGGACTTATATCAAAAGCTGCCTTTGACTTGCTGTGCCAGGACTCCTGAAGTGAAGGCTTGGAGTTGACTGAGGGTTGCTGACAAGCTTTGCTCCTTTGTGTCTGTGTTCAATGGCACAGCAAGGCAAAACTAATGGGAGCTTGATGTCCCTGGCCTAAGGGGCAAGTTGCAGCACTGCAAAGCAATTCAGGGCATGGATGCCATGAGCAAGACTCAGACTGAGTAAGCTCCATGACAGTGAGTGAACAAGAGGGAGATACACCCTGATCGATTGCATGACCTGGTGGGTGTCTCTGAGTGCACAGTGTCCCGACAGCACCATTGAAGTGCAGATGCATCCTGTTAGTGGATTACAGATTAGCGACAGGGTTCTTAAGGCTGGCACACGTTGGTTGCCAATGTCCATGGATGAGGAGTGCATCTGTCCCCAAGATGTTGGTGTTAAACATAAAGGTCTTTAGGAGCAAGAGACAAAGCTGAAATTACCAGGAAACTGCTGTGACTTCCATGTTAAAAATTCTCAAACATGGAGCTTGTTGACTACATTTGGTAAGTTAACAACCTGAATTTTTTTTTCTAAGCAGGCTGAATATTAGTGAGGCATTATTAAGGCATTTAACCCTTTAACTGGTAATTTACTGCTGCCGATTAAGATACTCATCTTGTTCAGTAAATGCATTAAAGATGCAACAAGTTGCTCTCATTGTTGAAACATACCTCGCTGGACTTCCTTTGCCATTCTGCCCCAAATTTCACCTCCACATCGAGAGATTCTGCCCTCTGCTATTGCCGGCTAAGTTTCTCCAGCACTTTTGTTGTTTAAATCCCTTTCCAGAATAATTACGTCCCCCCTTTACAACTTATACCTTCACCCTGTCATCAGCAAATATTCTGTCCCTACAGCCAAGCCATTGAGATAACTAGGAAATAGTATAGTGCCACAGTCTGATACCTGTGACACTCTACTAGTTACATCATGCCACCCCAAAAATAACCTGTTTATGCTGACTGTCTGTTTTCTGCTGTCTAACTAATCCTCCTTTCATGCTGATATGTCATCCCTTACACTAGAAGTTCTAACCTAATGTGGTGCTTTTGATGTGGCACCTTGTCAAATGTCTTCTGGAAATCCAAGTAGATCACTTCAACAGGTTCCCCTTTATGCAATGTTGCTAGTTACATCCTCAAAGAGCACTAAAAAATTAGTCAAACACAATTCCCCTTAAATAAAGCTAGATTATCTCTCTGCCTAATTGCATTAAGGTTTTCTAAGTGCCCTGCTATAATCTCCTTAATAGATTCTAGCATTTGTCCTATGTCGTGACCCTGGTGGAAATAGTGTGGTGGAAATTGAGCCCCACTATCTCATGTGTCTTGATAAATGTGAAAAAATATTAGTTTAGTCTCTAGGATGACCTGATAGTGATTACTATCTACAATAAAATATGTCCATTTATAAACAAACAAAAATGTGTTTATTCCAGCAAAACATATCCTCTACAGTGTAACAAAAATTGATTATTAATAACTATAGGCAAACTTTAATTATCTCTTCTTTGAATCCAAACTCTCTCACATTCATTCACACATAGGGCAGACAAGGGAAATGCACACCAGTTCTCTTTTTAGTAATATCTGTCGGCAAAAAGACTTAAATTCTTTTGATTCAAAGTCCAAACCAAAAGGAGTGGAATGAAGTGAATTTTCTCACATTTTTGTTTTGAGGGCTGGTCAGCAATTATATCACTATTAAAATGTGATAGTCATGATCCTCGATTAAGTGGCCATCAGTTGAACCTAGACCTTGGATTGAGTTAGAAATTCTTTATCTTTTTGCAAAATCTTTGAGTGGTACTTTTCCACAAAGGGAGGGAGAGTGAGCAATTTCATTTGCTGATTGGTTGGACTGCCTGAGGCCCAACCATTCTTTGTCCTCTCATTTCTGTGTCAAGTTGCAATTTAAACTCATTTAAATCATTATTTTTTTTCTCCGAAAGACACCTGATGGTGGCATGTACAACAAAAGTAACAAATCAGTTTCAGTGAAAGAAAACACACAGAGTTTCACCATTCCTTTGAATTGTACTTAAAAATAATCCAAGCCTCCATATTTCCATTTATATTGCTAAATGAAACATATGTAGTTCTTTTTGGCCTCCACCCTTGGAGAGATGATATGCCGTTTTTAAAAGTGTTTCGTCACCAGGTAATCATCACATCTATATAAATTTACCTTCATTCATCCTTTCTGCATGATTTCTACAATTTCTTGAAGCCCGTCTTCTCTGATTTTCTTTACATTGTTGATAATGTGTCTGCGATTACATTATCCCTTTTGATGGTATGAGCAATTCCTTTTTATTATTCATTCTCCAGGTTAGGGCATCACTGTCCAGGCCTGGCCTGTCCGTCATGGTAATAAAGAAATACTTATACACTGTTCATAAGCCTTTGGCTTTTCTTGCAAAATGTAAAATTTGGAATACAAGATTATTTTGATGGAGCTTATTAATTCAAACCATACAACATCAAAGGGGGGAGGTGATGGCCTAGTGGTATTTTCACTGACCTGCTAATCCAGAGATCCAGGTAATGTTCTGGGACAGTCAGGTTCAAATCCTGCCATAGCAGATGGTGAAGTTTGAATTCAGTAAAAATCTGGAATTAAGAGTTTAATGATGATCATGAATCCATTGTCAATTGTGGGGGGGAAAGCCCATCTGGTTCACTAATGTCCTTTGGCGAATTAAACTGTCGTCCTTACCTGGTCCAGCCTACATGTGACTCCAGACCTCAGCAAAGTGGTTAACCCTCAACTGCTTTCTGGTGTATGGATGGTGTAGGAGGGCAATAAATGGCAGTTAAGAGTTAACCACTTTGCTAAATGAAACGAATGTAGTACTTTTTGGCCTCCACCCTTGGAGAGTTGATACACCAATTTAAAAAGTGTTTAGCATCAAATATCATTTTAAAATGTTTCATGAACTCAGGAACAACCTGCATTGTTTCATTCATTAGAATTGCTTTCAGCTACTCTGAGCTGCTCTATTAGTAGGTTTTGTCAATAGTAATTCACCACGGCCTTGTGCTGTCGGGGCTGAGGTGAGGAAACGGGGGAAAGGCCGTTCTCTGAAGAAGTGAATGAGAGACAGGAAGGTTGTGCTGCCTCATTGGTGCCAGGATTTGGGATAGCTGCGCTGGGTCAGGAAGCGATCAGGGATCAAATAAAGGGAAAGGGAAAGGCATTGGGTGTAGGGACCATAATTTGGTTCCTCCTTTGAATAATATATTATATAACATAATACAAACTTGGCTAAGTTCGAAGTGTGATTAAAATCAAGTTCAGAAACTTGAACTGGGGGCAGTTGGATATACAGTGCTGTCTGTATGGTGTCTGCCAGGGCTCAGTAATAGTGTGCCACTGTCCAAATTGAGTCAAGAACTTACACTCACAAAGTCATAGATTTATACAGCATGGAAACACATCCTTTGGGTCAACTTATAGACGGTGAACCTTTTGAACTGATCAATGCACTGGAAGTGCCAAAAATAGAGGTACAAAGAAAGGGGAGGAACTGACATTTATGTTGCTTCTAAAGCACTTTACCTCAGAAGTGTTGTCAAGTAGGAAATGTAGCAATTTGTACATCGGTCAGAAATCACATAACACCAATTTATAGTCCAACAGGTTTATTTGAAAACACAAGCTTTTGAAGCCTTGCTCTTTCTAAGGGCATTAGTCTAACACCTGAAGAAGGGGCAAGTCTCTGAAAGTTTCTGTCTTTAGAAAAAAGATTTTTTTTTTCTGAAGACAGAAACTTTCAGAGAAAAGAATTTTTTTTTCTGAAGAAAGGTCTGGACCCGAAATGTCAGCCTTTCTGCTCCTCTGTTGCTGCTTGGACTGCTGTGTTCATCCAGCTCTACACCTTGTTATCTCGGATTCTCCAGCATCTGCAGTTCCTACTACCCCCCACACTACAGTCAGTGTGTGCTTCCAATAAGCTCCACCTGGCCCTGTTCTCCGTGAATAAAGCATAGTTTGGAAGTACAAAGCACTGATCTTCTGTTCTATCAGGTTCAGTGATAACTGATCGAACGACTGAGCTAGCAGGACTGTGACTGTGACTGAGCTATTCACGTACGGGGTTGTGGTGGAGCGTTGCTGATAAACTGACACTATTCCATACTGTGTGTGAAGCTGGATGAACACAACAGGCCAAGCAGCATCTCAGGAGCACAAAAGCTGACGTTTCAGGCCTAGACCCTTCATCAGAGAGGGGGATGGGGAGAGGGTTCTGGAATAAATAGGGAGAGAGGGGGAGGCGGACCGAAGATGGAGAGAAAAGAAGCCCAGTTCATCCCCTCCCCCCATTGCATCACACAACCAGCCCAGCTCGTCCCCTCCCCACACTGCATCCCAAAACCAGTCCAGCCTGTCTCCGTCTCCCTAACCTGTTCTTCCTCTCACCCATCCCTTCCTCCCACCTCAAGTCACACCTCCATTTCCTACCTACTAACCTTATCCCACCTCCTTGACCTGTCCGTCTTCCCTGGACTGACCTATCCCCTCCCTGCCTCCCCACCTATACTGTCCTCTCTACCTATCTTCTTTTGTCTCTCCCTCTCCCTCTCTCCTTTCTGTCTCGGGCTGAAACACTGTCGATTTTTTGATTTCAGGTTCCACCAATCACAATGCAAACTTTACCCCGGCAGCCAATCACCGAGGAGGCGGCTGAGGCGGTAAAGGTTTTTGTTACAAAGTGAAATTAACCGGAAACAGAGACAAGTTTGAGAGAGGGAGAGACCGAGCCCAGGACAGGGTGCAGTGCAGGAGGGTGTGACACAACAGGGGACGGAGGGGGAGAGCGCAGGACAGGTTGGAGGGGGTGGAAGTGAGTGTGTGACCAGAGGGTGATCTGCATGGGGAGGAAATGACCAGAGTGTGACTGAGACGAGGGTGGGTGCAGGTAGGTCCGGCCTCGGACGCATGCAGTCGACTGTCTCGGGCAGTGTGGAGCTGGAGACCGGGCCATCATTCCAGGAGCTGCCCCGGGGCTTCCTGCACAGTCTCCGGACTCTGTTCGATATCCTGGACGATGGGCGAAGGGGCTCGGTTCACATCTTGGAGATCGAGTCCCGCTGGAGCCAGGGCTCCCCCGGCCGGGCACTGCCCCCGGGGGTACTGCAGTGCCTGCGCAGAGTGGCACCAGCCTCTGGGTACCTGACCTTCGAAAGGTTCGTGCAGGGGCTCCAATCCTCCCTGCTCAGCCCCGGGAATAGGCAGGCACAAGAGAGCAGCAACTCGGGTATGTCTGGAGTATCGCTGGAACAGCACTGTTTGATGTGGGTGGGGACTTTACTCTGTATCTGACTGCGCTGGGAACGTTCAGGGACAGTGTAGAGGGAGCTCTACTCTGTAGCTAGCCCCTTGATCTATCTGTACTGGGTCTAGTTGATGAGGATAGTGTGGAGGGGTTATTACTGTTAGTTGAAAAGAGTGTAAGGAGCTTTGCTCTGTGTCTAACCTGGTGCTGTCCATAATCTGGGACGGTTTGATCAAGAGAGTATAAAACGAGTCAAGCGCATTCCGTTTAAAAGAAACGAGGAAGGCTTTACCCTCTATCTGACCCCTCGCTGTCCCTGTCCTGAGAGTATTTGACGGGGAACAGTGTAGAAAAAGCTTTACCCTGTATTAACTCCTTGCTGTCCCTGTCCTGAGAGTGTTTGAGGACAGTGCACAGAGAAATTTTCTCTGTACTATCATTGCAAGTTAGGGGATACAATTACAATTAGTGTTCCTGTTGACATCTTTTCTAATTATCCTGAGATGTTGTTGATCAGCTGGTACATGAACCTAGGTCTCCTTATTGAACCCAGGTTGTGAATATGTAACCAAGCACTGGTCTTTGTGGCTGTTGGATCACTAATTCCTCACACAAACGATTCTCTGTGTCTTAAAAAAAAAGTTGCAGATGATACTAAAGTAGCAGGATTGTGGATAGTGAAGGTTATCAGAAATTGCAGCAGGATCTTGATCAGCTGGGGCCGAGAAATGGAAAATGGTGTTTAATGTAGAAAAGTGTGAAGTGTAGCATTTTGGAAAGTCTAATCAGGGTAGGAGTTTCATGGTGAATGGTAGGGCCTTGAGTGCAGTGGAACAGCGGTACCTTGGAGTTCAGGTGCACGGTTCTCTGACAGTGGAGTCACAGGTAGACAGGGCAGGGCAGAAGGCTTTTGGCTCAAAGGCCTTCGTCAGTCAGGCAGTGAGTATAGATGTTGGGAAGTTATGTTGCAGTTGTACAGTGTGTTGGTGAGGCCGCACTTGGTGTGTTGTGTTCAGTTTTGGCTGCCTTACTGTAGGAAGGATGTTATTAAACTGGAAAGAGTGCAGAAAAAAAATGACAAGGATGTTACTAGGTCTAAAGGGTCTGAGTTATAAGGAGAGGTTGGACAAGCTAGGACATTTTTCTTTAGAGCATAGGAGACTGACTTGGAGGGGATGGGTCTTATAGAAGTGTATAAGATCATAAGAGGCATGAATAGGGTGAATGTACTCTGGGGTTTTCCCTGCATTGGGGAACCAAGGGCCAGAAGGCATCAGTTTAACATAAGAGGGGAAAGAATACACAGGAACCTGAGGGGCAACTTTTTTACACTGAGGGTGGTACACATATGGAATGAGCTGCCAGTGGAAGTGGTTGAGGCAGGTACGTTAACAAAATTTAAAAGACATTTGGACAAACACATGGATTGGAAAGGTTTAGAAGGATATGGGACAAGTGCAGGGAAATGGGGTTAGCGTGGATGGACATTTTGGTCGGCATGGACCAATATGGGCCATAGGGCCTGTCTCTGTGCTGTAGGACTTGTGTCCTTTTGAAATTGTTCTCCTCTCACCTTTTAAAAAAAAAAGTGCCCCCTAGTTTTGAACTTACCCACCCTGGAGAAAAGATCTTGGCCGTTCACCTTATCTATGCTGCTCATGACCTTAAACCTGGAGATGGGAAGGCAGAAAGTAAAATTCCTTGATAATCACTTTTGACAGATTGAGTGTGTCTTTGCCTGAATTAGGAAGTGTTGTCTCACTTCTTCCTCTGTGACTGCCCGACGTGAGAGCTGACTGTGTATCCACCTCTATGCTGTACCTGTCCTGGGAGCATTTAATAGAGACAGTGTTGAGTAAGTTTTGCTTTCACTTTAAAAGAGTAGAGGGATCTTTACTCTGTACTTGACCCCATGCTGACCCTGTCCTGGGAGTGTTTGATGGGGACAGTGTAGAGGAGGCTTTACTTTCAGTTTAAAACCGCAGTAAGATTCTGTAGTCAACCCTGTGCTGTCCCTATGCTGTGAGCGTTTGATGGGGACAGTATTGAGAGAGGTTTAATTTCAGTTTAAAACACTAGAGAGAGCAATGCTTGCAGTTTAAAAACTGCAATGGAGCTTTACTGTGTGTCAGACCCTGTCCTGGGAGTGTTTGACAGGCACTGGGTGGAGCTAGTGTTACCTTATGTTTTACTTTTAGTTCGAAAGAGTGGAGGATCATTACTTTTAGTTTATTTCTAGTTTAAAAGAGTAGGGGGCAGGGCGTTAGTCTGTACCTAACCCCATGCTGTCACTGCTTGGGAGTGTATGGGATATTGCTCGTTCTGATGCTGTCTAACCTGAAGTTTGTGGTTTGCATGAGGATGTTGAGTTGTTCCTGTTTCGCTGGACCCAGTGTTATTTGCTGATTTCAGTGGTGCCTAATTTAAGCCCCTCACTGCTGCTTGTGTTACAGTATGGAAGAGGACTAAGGATGGCTCTCGGAGGAGCAATGAGAACCTGGCCAGCTTAAGAACGCTAAAGGTCCCGCGTCAGATCTGCCCAGCGACTGAACGTCACCACCTGATGTCAGACAAATACCGAGCTCCTGGGGTTCGACCAAAATCACCGCTGAGGGCGAGACCGGCAAACATTCCCAATAACTGGACAGAGCCAGATCATGTCTCACTGGAGCCTGGCCAGTGCAAAACCACTCTGGCCGAGAGGGAGCCAACGATGGAACAGAGAGGAACCAACACAGGACCACAGAGCGCCATCGAGTGCCTTGGATTGGAAGAGCAGAAGCATCTGGAAGCAGGTGAGTGAGAGAGTGAGTATCAAATGGGCAAGAAATCACCAGGAATATTCAATTAGGATATAAACAGAGGGATAGGGTCAGTGGCCAGGTTAATAGGATAGATAGCAGCAAGGATAGAGACAGCCGACTGGCCTGGTCAATGCAGAGATTGTAACATAATTTACAGATTTGTTCAGGTTTATTCCCTCCTAATCATTATTCGCAAGGACAGTCCTGCCTGCTGTCTGATCCTGTGTGTTGTAGCTACCAAACTAAGCAGTCAGTTGATAGCACTGAAAGGCTATTTGGCCAATGTATCGACTTCCTATTTGACAGAGGAAAATTAATCCCACTGCTCCACTCACTTCCCAGAGCTCTGTATCAATCCCAAAGTAATCCCATTGCTCCCCTCTCTCCCTATTGCCCTGTATCAATTCCTAAACTAATCCCACTGTCCTGCTCTCTCCACATAGCCCTTTATCAATCCCAGTGGCCTCCATCACAAATTGTCTGATAGTCTTTTCCCCATTTCACTTTGAAAGAGTGTTGAGAATTTTACAACTCTTGTTTGGGCTTTGTTAAGCTTTGTCCATGCCTGGCATCTCCCTGGTGAATCTAAATGTTGCTATGATCTGCATATTTCAGGATGACTGGAGCTGCCCAAAAGAATGCCAATTGTGGCCTATAGCATGGTCACTGTTTCAATTTTTTTTTGATTCTGCGTTTTAAGCTAATGTTTATGCAACTGCAAATGGAGGAAGTGCTCTGTGTTTGAGGCCCTGGGACTGGCTTTGGTGGGAAGTTCTTGCAATTGAGGTGTGGCTCCTGTTCCCTTTTTTTAATGTTTTAAATTTCTCACTTAATCTCAATCTAATTTAGTCTATTTGCTTCATGAACCTGTGTCCTCCTGAAGCTGTTTGCATTCCCCTCGCTGTTTGTAAATATTGCTACTCTTGTACAACTAGTACATTTTAAAATTATAATCCTGATCCCGAAGCCCAAGCCACCTCCCAAAGTATCACCAGTTGACACAGAGCTAGTCACATGGTGGACCACATCCAGCTCTCTCTCCAGACTGACCAACACCTGTCAATCATTTTTCTCTCCATCTGGCTGTCTTACCTCCATATGGTGTACCTTCTGACAGATTGGCTCCTCCATATCTCCTGTGAGCTCTCTGCCTGTTAAACTGCTCAAATCTTTACCATCTCCTTGCGATTTCCTCTCTGACATTTCAAGGAGGTGATAGAACGCTGCCTGCAGTGGGATGATTATGTCCATGTCTGGAGATCCACTTCAGGAAGGATTAGAGATGGTGCAGAAAAGCATCATGAGAATGTAAGCACCCCACCCCCTACCCCCCAAATTCTCGGGACCAATTAGTGAAGTAGATTATATCGGAGTACAACGGGACCTTGATCAGTTGGGCCAATGGGCTGAGGAGTGGTAGATGGAGTTTAATTTAGATATATGTGAGGTGTTGCATTTTGATAAGGCAAACCAGAGCAGGACTTATACACTTAATGATAAGCTCCTGAGGAGTGCTGTCGAAAAAAAGAGACCTAAGGGTGCTGTGCTCAGTTTCTTGAAAATGGATTTGCAGGCAGACAGAGTAGTGAAGCAGGTGTTTGGTACGCTTGCCTTCGTTGGTCATAACATTCAGTACAGGAGTTGGAACATCATATTGTGACTGTATAGGACATTGATGAGGCCACTTTTGGAATGCTGCATACAAGTCTGGTCTCCCTTCTACAGGAATAAGGTGGTTAAACGTGAGTGGATGCAGAAAAGATTTACAAAGATGTTTCTGGGGTTGGAGGGTTTGAGCTAGAAGGAGAAGCTGAGTACCCTGGGGCTACTATCCCTGGAGACTGAGGAGTGACCTTAAAGAGGTTTATAAAATCATGATGGGTATGGATCGGGTGAATAGAGAAGGTCTTTGTCCAAGGGTAGGGGCCTCTAAAACTGGAGGATGTAGGTTTAAGGTGAGAGGAGAAAGATTTAGAAAGGAAATGAGGGGCAACCTTTTCACACAGAGGGTGGTGTGCGTATGGAATAAGCTGCCAGAGGAAGTGGTGGCGATGGGTACAATTACAACAATTAAAAGGTGTGTGTATATATGAACAAGAAGGGTTTAGAGAGATATGGGCCAAATGCTGACAAATGGGGCTAGGTCAGATTGGGATGTCAGGTCAGTGCTGATGAGTTTCTGTGCTGTACCATCCCATATAATTATGATGATAGACTGGAGAAGCTGGGACTATATTCCTTTGATCGAGGGTTCAAAATCATGAGGGGACCAGGAAAAGTAAGTACAGAGGAACTCTTTCCATTGATGGAAGAATCACACACTTGAGAACACAGGTGGTTGGCAAAAGAAATAACTGCAATTTGATGGTCAGTGATTTGACTTATAGTTGTCACATGTTTGGAGATACAGTGAAAAATATTGTTTTACGTGCTAATCAGACAAATCTTACAGAATGAGGATGGTACCTGTGACTCAGTGGTTAGCACTGCTGCCAAACTACGCCAGGCACACAGGTTCAATTCCACATTCAGACGACTGTGCGGAGTTTGCATATTCTCTCCATATCCATGTGGATTTCCTCTGGGTGCTTTGGTTTCTTCCCACAGTCCAAATACTTGTAGGTTAGGTGGAATGGCCATGCTAAGCTAATCTAAATTGCCCATGGTGTTCAGCGATGTGCAGGCTAGGTGGGTTAGCCATGGGAAATGCAGGGTTACAGGGAAAGGGTAGGGGGATGGGTCTGGGTAGGATGCTCTTCGAAAGGCTGGTGTGGACCTGTTGGGCTGAATGGCCTGTTTTCACACCATAGGGATTTCATGATTCTGTGGTTTACATAAGTACAGCAGGGAAATAGAACAGAATGCAGACCAGTGTTACAGCTGCAGAGAAAGATCAACTCTAATGTATGAGAGGTCTGATAACAGCAGGGAACAAACTGAGTATACCTGGAATATACTGAGAGTGTGGTCGAAGCAGGTTCAATCTACACACTTGAGAGGGGATTGGATTGTTCTTTGTAAGGAAGAATGTGCGGGGTTGTGGAGAGAAAGTTGGAAGTCTGGACAGCAGTCACAGACATGATGGACTGAATGGCATCCTGTGCTTTAACAGTGCTGTGATTGGCCAAGCACATCTTGATCATAACCAATCCAGCTGACTGTCCTGATAAACGATGCTTTTCAAAAAGCTCACTTTTATTATGACTCAAATCCAAAATTCTGGTTTTGCACCGAACAAACCTGCAATGAACTGTTCGGCTGCAATGCAGCTTTTCTGTTTCTCTCCTGGAACAGCGGATAATTTGTGCATCTGATCAGTGCAAAATTGAGACTTTAGTTTCTGCTGTTCCTGTGAGTTTCCTCCACAGCCCAGGGTGTAGGCTTCAGTACCCAGTCACTTGTTGCCCATCAATTCTAATTGTTATCACAGAATTGCTCACCATTTGGATCTCTTTAGGAGAGGTGAATAGATTTGATTTCATATCCGCTCCTCCACTGGTTGCAGTAAAATTTACTTTTAAAAAGGGGAGATGATTTTGTAAATTGTAGCTAACTGTATGTTGCTCAGTCACAGAACAAGTCAGCCAGGTTCCTTAAATAACAAAGAATCAGCTTAATGTAAACAAAACTTAGTGGAACAAAGATTTAAAGATTATTCACAAAAGGTTTAAATAATGCAAATATGTATCATTGCCTTCTTGAAAACTACCATGTCCATGCACAGCTACATCCCCAAGTATAGGATAAAAATATTAAACTCCTGAATGTGTTACCTCAAAAGCACTTTAGCCAAATAGTAGTTAAATTTTTAAAAAAAGGTCAGCTTGTCATAAATATCAGCCTGCATCCAAGTCAGGACACAAGCTGCTGGTGTTGTGATATCTCCATGGATTGGTTGTGGCTGGTTGACGTAGCTTTTGCTGGAGATGGTGCTGGCAGATTCTGAATTCTCCCTTGAGATCATCCACTTGTGGTAATGAGGTTATCCTGAGAGTTCCTAACTTAGACTTGAGAGGGGATTCTGAGAAGAGCAAGAGAAAGTGCAAACGCTGTTGTTGCAGGCAAGTTATCTCTCCAACGGCTTTATTACACTGACAAACTGAGTCTTGTGATCTTCCTCTGAAAGTATGGTGGACTCAGTGACTCCAGGCAAGCAACTTGCTTTCTTTACATTTACAACCGTTTTCCCTGCTACAGCTGATTAGCTTCGGGAAGCATACTTTTGAAAACGTTCAATACGCAGATGTGTGTTCAGTGAATCATATTCTAAATTACTGCTTCAGATAACACATCTTTGTAACACAATGCTGAAATAAAGGATTCACCCTCATGTCTGGAGAACAAAGAAATGGCAGAGGCTCTGAACAAGTCCAAAACTATAACAAATTCTTCGATGAGCGCTTGAAGTGTCGTAATGTTCAAGACTATGGGGCCTGTGAGGAAAAGCGGGACTTGGGTTGGTAATGGTGTATTTTCGGTAGTATAGACTTGATGGGCCGAAGAGTCCATCTTCTGTACTGCATAATTCTAGGTAGTTTGCATCTTTTTTTTCATGGTGCATGATAGTAAAAGCATCCTCAGAGGAATAGAAAGTAGAGAAGCCAAGGGGCAGAGTAAAAATGAAAACAATTGCACTCTCAGGTGGGAAAAGTACTTGGAAATCTAATGGAATTTAAAAGCTGACAATTCACTGGATCCGATGGCCTGTATCCCAGAGTTTAGCAAGAAGTGGTGGCAGAGCTAGGGGATGTCATCCATCTCCCCAAATTCCTGAGATTCTGGCCAGGTCCCAGCAGATTGGAAAAGTGCAAACATAGCTCTTTTATTCAAGACAGAAGAGAGACAGAAAGCAGGAAAGTATAGGCCAATTTGGTTAACATCTCTCATTGGGGAATCTGTTATCAGTGATCAGATGTTTGGTCTACAACGGAGTGAGCAATAAGGCCACGCATCAGGCTTGCCATGATGTTGTATAGTGGGGCTGAATGGCCTACTCTTTCTTACAATCTCATGAAAGGTCTTATTGTTTCACTTTCTCCTGTTAACCCTTTTCAGTTTCTTGATCTTTAATCTCTTTGCCTCGCAAACTCACTCCCTGGGAACATCTCCTTTTTTACACCTCACCCAACTTATTTTGTACCCTGCCCTATTGGAGGGCATCCTGATTAGGTGAGAGACCAATCCTGCCCTCGCCTCACTGGATGGTGTTTGGGAACAAGCAAGTGTCACTGATGCCAACTGTGCCCTCCTCACTCCCACTGCTTGGTGCAGGAGTCATCCTGTGACAGGGAGATTCCCATGTGGTCCTGGCCATTGGAGGCTATGGGGATTCAGACACTGAGCCTGGTGTTGCGTGATGGGGTCGTGGGCACAACGGATTGCAATGGTTTCTTTTAATCCTCTTTCCATATCTACAGAGGGGAGACACATGGCTCGCTGCCAAAGTGAGGCCTCCTGTGGTCGAATGGCATCTGGCCTCAAACGCAGACAGGAACTTGGTGAGCTTCGTCGTCACACCATAACCAGTGGGATTGACTATGACAGGGTGAGTGTGAGCTCACTGCAGGTTGTAGGCTCAGATTGTTAATGACAGATGAGCTGTCACATACTCACATGGTGTGCCCTCGGACCCAGGAGTCTCATGGCTGCTGCAACTCGGTTAGAGCGTTTGTTACACTCTGAAATGAGGTCTCACACTGGGTTGTGAAACATTCTTAGATATTGTAAGAACAAAAAGTAGCTGTGTGAGTTGGCCACATTGCTGCCCAGTCAGTACAATCAGGATCATCTCCACTTTCCCGTCCTCTTCTCAAATCCCTTAATACCTAAAAAAAACCTCAAAATCTGCCCCCCTCAGCCTTTCAGATTTTTTATACAATCATGGGATGTGGGTGTCACTGGCTGGGCAGTTTTTATTACCTGTTCCTATTTGTCCCTTGAAAAGCTGGGGCTGAGCTGCCTTCTTGAACCGCTGCAGCCCAGGTGCTGTAGTTAAGCCCACAATGCCCTTAGGCAGGGGATTCTAGGATTTTTGACCCAGTGACACTGGAGGAGCGGTGATATATTTCCAAGGCAGGATGGTGAGTGGCTTGGAAGGGAACTTGTAGATGATAGCATTCCCGTGTATGTGCTGCCTCTGTCCTTCTAGATGGAAGTGGTCGTGGGTTTGGAAGGTGCTGTCTGAAGATCTTTGGTGAATTTCTGCAGTGCATCTTGTAGATATTATACACAGCTGCTGCTACTGAGGGTCAGTGGTAGGTGGACTGGTTGCTTGTGGATGTAGTGCCAATCAAATGGGCTGCTGTGCCCTGGATGGTGTCAAGGTTCTTGAGTGTTGTTGGAGCTGCACTCACCCAGGCAGGTGGGGAGTATTCCATCACACTCCTGACTTGTGCCTTGGACAGGCTTTGAGGAATCAGGAGGTGAGTTACTAACTGGGGTATTCCCAGCTTCTGACCTTCTCTTGTAGCCACTGTATTTATGTGACGAGTCTAATTCAGTTTCTGGTCAATTGAACCCCCAAAACGTTGATTGTGAGATTTTCAGCAGTAACGTCAAGGGGTGATAGTTAGATTCTTGATGGAAATAGTCATTGTCTGGCACTTGTGTGGCATGAATGCTACTTGCCACTTGTCATCCTAAGCCTGGATATTGTCCAAGCCTTGTTGTGTTTGAAGGTGGACGGCTTCAGCATCTGAGGAGTCTCAAATGGTGCAGAATATTGTGTGATCATTGGTGAACATCCCCACTTCTGATGAAGCAGCTGAAGATGGTTGGGCCGAGGACACTGCCCTGAGGAACTCCTGCAGAGATATCCTGGATCTGAGACGATGGACCTCCGACAACCACAACCATCTCTGTATGTGTTAGGTATGACTCCAACCACTGGAGAGCTTGCCCCCAATACACATTGATTCCAAAAATAAAAACTTAATTTTCCTGCCATTTTTCAGCCCTCTTCAGTTACAAGGAAGAGTTTTGGGACTCAAATTGTTAACTGTGCTTGACACGTCTCCACAGATGCTGCCAAACCTGCTGAGTTTCTCCAGTATTTTATGCTTTTCAAAATCTTCAGCGATCACAGTAGTTTGCTTTTAGACTCCATTGACTTCAGTTTTACTCCTTGATGCCACACTCAGTCAAATGCAGCCTTGATATCGAGGGCTGTCACTCTCACCTCACCTCTGGAATTCAACTCTTTTGTCCGTGTTTGAACCAAGGCTGTAATGAGATCAGGAGCTGAATGGTCCTGGCGGAACCCAAACTGGGCGTCACTGAGCAGGTTATTTCTGAGCAGGTGCTGTTTGATAGCCCTGTAACTGACACCTTCCATCACTTTCCTGATGATCGAGAGTAAACTGATGGGGCGGTAACTGGCTGGCTTGGATTTGTCCTGCTTTTTATGTACAGGAAGTACTTGGGCAATTTTCCACACCTGTCGGGTAGATACCAGTGTTGTAGCTGTACTGGAACTTGGGTAAGGGAGCAGTTCTGGAGCACAAGTCTTCAGTACTATTGCTGAATGTTGTTAGGGACCACAGTCTTTGCAGTACCCAGTGTCTCCAACTGTTTCTTGACATCACGTGGAGTGAATTGAATTGGCTGAAGTCTGGTATCTATAATGCTGGGGACCACTATAGGAGACAGAGATGGATCATTCACATCATTCACTCGGCACTTCCGGCTGAAGATTGCTGTGAATGCTTCAGCCTTAACTTTTACACTGTGCTGGGCTCTCCCATCATTGAGGATGGGGATATTTGTGGAGCTTCCTCCCCCAGTGAGTTGTTTAATTGTCCATCACCATTCACGATGGATGTGGTAGGACTGCAGAACTGAGACCTGATCCGTTAGTCGTGGGATCATTGACCCCTGTCTATCTCTTGCTGCTTATGCTGTTTGGCCTGAAAGTTGTGCTGTTTGGTGGCACCTCATCTACAGGTATGCCTGGTGCTGCTCCTAGCATGCTCTCCTGCACTCTCCATTGAATCAGGGTTGATCCCCTGGCTTGATAGTAATGGTTCAGTGGGGGAATATGCCGGGCCATGAGGTTACAGATTGTCCCCAAGTACAATTCTGCTGCTGTTGATGGTCCACAGCGCCTCATGGATGCCCAGCATTAAGTTGCTAGATCTGTGCGAGGTCTGTCCCGTTTAGCACAGTGATAGTGCCACACAACACGATGGAGGTTGTTCTCAATGTGAAGGTGGGACTTTGCAACAGTCACCCTTACTGATACTGTCATGGACAGGTGTATCTGCAGCTGGCAGATTGGTAAGGATGAGGTCAAGTATGTTTTTCCCTCTTGTGGTGAGGGAACCAACCTGTCTCAGACCCAGTTTAGCCATGTCCTTTAGGACCCGACCAACTCGATCAGTAGTACTGCTGCTGCCGAACCACTGTTGGTGGTGGACATTGAAATCCTGTGCCCAGAGTACATTTTGGGCCCTCACCATCCTCAGTGCTTCCTCTAAGTGTGGTTTAACATGGAGGCGTATTGATTCATCAGCTAAGGGAGGACAGTATGTGGTCATGAGCAGGAGGTTTCCTTGCCCATGTTTAACCTGAAGCCACGAGACTTCATGGGGTCCGGAGTCAATGTTGAGGGCCCTTAGAGCAACTCCCTCCTGACTATATTCCACTGTCTCTTCTCTTCCCACCCCCCCCCCCCCCCCCCCGTGCTGGATCTGTCCTGCCAGTGGAACAGGATATATCCAGGGATGGTGATGGTGATGTCAAGGATGTTGTCTTTAAGGTATGATCCCTTGCTCTGTCAGGCTGTTGCTTGACCAGCCTGTCTGATAGCTCTCTCCAGTTTGGTAGTAGCCCCCAGATGTTAGTGAGGAGGACTTTACGGGGTCAACAGGCCTTTAGGCCAATGCCAGGAGGTCTGTCCAGTTTCATTTTGTTTGAACTCCATAGCAACTCCCTACAACAGGAGTGGCTTGTTAGTCATTTCAGAGGGCGGTTAAGAATCAGATATGTCATTTTTGGCTCTGGAATCACATGAAGGCAGAACGTGTAAGGGTGACCGATCTCGTACCTGACAGAACCTTGGTGATCCAGATGGATTTTATGACAGTCAACAATTGCCCCCATTCCCATGTCTAGCATTTCTAAAAATTCTAGCTGCAGTAATTGGCCCCTCCTCCTGAGACTGCTGTTTGTGCTCTAGATTCCCCAGACTGGGTGGAGTGACCAATATCAAACTGTGTGGCCCTTCTTTCTGTTTTAATTTAATCTGTTTCTTTGGCCGTGGAACGGACAGACGTTTAATTTTAGTTCAACACACGCAATAATTTCCAGGCTGTCCTTCTTGATTGGCTGTTTCCTGGCAGGGTTTGGTAGGTTGCGCTGTGATTGGCAGTTCCTGGAGCACTGAACTATGATTGGCTAGTTCCTGGAGCTAACACTGCTTTCATGTGTCCGCAGCTGAAGTGGATGAAGGAGCTGGAACAGGAGAAGGACGCCTTGCTGCAGGGTCTCGAAGTGATCGATTGTGCCAGAGGCTGGTATATCCAACAATTCCAGGCAATCCAGGAACGTCAGAAAAACCTCAGCAAGTCCCCCAGTGGCAATGTGAGTGGCTCATAGGAGAGCATTTAATGGACAAAAGCTCACCACATAACCATAACACCCCCACACAGTCTGTGTTCTTTGTGCAGACCTAGTGAAAGCCCAGAGCGGTCTCTCTGGGCACAGACAGGACAGCATTGGAATGGACTAAAAACCAAAAGAGCTGCAGATGATGCGAATCACAAACAAAAACAATGTTGCTGGAAAAGTTCAGCAGGTCTGGCAGCATCTGTGAAGGAGAAAACAAAGTTAACGTTTTGGGTCTGGTGACCCTTCCTCAGAACTGACTGGACCTGCAACGTTAACTCTGTCTTCTCCTTCACAGATGCTGCCAGACCTTCTGAGCTTTTCCAGCAACTTTGTCTTCGTTCATGATTGGAATGGACTAGTTTTGAGAAGTGAAATATAGGAATTAGGAGTGGGAATAGGCCTTCGAGCCTGCGCCACCATTTAACACGATCATGGCTGATCTTATCCTTGTCTCAACTCCTTTCCTGCCTGTTCCCCGCAGCCGTTTTTCCACCTTTCATCAGAAACACATCCATTTCTTTCTTGAATCTGTTGATTGATTCTGCGCCCATGGCACTCTGGGGCAGTGAGCTCTGCAGATTCACCACCCCCTGGGAGAAGTAGTTTCTCCTCATCTCAGACTTGAAACAACATCCTCTCACTCTATGATCTCTTGTCTGAGATTCTCCTACAAGTGGGAATGTTTGTTCAATGTCCACCTTATCAATCCCTTTTAGCATTTTATATTCCTCAATCAGATACCCCTCATTCTTCTGCACTCCAGCGAGTACAAGCCCAAGCTACTCAACCACTCCTCATACGACAGCCCCTTCATCTCTGGAGTCAGGCGAACTTCCTTTGAGCTGCCTCCAGTGCCATCTCATCCTTCCTCAAGTAAGCAGAGCAAAACTAGACACAATGTGCCAGGTACGATCTCAACAACAACTTGTACAACTGCAACAACATTACTTTACTTTACTTTCATCATCCTGTCCTTTTGCAATAAATGCCTTTCTGATTATATGCTGCACCTTCATACCCACTTTCTGTAATTCGTACACAAAGATCCCTTTGCACTAACACACTTTGAATCTGCTTCTCATTATTTTTCTGGCCAAAATGCACAATAAACTCCAGATTCTGGCCCATTCTCCCAGCTATTAATATCCATCTGTAAACTCTTTATCTCCTCTTCTCAGCCTGCTTTCCCATCTCGAATCATCTTCAAATTTTGCTTAGCTACACTCCGTCCCTATTTGTAGATCATTTATTTAGATTGCAAATAGTGGAGAATGGAACCCTGTTCGCCCTCGCGAGCAAGTCCCATTAATCCCGACCTTCTGCTTCCTGTCAGTGAGTCAATCCTTTATTCAAACCAATATTCTACTCGTAACTGCTGGGACCTAACCTTCTGGATCAGTGTTTTATACAGCAACTTGTGAAATGCCTTCTGGATGTCTCAATATATCACATCCATTGGATCTGCATTGCCCACCTTGCTGGGTACATCCTGAAAAAACTCCAGCAGGTTTGTAAAGCACAACTCGCCCTCTTGAAATCATGCTGACATTGGTGAATTGAGCTTTGTTTTTCCAAGTGTTCACTTATCGCCTCCTTTTATGATTGACTCCCCCAACTTCCTGCTACAGTGGTCAAACTAACTGGTCAGTGGTTTCTCACTTCTTACCTATCTCCTTTTTTTTTAAATAAGGGTGTCACATTAGCATACTCCCAATCCACCATTACCTTTCAAGAATCCAAGGAATTTTGGAATATTATAACTAATGCAGCCACTATCTTTAATACAGTGGTGTGCCAGGGGATTTAGCTGCCTTTAATCCATCAGTTTACTTAATACCTTCTCCCTACTTATAGTAATTTTACCAAATTCCTCTGTAGTGACTGCAGCTTTTGGGAAGAAATGATCCTTTACCGCTGGGTAAACCGAAAAACAAAATTGGTTTAGTGCCTCAGTGATAATGGGAACTGCAGATGCTGGAGATTCCAAGATAATAAAGTGTGAAGCTGGATGAACACAGCAGGCCAAGCAGCATCTCAGAGCTCTCTGTGATGAAGGGTCTAGGCCCAAAATGTCAGCTTTTGTGCTCCTGAGATGCTGCTTGGCCTGCTGTGTTCATCCAGCTCCACACTTTATTATCTTGGTCTCGTGCCTCTGCTGTTTCTGAGTTTCCCATTATGACCTCTCAGTTCTCTTGGTTACTTTCACTTGTTTTATATCCTTACAGAATCTTTTGGTATCAGTGCTCATGTTTTCGACTAGTTTCCTTTTGTTGTTCATCTTAACACTTTTGATTTTGTTCTCAGTAACCCTTTGCTGATGTTTAAAGTTCTCCCAGCTCTCCAGACTGCCACTAACACTTGCAGTATAATATGCCTTAGGTTTAGCCTTTATGTTATTCATGTCTTCCTTGTTTAATCCATGGATGACTTTAAAACTTTTTACAATTCCTTCTACTCTCAGGAATATACTTTAAATGACAGGTATTTAGTTTCCTTAAACATCTGCCACTGTTCTTCAACTGTCCTGCCCTGTTATATTTTTGCCCAGTCCACTTGGGTCAACTCCTTCCTCAGGGTTAAATAATCATCTTTGCCTGACTCTGAAACTCTGGTCTGAGACTCTGTCTTCACTCTTCAGTCTGAACTTGAAACTCTAGCACGTTGTGGTCCCTCCCTCCAAGAGGATCCTTAACTGCAAGACCATTTACCCTTGCTCTTTGCATAATGCCAAATCTACAATATCCAGTCCTCTGTTGGATCCCTGACATGTTGCTCTAAGAAACAATCCCTCATTCGCTCTATAAGCCTTTCTCTGAGGCTACTCTTGCCAGTTTGATTAATCCAGGCAGTTTGCATGGCAAACTCACCAATAATTACCATAGTGCCCTTCTCCCAAACCCTCATTATTTTCCTAGTTTATACCCTGCCCTAGTTTGGAAGTACTGTACTGGGGCCTGTGAATTACTCCTCCCTATCCATTTCTTCCGTTTCTTTTTATTTCTGCTCAGACCGATTGATCCCTAAAGCCAACATCATTTCTTAATACACCCTTGATGTCATCCTTAACCAATAAAGTAATTCCACTTCCTGCTCCTCCTTGCCTATCCTTTTGGAATACTGAGTACCTTTGGACATTTAACTCCTGGTCCTGATCTTCCTGTAGTCACATTTCAGTAATCCCCTCTATTTGTCTCTATTTGTGCTGTCAGCTCAGTAACTTTATTCCGAATACTGTGTGCATTTAGGTCCGAGGTTTTTTAAATAATTCCACTGATTTGTCTTTCCCATTTAATATTTTCTTGTGCTCTATGCTTTCCACACACTCCATTCTTTATTTTATTAATCCCTGATGATGTGGAGCCTCTTCTGTATCATTTATTTCAGATTTCCAATCACGTTTTCATCTTTTATGCCTCCTCCCCTCCCCATGGCTATTAGACTGGCCTTGCCTGTTCATCCTGTTGACCTCTACCTTCTGCTTACTTTGTGACCTGCTGCTTTGGTTTCTGCAGGCACTTTATTAGATGAGATGGGCTGGTTTTCTCTTCAAGATTCCACTCCCAACTCATTTACAGATTTTCAAATGCAAGGTCTGCCATGAGCCAATGCCATTCAGCAGCTTCTGAGGAAGGATTTTGAATGAAAGTATTGTTTTGAACAGTACTCTGCGAAATAGTTCGGTGGCAACCAGGTGCAGTTTGATTCGTGAAAATAGGCTGATCACAAAAAGTAATGATTTTTAATCAGTGTGTTCACCAATGTTTAAGTAAGTCATCTTTAAACAATTGAAAATGACTTCAGGAAATAAATGTTAATCATATTCATGCTTGGTGCATGATCACCAGCTCCTTCATAAATTTAAAGGAAAAGTCGAATTACATCAAAATAGCACTGTAACAGGCCCCAACACCTCATCCTTACCATGAGCATCAAATCCTGTACACCTGTATCCCCCATGTAGATGGCCTAAAAGCCCTCTGCTTCTTCCTCACCCACAGGCCCAACCAGTCCCCCTCCATTGACACCCTCATCCGCCTAACGGAACTTGTCCTTACTCTCAACTACTTTTCCTTTAACTCCTCCCACTTTGTACAAAATGAAGGTGCGGCTACGGGTATCCGTATGATTCTGAACTATGCCTGCCTCTTTGTAGGGCACGTGGAACAGTCTCTCTTCCGCTGTTACACTGGCACCATCCCTCACCTCTTCCTCTGCTACATTGATGATTATATTGGTGGTGCCACGTGCTCCTACAAGGAGATTGAATAGTTCATCAACGTTACTAATACCTTTCACCCCACTCAAATTCACCTGGACCGCCTCCGAAGCCTCTTCCTCTTCCTGGGGCTGTTTATCTCCATCTCTGGTAACCGTCTCAGCATCAATACTTATTTCAAACCCACCCAAATCTCCTCTCACCCACCCTCTTGCAAGAATGTGATCCCTTTGCTCTCAATTCCTCTGCCATATCCGCCTGCAAGGTGGAGCGTTCCAGTCATGAACACCCTGATGTCAAACTACTTCAAAGACTGCAACACCCCAATCCCCCACCCCATTTATTGAAAATGCCCTCAGCTGCACATCCCTTGCAATTCCCGCATTTCTGCCTGCAAGCCCCCTCTTCCCCCACCCAACAAAAATAAATACTGAATCCCCCTTGTCCTCGCATACCACCCCACCAACCTCCACGTCCAGTGTATCATCCTTCGCCACATCTGACAATCCGACCTCACCACCAAAGAGATATTTCCCTCCCCACCCCTATCTGCCCTTCATAGGGACTGCTCTCTCCATGACTCTGTCGTCTGCTCCACACTCTCCACTAACCCCACCACCCCCACACCTTTCCCTGCAACCACGGGAGGTGCTACACCTGCCCCGCCACCTCACCCCTCATCTCCATCCAAGGCCCAAGACAAACTTCCCATATTCAACAGTGGTTGACCTGTACATCCTGCAACCTGGTCTACTCTATCTGTGCTCCTGATGCGGTCTCCTCTACGTCAGTGAGACCAAGGGCAGACTTGGTGACTGATTTGCGAAGCACCCGCACTCCTCAGGCTATAATCAATAACACCTTCTGGTCGCCAGCCATTTTAACTCCCCCTCCCACTCCCTGGGTGACATGTCCATCCTGGCCCTCCTCCACTGTCACAGTGACACCACACCTAAACTGGAGGAGTAGGACCTCGTATCCCACCCGATGGCACAAACATAAGCAGGAAAGTACATTGAGAAGAAGACATGAAGTTACAGGGATATAGAAAGGGTAGTGAATGGGCAAAAATCTGGCAAATGGACTACAATGTGGGGAAGTGTGAAATTGTCCATTTTCTCAAAGATTAAAAGAAAGAAGCAGGTTATATAAACAGTGAGGGGTTGCTTGATTCTAAGGTGGAGAAATTTGGGTGTTCTAATACATGACTCGCAGAATGTAATCAGGAGAGCTAATGTTTTATTGTGAGGGGGGAGGTTATGCTTCAGCTGAACAGGGCATTGGTGAGATTCCATCTGCAGTACTGTGTATAGTGTCGATCATTTACTGACAGAAGGATGTTAAAGCATTGGGAGCAGTTCAGAGAAGGTTTACTGACTGATACCTGGAATGAACAGATTGTCTTGTGAGGAAAGGCTCAACAGGTTAGGCCTGGATCTTCTGGGGTTTAGAAGAATCATAGAATCCCTACAGTGCAGAAGCAGGCCATTCAGCCCATTGAGTCCACACCATCCCTCTGAAGATCATCCCTCCCCCTACCCTATCCTTGTAACCCTGCAATTCCCATGGCCAACCCACCTAGCCTGCACATCGTTGGACAGAGTCAGAAGTGACTTAATTGAAACATATAAGATCCTGAGGGGATTTGATCAGGATGATGTGGGAGAGTCTAGAACTAGGAGCCATAGCTTTTTTTTAAAACAAAAGAGCATCCATTTAAAGCCTAGGTGAGGCAATTTTTTTAAATCTCTCTTGAGGATTGGGAATCTTTCAAATTCCCTTCTCCAAAAAGCAGTGGATGTGGAATTGTTAAATGTTTTTAAGGCAGAGATAGATTCTTGATGCCAATGGAAACCATTTCTCCCCCTCAACTCTGTCCAGACCTGTCATGATTTTGAACTCCTCAATTACATCTCTTCTTGGCCCTCTGATCTCCAAGGAAAACAGTTCTTGCTTCTCCAATTAATCCTCAGTAATTCCTCATCCCTGGAAGCATTCCCATGAATCCTTTCTATACCCTCTCTAATGTCTTCAATTATGAATATTTAGCCTATTCCGTGCCAGAACTCTCTCCCATCACAGTGACCTTTGCAGCCCTGCCTTGTAAATTACTCATTTAGTAACTCTGCCATATCTAAATCCCCCTTTTTGTTCCCTAATCAACCTCATTCAGTCTTTAATATTCCCATGCCTGTCAAAACTTCTAGATTTTTATTTTCTAAGCTGCCAGTTTCTTCTCATGCTCTCACTATGCTTCTCAATTCTTTTCTCCCTGTTTGTCACACTGTCTCTGACCTTACTAAAACACAACTGGTTCCCCTTATGTTACCAGCATGATGTTTGTCAGGCACACAGTTTATTCCTTCACTCTGTATTTTGTCTTCAGTGGATCCAGGTGTAGCTGGACCTACCTTGTCCCTTCAGGGGAATGCACCCACACTATCTCCTCCCAAGACTCACTCACTGCTTCATGAGCCAATCTTTGATTCCAATTTCCCGGAGCTGGGTCTGTCTCCATCCCAATTTCAGTCCCTTCTGAGGAAGGGTCACCGGATCCGAGACATTAATTCTGTTTCCTCCTTCACAGATTGTGCCAGACCTGCCGAGCTTTTCCACAAACTTTGTTTTTGTTTTTTGTGTTTAGATCAGTTCTGGATTGCTCCTTGCACACAATTGAAACCTCCGACTGACATCACTATCCTGTAAATGTTTCCAGACTGACACTTGATCCACTTGACCTTCAGTTTAGCAGAGAAGAGGGAGATTTCCCCTAAGTTTAGCAGAGAAGCGGGGGGGTGGGCAGCACATTGTGTCTAGCCTGGTGCTGTTGCCTGTCGATTGGAGAGTCTGCTGGGTTTTGCAAGCGGTGTGTGCTTGTCAGTGAGGTTTGTGTGAGAGGGGCTGACGTTACCGGCCGAGGTAGGGGTTAGTAACAAATGTGTAATTGTTTGTTCTTCTCATCCATTCTAGGCCAATGCTGCTGAAGGCCACTCAGTCCGAATGGACCTCCTCCTGTCCAAACTGCAGGCAGTGAGGCACTGCCTTGTCGATCTCACCTCCTGCTCTGCCAAGGTCAGCCACAGTGATTCAACCCTCCGCTTCCGGCTCACTCGCTCCTGTCCTGTTCCCTCCATCTCCCTTTTCCTTGTGTTGTAACATCTACCCCTGAGTGGTCTGATCTGAGCTCCCTCCGCCACCCTGTGTGTCATAACCAAACCTGCTACTTATTCTCTCAACCTGTCCTTCCTTCCCCTCGGTGCTGAGGCTAACAGGAGTCTGAGTTCCACAGCCTGTACGTTGTTTGCTGGCCAGGCTGTTGAGTGGTTAACTATTTGACTGCAGTGGGGCGTCACACTGGTGCTGACTTTTCCATCGGTGTGGGCTGCTGCGTGCAGCTCTGATACATTTCCCTGCCATTTTTGTCTGTCTGTCTTAGGGTTTCCTGCGGGAAGAGGCTGAAGTGTAAACTCACCAGACGTGCCCTAAATTGTCTCCTTTTGTAATAAAAGTTCAAAAAGGATTGAGCCAGCAATTACAAAGCCGTCAGTTTAACTTGAGCACTGGGGAAACTCCTCAAAACAATTATACAGGATCGAAATGATAAGCTCATAAGAGCTAGGAAGAAGAGCAGGCCCTTCAGCCCCTTGAGCCTGCTCCACCATTAAACAGGATCACGGCTGATCCACATCCCTCATTGTGCACTTTCTGACATTTTCCCTGTGACCCTTGATCGCATATCAAATGGAAAACTGTGGGCTGGCTCTGAAGAGGCAGGTTTGGAAAGGGAGATGTGTGTTTCTCAAACTTGTTGGAGTTTTTATTTGAATCGCTTACAGAGAGGGGCTGTTAAGGGCTAGGCCACTGAGATTATCTACATGCATTGCTGAAAGCTGTTGTAAACAGTGCCACATTGGAGTTGTGAAGAAAATGACCACTCGTGGAAGATAATGGACAATGTGGATACAGATTGGCTGAGCGATAGGACACAGAATAACAGTGAATATATAATGTTGGAGTTGGAGGATGGTTTGTGGTGGAGCTCCCCAGGGACTGATATGAAGACCTTTGCTGTTCCTGATGTATATTAATGGTTTGGATCATGGGGTGTGCGGAACAATGTCAAAGCTTGCAGATGACACAAAACTTTGAAGATTTGTAAACTGTGTGGAGGACAGCATAGAACTCCAGAAGTACACGGACAAGTTAAGTGGCACGGTGGCTCAGTGGTTGGGACTGCAGCCTCACAACACCAAGGACCCGGGTTCGATTCCAGCCTCGGGTGACGTGCAGAGTTTGCACGTTCTCCTTGTGTCTGCATGGGTTTCCTCCGGGTGCTCCAGGTTCCTCCCACAGTCCAAAGATGTGCAGGTTAGATGGATTTATTGTGCTAAATTGCCTTGTAAATGTGCAGTGATGTGTAGGTTGGGTGGATTAGCCAATGGAAATGCATTGTAACAGGGATAGGAGGTGGGTCTGCGTTGAATGTGCTTCAGAGGTTTGGTGTGGACACGATGGGCTGAATGGCCTGTTTCCACACAGTAGGTGTTCTGCAATTCTAAATTGGCATTTGGCAGCAGATGAGTTTCAATACAGAGAAATGTGAGATGACAAAGAAAAATAATGGGCACTGAAGGATAATGGATGCTCCTAGATGATGAAGGGATGCAGGAGCAGAGCAAACTGGGTGTATATGTACATAAGCCATTGAAGGTGCCAGACAGGTGGAGGGAGCAGCTACAAAACACAATGTTGTCACCTTTATTAAACAGGAACATGGAGTACAAAAACAAGATGTTAAATGTGTACAAGACGCTTGTGAGACGTCAGCTGGGAACTGCATCAGACAGAATGCAAAAGTGGTTTATGAGACTGGTACCAGGAATGAGAAACTTCGTGATGTGGAGAGATTCAGGAAACGGGGACTGGGTTCTCCCCAGAGAGAAGATGGCTGAGAAGAGATTCAGTAAAAGTTTTCAGATTCACAAACGGCTGGACAGTGTAGAAAGGGAGAAGGTGTTTCTGTTTGTAATTGGATTAAGATCCAGAGGGGAGAGTTTTAAAGTGATGTGCACGTGTTAAAGAAACATTGTTAGGGCTGGAAATATGGTGGAGACTGGTTCCGTTGAGGCGTTGCGTGATTATTTCTGTTCACACAGTGTGGAGCACTATGACAAAGTCAGGGGCTTGGCAGTAAGTTTTTTTTTTTACATCTAGAATCCCTAAAGTGTGAAAGCAGGACATTCAGCCCATCATCAGCCCTCTGAAGCACATCCCATTCAGACCCATCACCTTATCCCTGCGTTTCCCATGGCCAATCCACCAAGCCTGCACATCTTTGGACTGTGGGAGGAAACTGGAGCACCCGGAGGAAACCCACGCAGACACAGGGAGAATGTACAAACTCCACACAGTCACCCCAGGGCGGAGTTGAATCCGGGTTCCTGGTGCTGTGAGGCTGCAGTGCTAACTACCGAACCATCGTGCCACACTCAAGTTACAATGCTGAGACAACCAGTGCAGACAAGATGGGCCGAGTGGCCATCTGCCCCACAACACTGTAATTCAGAGACTCCTGAAGCAAGCTGTAGAGTAGCAACATCCTGTCTGTGGTTCACGGTTCATGGTTCAGGTGCACATTGAGGAAGAGGCTGCTTCCTGCTGGTTTTCCTCAAAATGGACTGGATTGATGAGACAATGTAGAGTGAGCTTTACTATGTATCTAACCCCATGTTAGCTCTGTCCTAGGAGTGTTTGGGGACAATGTAGAGAGAGCTTTACACTCTGTCACCCCATGCTATCTGTGTCCTGGGAGAGTTTGATGGGGACAGTGTAGATGGAGCTTTACTCTGTTTCTAACTCTGTGCTGTCCCTATCCTGGGAGTGTTTAATGGGAACAGTGTAGGGAGAGCTTTACTCTGTCTCTAACTCTGTGCTGTCCCTATCCTGGGAGTGTTTAATGGGAACAGTGTAGGGAGAGCTTTACTCTGTCTCTAACTCCTTGCTGTCCCTGTTCTCATGAGTGTTTTGGTTTTTTTTGGGGGGGGTGGAGGAGGTGGTGGTGGCAGAAGGGGGAGAAATCAAAGAGGCACTTGAGTTGATTTCTCTCCAAGGATGGGGAATCTGTAGGATTCTCTTCCACACAGATCACTGGAGGCCAACTTATTAACTGTCTTAAGGCAGAGATAAATGGACTCCCGACCAACCAGGTCGGTCGCTGGTCGCTGTGTGGCCGGTAGTCAGACCAGCCCAGATCTTCTCAAGTGGCACAGAAGACTCAAGGGTCCGAATGGCCTACTCCTCATTTGAATGTTCATGTGTCTGTTCTCTGGAGCCTTTGCATGTGTCTGACTTTGCTCTCTTGAATGTCCCTCACTACCTTCAAACCCTGGCATACATCTCCCACAGCTCTGGAATTCTCCCCCAAAACATCTCCACGTCGCTCTTTAAAACCTCAACCTTTGCTCAATCTTTCAATTGTCTGATCTGGTTTCTCCTGATGTGCCCAAACTCTACCTAGGACCATCCCCATGATGTGATGTTATGTTAGGAACGCTACATAAATGCAGGTAGTTGTTTGTGTTTGCCCACCATTGTACTTCTGCATCATGTGCATGATTATCTCGGTGTGACAGCAGCCACATGGTACTTTCTGTGTGAGTGTCCCTTCGAACGTCAGTGCTGTGTGAATCTATAACACAGCAGGATGGATCATGAGACAGTAGGAACTGCAGATGCTGGAGAATCCGAGATAACACAGTGTGGAGCTGGATGAACGCAGCAGGCCAAGCAGTGTCAGAGGAGCAGGAAGGCTGACGTTTCGGGCCGACACCCTTCATCAGAAATGGGCTTCCTGCTCCTCTGATGCTCCTTGGCCTGCTGTGTTCATCCAGCTCCACACCTTGTTATCTAGGATGGATCATGCAATGGGAGATGGGGGTGAAGGGCTAAGATCAGGCCATTCAACCCCTCCAGCCTGGTCCATCGTTAAAATTTGAGCATTCCTGAATTGTTCCTCCAGTTCTGTAGCCCTCAGTGCCCTGTGCCTTAAAAACACACCCTTCTGCCTTGGTTTTTAAATTTTCTGTTGACGGTTAGCCTTTGGGAAAGGAGAGTTCTGAATTTCTACTCCCTTTCTGACACCTTCTGTACAAATGATATGATTAAATTGGAGAAGGTTCGGAGAAGATTTACCAGGATGTGGCCAGGAATGGAAGGTTTGAGTTATAGGGATAAGCTGGGACCTTTCTTCACTGAAGTGTCAGAGGCTGAGGGGTGACCTTCTAGAGGTTTATAAAATCATGATGGGCATGAGTATGCTGAATAGCCAAGGCCTTTTCTCTAGGGTGGGAGAGTCCAGAACTGTAGGGTATAGGTTTAAAGTGAGAGGCGAAAGATTTAAAAGGGACCTAAAGGGTAACTTGTTCACACAGCGTGATGTGTATATGGAATGAGCCACCGGAGGGACTGGTACAGGCAGGTGCAATTACAATGTTTAGTAGCCCTTTGGGCAGCTACATGGGTAGGAAAGGTTTAGAGGGACATGGGCCAAACGCAGGCAAATGGGACTGGCTTAGATTGGGAAACTTGGCCACCATTGGACGAGTTGGACTGAAGGGTCTGTGTCTGTGCTGTATAACTCTATGACAGTATTGAGGGAGGTTTACTCCATATCTAACCCAGTGCTGTCCCTGCTCTGGGACTGTTTGATGGGAACAGTGTTGAGGAAACAGAAGATGGTAAGCACTGTCTTGCTTTCATCTCTATCTTTTGTCTATATTGCATCTTTCCTGCAGTCAGCGTGTGGGGGTAGGGTGAATGCTCACTTTGTGTGATCGTGTGGCTGGATTGCTTTTTGTTCTGGTGAAGTGTCACTGACTGTGATCTATGTACGCACGCGCGTGTCTGTAACACTGGCCTTGTGCTCCCCCACAGCTGATGTCCCGGTCGTGCAATATGGTGAACGGCTGTGAATTTCCAGCTCCGTGTAACATTCCCGTCCCTGGGAGCAATCTCCAGATGGTCACAATGCTAAAGGAGCAAAATCGGCTGCTGACCCAGGTAAGGGCCAGCACAGTGAGGCCATTCAGCCCTTCAAACCTGCCCTATGATGATAACTGACTGGTGAGGTAACTCTTTTTGCTTTTATCCCTCACTCGACAAATACACCTCGGTCTCAGCACTTCAGATTGTCATTGAACGGCCAGCTATTTTGGCGGGGGGGGTGGTGTGGTGAAGAGGATGTGCTCCAAATTGAAGACAGACCCCCTGCCCTTGTTCTGGATTGTCCCTTCACAGGAAGTAGTTTCTCCCTGTATCGATCCAATCGGACCCTTCTCATCATCTTAAACAGCTCAATGGGATCATCCTTTATTCCACGTTCAGGGAACACTAGTCTCATCTGTAACCTGCATGGGAGACTGAGGTGAAGGGAAGAGCCCATGGGATCCAAGGAAATCTTGGAGGGAGGTTGAGGGGGATGCACATTGGATCTAGTATCAGCTACGTGGCAGGAAGCAGGTGATGGTGGTTGATGTGTGTTTTCCCAGTGTTCAGTGGGGTTCAATAAGTTTCAATGTTGGGGCACTTGCTGTTTGTGGTAGAAATGATTTATACTTGAACATGGGAGGATTGATCAGTAACTTTGCAGCTGATATAAAAATTAAATAGTGAGGAAGATAGCCTTAGATTACAGGAGCATATGGCCAGGCTGGTCAGATGGGCTGATCAGTGATAATGGGGTTCAATCCAGATAAATGTGAGGTGATACACTTGGGTAGGACAAACAAGGCAGGGGAATGATGAACGACAAGGCTCTGGGAAGCGCTGAGGATCAGGGGGACCTTGGTTTCTATGTCCGTCGGTCTACCTTAAGGTAGCAGGACAGCTGTATAACATGATTAAGAAGGTGTAAGGGATTTGCTATTTATGGCTGTAACTCTATAGCTGAGGTTGTTGACTTGCTCACTGAGCTGCTTGTACTTGTTCAGACATTTTGTTGCCATGCTAGTTGACATCATCAGTGGAGCCTCTGATGAAGCGATGTTATTCTACTCTTTGGAATTTACACTGTTTGGTCCGTTCTGGTAAGTAGTGTCATTTTCGGTTTTGTTCTGAATGGGTTTGTATATGGGGTCAAATACCTTGTCCCAGTTAAACTTCAATGTCTGAGTGTACAGATATGAAGGAGAGTTCATCATGCCGTTTTGCTGCTACACAAAATGCTCACTATTAACTGACATCCTCACAACTTCATTCACAGATACCGATTAAACAGACAACAACAGGAGGACAGTATTCCCTTACACACTGGCCACACTGCCCTACATCAAGAACATATCAGAATTGACAAGACTCCTAAGACCACTCGGAATCATGGGGCCCACAAGCCCACAGCCACTCTATGACAAATACTTACAAGGATTAAAGGTTCCATTCCCACAACATGCAGAACCAACATGATTTACAAAATACCATGCAACAACTGCCACAAATACATCAGACAGACAGGA
Source organism: Stegostoma tigrinum (assembly GCF_030684315.1). Taxonomy (NCBI): domain Eukaryota; kingdom Metazoa; phylum Chordata; class Chondrichthyes; order Orectolobiformes; family Stegostomatidae; genus Stegostoma; species Stegostoma tigrinum. The sequence goes on along the minus strand of NC_081382.1, from coordinate 2,670,263 downwards.
AGGAAACTAGCCATCAGGATACACGAACATCAGTTCGCAGCAAAATGGCACGACAAACTCTCCTTAATATCAGTACAGTCAGACAATGAAGGCCATCAGTTTAACTGGGACAAGGTAACCATAGAAGCCCAAGCCAAACATAGACTACATAGGAATTCCTAAAGGCATGGTCCTCCACCAGAACTGCAATCAATGAACATACAGAATTGGAGCCCATATACAAACCCATACTGATTAAAACCAGAAATGACACTACTTACCATAATGGACCAAACTGTATAAATTCCAAGTGGAGTACAATAATATCGCTTCTTTGGAGACTTACTGATGATGTCACCTAGCACGGCGATGAAACATCTGAACAAGAACAAACCAGTCCAGCGAGCAAGTCAACAACCTCACTCACAACCCGAGGCACAGATCTGTGCCAAAACTTTTAATTCTGTGACTGGAACGCAGCTTCCAGTGTTTCTATTCCAGCCCATTGTATTCTCATCCATTCACCTTTCTCACTCTGGTTTGTACCTGCTCACTTGTTTTTAGTGATTTCCGCACTCAGACCCATAAATGTCTGCTCGCCCACAGCTCTGAGCTTCTCCCCCCCACCCCCGATAAAATTCCCTTCCTTGCCACCAAAATGGATGAGCTCACACTGAACTCTGTCTCCACAGTCAGAGCCACTCACTCAATCTTTCTCACTCAATCTCACTCACGACAGCTCATTCCCCCCTTTGCAATATTCCAGTGACAGTAATTACTGTGAAACCCAGTTGTCTTTTGTCAGCAATTTTTGTTATGTGCCTGTGCACTCTGATATCCAAGAGTATCAATCCATCCAGTGAAGTCTGCAGTCCCATACAGGATGCTAGAGGGCATCCTTAACCCCATCCTGCCAATCAGTACATTCCCATTAGCCTCCTACCTCCAAACCAGTTACCCCCAGGTGCACATGCTCTCAATTTTGAGTTCACAGTCTCTTATAAGAGAACTTCTAGAATGTCTTCTGGAAGTTCAAAAAAACAACGTTCATACATGCAGGTATCCCCTCACTAATCACGTTAATTACCTCCTCAAAACATTCAGTTGGCTTCAGTGGATAAGAGTTACCATTTTGTAAAGTCAGACCAGTTTTCTCGAGAGGAATGTACTTCAGTAAATGTTCAGGCACTCTGCCCTGATGAAACATTTACCCACGATAAATCTAAGTCTATGATTTTCCAGCTCCCCTCGTAATTTATCCGCTAAGTAGGGAGCGTGGCGTGGGGTCGCTCGGTTACTGAGGGAGCGTGAGGTAAGGGAGGAATGGCTGAGGGGGTGACAATATGTTATGCAGACTGGCTGGGGCTAAGGCCTGTGGTGTGGATCTGACCCTGGCGAAGGGGATACTGCAGACCTGGTCTGCAGTCAGCAAGCTGGGGCACTCAGTTCTAATGATTATGTTGTTGCAGGAGGTTAGTGAGAAGAGTGATCGCATTACCCAGTTGGAACAGGAGAAGGTGGCCCTGATAAAACAGCTCTTCACCGCTCGCTCCCACAGCCATCATGACAACAGCCAGCTCGATTCCACTTTCATCTGATCTACAGCTAGTGATGTCTAACTGAGACAGGTCTCCTCTGTTCCCTGGCACAGAGATCCCGCTGTCACAAACCGGCTGTCTGCTCTGATCACTCCAACAACACTTGAACCCCCCTCACTCCAGCTCAGTCCCTGCTCTGTGTAGGTGCTCAGGCACTGTCTGGTAGCAGGCAGCACTTTACAGGTGGTTTGCATTGCTGTCCCATCCTCATTCAGACCAGCAACGCTGTCGCCATACTCAGTCAGTCTGGCAATATCTCATTCTTGGGTCAGCAGGTCATATCTAACCCCCTCTGTGCCTGTGTGCATCGCGAACATTGTTTACTTTTACTGTGATTGGAAATGTCTCTCTCTCTCTCTCTCTCTCTCTCTCTCTCTCTCTCTCTCTCTCTCTCTCTCTCTCTCCCTCTCCCTCTCTCCCTCTCCCTCTCTCTCTCTCCCTCTCTCTCCCTCCCTCTCCCCCAAGTATGGGGGCTTGGCAGGAGATGTGAGGGCAGTCTCAGTGCACTCCTCCCACTCCCCCTGAGTTTAAGTTTACGTTTTATTACAGTTGGTACTGCCTGAGAAAGGTACTGGACAAATCCTCCAACATTCTCTCAGTTGGATACGGCTGCTGTGTTCTCTGTTTTTTAATAAAGTGACTTTTTTCTAGTGCTGCTGTGTGTGTCTGTGTGAAATATTGGAGTCTGTAGGTCTGGATATTCCCATGGCCAGATTGTTGTTTCCACGTGTGTGGGTCAATATAATGCAGGATTCTCAGCACAGCAGACTCCGAGGGAATTCTCAGACCATTGGAAATTCCAATGGCCGTTTTTCCCCCCCCCCATGTCAGTAACCCACTGAACGGTTGCTGTATGTTACAGAATTCCAGAGGTTTGAACTACTCCAGCTTAACACTTGCCCAGGAAATGTTTGAGGATCAAAGTCAGAATCTCAACAGTGTGGAATTAGGCCCTTCAGCCCAACAAGTCCACACCGATCCTTGGAACATTCCACCCTGACCCATCCCATTATAACCCACCTAATCTATAGACCCCTGAACACTACAGTCAATTTAGCATGGCCAATCCACTTAACCTGCACATTTTTGGACTGTGGGAGGAAACTGGACCACCCGGAGGAAACCCACACAGACACAGGGAGAATGTGCAAACTTCACGCAGTTACCCAAAGTTGGAATTGAACCTGGGTCCCTGGCGCTGTGAGGCTGCAGTGCTAACCACTGAGCCACCGTGCCGCCCAAAGCCTTGCTCTAACTCCTAGGTAACTATTGAACTGGCCACCCCTCTGTGATCTCATCCCTCCCAATCCTGGCAACCTAGCCTATGCCTGAAATGTCAGCCTTTCTGTTCCTCTGATGCTGCTTGGCCTGCTGTGTTCATCCAGCTCTACACCTTGTTATCTCAGATTCTCCAGCATCTGCAGTTCCTACTGTCCCTGCTAAAAGCTGTCTGGGTCTGCTGTTTTTCTAATTCCCTGGGTGATTCCATTTGGGACACAGTAGACTGGGAATGGGCCAGTTACTAACAGATAAACAGGGCAGTAATGTTATCAATCCTGACATAATGGATACTGTGGGTCCCTCGTGCTGATGATGCCCACGTCCCATAGGACAGTACTGCATTGTGCAGCAATGTCACACAAATACAACAGGGGGCAGTGTTGCACTCCAGCGCAAGCTGTCCCTGTTGTATTGACGTGTTAAACTGCCTGATGCTGGAGCAGAATGACAGCTTTGCTCTCTGTTGTACCTGTGTAATAACTTTCCCCCCCTGCGGCAGTAGACTGCAAGACTGCAGATAGAGGTACAGAGGTGTGGCAACCTGACCCCCATTGGAGCAAAGTGTAAAACTGTTCTCATTTTACCAGAGTGTGATACTACTGCAGTGGCATGACAACACTGCTGTTTTGTGGGAGGGGGATGTAATACTGTCTGCTGGGGTACCAGTGTTCAATATTGTCCCCTGTTGAAGTGTGATATCAACACTGGCCAAGTGCAATGTTGCATCCTGTTATCCAGGAGTACAGTGCTGCCCTCTGTTGTATTTGTGTGTGATATTGCTGCCTGCTGGAGGGGATTCCAACTCTCCGACCTCTTGGTTGACAATAGCACCTCTACCCCATCTTGGAATGGTGTGATAACACTACCCCAGTGTAGGTGCAGAATGCAGTACTGTCCTATGGGATGTGGCAGGTCAGCATTTATTTTGCCCATCCCTAGTGGTGAGCTGCATTCCTGAATGGCTGCAATCCATGTGCTGAAGGTTTACCCACAATGCTGTTCAGGAAGTTCCGGATTGTGACCCAGCGTCAGTGAAGGAACAGCGATGTATCTCCAAGGCAGGATGGTGAGTGACTTGCAGGGAAACTTACAGGTGGTAGTATTCCTATGTGTCTGCTGTCCTTGTCCTTCTAGGTGGGAGTCATTGGGTTGGAAGGTGCTGTCTGAGGATTTTTGCCGTGCATCTTGTAAACAGTACACACTGCTGCTGCAAAACATCAGTGATAGAGGGAGTGGTGGCTTGTAGATGTGGTGTCAATCAAGTGGCTGCTTTGTCCTGGATGACGTCAAGCTTCTTGAGTGATTAGATTAGATTCCCTACAGTGTGGAAACAGGCCCTTCGGCCCAACAAGTCCACACCGCCCCTTGAAGCATCCAACCCAGACCCATTCCCTTATAACCCACACAGCCCTGAACACTATGGGCAATTTAGCATGGCCGATCCAACTAGCCTGCACATCTTTGGACTGTGGGAGGAAGCCGGAGCACCCGAAGGAAACCCACACAGACACGGGGAGAACGTGCAAACTCCACACAGTCGCCTGAGGCTAGAATCGAACCTGGGTCCCTGGAGCTGTGAGGCTGCAGTGCTAACCGCCGAGCCACCATGCCGCCCCAAAATGTTGTTGGGTCTGCACTCCTCCAGGCAAGTGGGGAGTATTCTATCACACGCCTGACTCACCACCTGACTTGGACAGGCTTTTGAGAGTCAGGAGGTGAGTTACTCACCACAATATTCCTAGCATCTGACCTGCTGTTGTAGCTGTTATGATAAGGTGGAGAGCCTAGTTGCGTTTCTGGTCAATGGTAACCTCCCAGGGAGTTTATAGTGGGGGATTCGATGATAATAACCCTATTAAATGTCAAGGGGGCAGTGATTAGATTGGCTGAAGATGGTCATTGCTTGGCATTTGTGTAGTACAAATGTTACTTGCCATTTGTCAGCCTATACCTGCTTATTTTACAAATTTTGCATTTATGGACTGCTTCAGTATGTGACGAGTCATGAATTATGCTGAACATTGTGCAGTCATCCCCACTTCTGACCTCAAGTTGGAGGGAAGATCATTGATGAAGCAGTTGAGACTGATCGGGCCTAGGACACTACCCTGAGGAACTCCTGCAGAGATGCCCTGGAGCTGAAATGACTGACCTCCCACAATCACAACCATCTTCCTATGTAATAAAATGTGAGGCTGGATGAACACAGCAGGCCAAGCAGCATCTCAGGAGCATGAGATGCTGCTTGGCCTGCTGTGTTCATCCAGCCTCACATTTTTTCACCTTCCTATGTGTCAGGTATAACTCCAACCAGCAGAGAGTTTGGATCCATTGTTTCGAGTTTTGTCAGGCCTGCTTGATGCCACACTCAATGAAATACAGTTTTGATGCCTGACCTCACCTCTAGGACTCAGCTGTTTTGTCCTTGTTTGAACAAAAGCTGGGATGAGGTCTGGAGCTGAGTGGCTCTGAGCATTTTATTGCTGATAGGTTGCTGCCTGATATAGCACTATTGATGACTCCTTCTACCACTTTACTGATGGTTGAGAGTAGGCTGATAGGACAGTAATTGGCCAGGCTAGAATTGTCCTGTTTCTTGTTTACAGCTTGAATTTGATGGATTGTTATCACATGTACCAAGGTACAGTGAAAAACATTGTTTTGCATGTTATAAAGAAAATATATCTGGGCAAAATAAAAACCCAATGAACTGCAGATGCTTAAATCATAAACAAAAACAAAATAATTCCCAGCAATTTCTGGTTTTGTTTCAGATTTCCAGCATCTGCAGATCCTTCTTATGGGGATGGGGCACTGTCCCTTGTTGCACTGGAATGTGACACTGCCACCTGTTGGCAATGCTCTCACCCCTGCTGCAGCTGTGGGTCAACACTGCCCCCTGTTGGAACAGATTAACATTTACGAAGTAGAGATAACAAGGTGTGGAGCTGGATGAACACAGCAGGCCAAGCAGCATCAGAGGAGCAGGAAGGCTGACATTTCAGGTCTTGAAGAAGGGTCTAGGAGCTTCCGGCTTAGGAAGCTCCTAGACCCTTCCTCAAGACCTGAAACGTCAGCCTTCCTGCTCCTCTGATGCTGCTTGGCCTGCTGTGTCCATCCAGCTCCACACCTTCTTATCTCAGGTTCTCCAGCGTCTGCAGTTCCTGCTATCTCTGAAAGATTTACAAAGTCCTAGCTTTTCAACACCATATTCTGGACATTACAGAAATGTGTGACAACAGCAAGAAACATGTGCAACAGCAATTTTTTTATGAAGATAGTAGCAATGTAACAATTGTATCTGCTATTATAAAATATAATAAAACACAATAAAGAAAAATAAGGAAAATTTACAACCTTAATTTGCAATTTCATCCTGATATATTCTCTATAGCCACCAACCCTGGCTCAATGGAGAGTGCAGGAGGGCATACCAAGAACAGGAACAAAAACAGAAATTGCTGGAAAACCTCCGTAGGTTTGGCAGCATTTGTGAAGAAAAATCAGAGTTAATGTTTTGGGTCCGGTGACCCTTCCTAAGAACTCTGGACTCGGACCCAAAACGTTAAGTCTGAATTTTTCCTCCACGCATGCTGCTGGACCTGCTGAGCTTTTCTACCAATTTCTGTTTTAGCTCCTGATTACAGCATCTGCATTTCTTTTGGTTTTTAAACCAAGAGCATCAACTGAAAGAGGAGCCAACCTGTCAAAGCTACGATGCAAGACTATCTGCTAGTGTAGAGTAATCTCAGAACGCTTTCTGCCAGAATAGATTAACATCACATCATGTCTGATGGAGGGGAATAACATTCTCACTGTCCCCTGCATAAATGGAGTACGACTTCCTCACTCTCTCCAGCCCCACTGCGCTGCATTAATAACACTGTCCCCTGCTGGACCGGAGTGGAGACACACTGCATTCTGCTGGAGATATGCCCTAATTCTGTACTCCATGCTAGACCGGCCCCTGCTGAAGCACTGTGACAGGCAGGATGCCTGCCTTCAAGGTCTTCCCTGTGACTGTCTCCAGGGTTCCTGCTTCCAGGAGTGTGCCCCTGAGCCCTCCAGCTCCAGCCTGTGCTTGTACAGGTGCCAAGTTATGGCAATGTCAGTGTCTTCAGGTTATTGGGGAAAAAGAGTTTAATCATACAGCTTCTCTTAAAAAGTAAATCTGTACTAAAACCAGTCACTGGTTACTTGCAATTTGCAAATGATAGATGATGTGGGATTATGACATATTCGAAATGGGGAAGAGTAGTAAGGGAATGGAACTCTTTGCCTGCAACGGTAGTAGATTCGCCAACTTTAGGTACATTTAAGTCATCATTGGATAAGCATATGGACGTACATGGAATAGTGTAGGTTAGATGGGCTTGAAATCGGTATGACAGGTTGGCACAACATCAAGGGCCGAAGGGCCTGTACTGTGCTGTAATGTTCTATGTTCTATGTTCTATGACATGGGAGATGTAGGCTGTACTTCAGTACACAAGGGCAATGTGCTCAGGTACAGAATTCAAATAGAGGTGGGCACTGCCCAGAGTTACAATCCAGCACCATGTTCGATAATAATTGCCACAGGAATGTGGGTAAAGGTGGTTCTGTGTTTATCGCAATTGCATTCTGGGAAAGGAGAGGTTTTGCTTATGAACAAGACTGTGTCAATGGGGATCCCCATGGTCTCTGGTCCTCCCCCACCCCCCACCGATTCCAGTCTGTCTGGTTCCAGTTACCCCTGATATCCCTGATCCCCATACTCCATGTTCCCCCAACATGTGTTCCCCTGATCCCTGATCCATGTCCACTGATCCTTCAAACCCCCCCAATCCATGTTCGTCCCAATCCCTGTTCTCCCCAGCCCCCCGATCCCTGTTCTCCTGATTCCCCCGCCCACATTTCCCCTGTTCCTGTTCCCTCTGATCCTGGGATCCCCATGCCGATTCCTGGCCCTGATACCACAGCGAAGCTGATGGGGATCCCTGGGTGTTTCATACTCAGTGCTGCTCTCTGAGTTGTGCACACACCCAGTTTGAAGTGACAATGGAAGATGGGCCTTGTTTACAGAACGTGGCAGATTCTTTTCTTGGGATTTTCTCGATGTTATCCTTGCAGGGAGAGAGTTGATCAGTGTAAACAACCCAGTATCTTTACAGGATTACCCACTTTGTTATTACCACAAAGACTCAGTTCATAATGCTTGTGTGTGAGTGAGAACCAGATTGAGTTAGAGAAAAATAGACATGTTATGTTCCATTGGTAATTAACAGATCAGACAGTGATAGTGCTGAGGGAACACACCCAGGGATGCTCTCTGTCTGCCTGAGGGATTTGACTAATCGGTAATTGTGAATGCTGCAAACCAGTCCTCCCTAAAATGAGGTGAATGTATCACTGAGCCAGGATTAACTTCACAGTGTCAGTGCAAACAGAAAACTGCAGGAATCTGAAGATATTGATATCAGCCTTTGCAAAGGAAGCCTGGAGAGATATTCAGTGGTTTTTGTTGAGATTCATCCCGAGCAGCTCCATGAGGCAGGACTGTGTGCTGTATGGTCTTTTCCCTAGGATGCACACCGAGGCAAACACCACCGCTGCCTGGAGGACCATCAGCTCAGTGAAAGGCACTCTTCGGTCTGCCAGGAATGTGTTGGTCTTCCAGAACAAGGACTTGACCCTGAGCAAGTGTTGCAGATTGGCACATTCCAAAGTCTAGGACTATGTGCTGAGGGACATGAAGCTTGGGGCTGCCAAGGTGCAGTGGGGAAAGACCATTGTCTGAGGTCTTCCTGCCAAAGGACAATGTGGGTCATTTAGTTATTGGACCTCCCGGTGCCTCAAATTATATAAATAAAGTTTTGTATAAGTAAGAAATTTCTTCACTCAGTGGTGAGCTGGCGGAATTCGGTGTCACAGAAAGCAATTGAAGCCAAAACATTGAATTCTTCCAAGATGGAGTTAGACATAGTTCTTGGGGCTAAATGGATCAAAGAGTGTGGGGAGAAAGCAGGAATGAGGGACTGAGCTGGATGACGGATGTGATCTTATTGAATGGCTTGAAGAGATGAATAGCCTTGCCCTTATCCTGAAACACTGACTCCTGGTTCTGGATACCCTGGTCATTAGGATTACCCACCCTGTCAAGAACTCTTAGACTTTTATAGGTTTGTATGCGATTCCCATCATTCTTCTAAACCCCAGTGAATATAATTCTAGAACAACTCAACTTCTCGTCAGATGTCAGTCCTGCTGTCCCAGGAATCTAACTGGAAAGCCTTTGTTGCACTCCCTCTGTAACTGGAGCATTCTTCCTCGGACAAGACCAGTGTGACCACACTATTTCAGGTGTGGTCTCACCAATGCCCTGTACAAGTGCAGCAGGACATCCCAATTCCTGAACTCAAATCCTCTCGTTGTGAACACTAACGTACCATTCGCTCTCTTCACTGGTTGCTGACCCTCGGCGACTGGTGAACAAGGTCACCCAGGTCTCATTGCATCTCCGCCCCCATCACAATCTATTGACATACAGATGATAATTTACTTTCCTGTTTTGGCTAACATAGTGGATAACTTCACATTTGTCCACATTATATTTCATCTGACATGCACTTGCCCACTTGCTCATCCTGTCCAAATCACACCGAACCATCTCGGCATCTTCCTCACCACCAACCTGGCACCTCAGTCAGCTGGCACACATTCCCACCTCCTGCCTCATGATACAATTGCTTTACTCCTGGCCCCAGTCTGAGATCACCTTCACTTGTTTTCAGATCCCTTCAGTTACCTCTCCCCTGCCTATCCCCATTGGCTCAGCTTTCTGGGCCTAAGCAGGACAAGGGCTGGAGCACTAGGCACTCCATACTGCTCAGTGTTTGGGTCAACACAGGGGCCTGCCAGTCACCCTCCACCCTTCCCACTCACCCCCCGCCCCCCACTCATCGGACACTCTCACCCATTCCGCTGCAGCCAGACCTTACAGCACTGCTGCATTGCACACCCTCTGCTTTCAGTGCTGCAGACATTATAATCTCATTGAGACATCACAGTGCAGATAGAGTCCATTCAGGCCATCGAGCGCAAGCAGCAATGCCATTCTTGGGAGGAGGGAATGCATTGCCAAAACTCAGGTTTGAAGAGAGTGCTGTTAATCGAGCTTCGCTGTTCCACAAATGACCATAAAGATGTAAATGTACATTAAACCGGATTAGATACGGAGTAAAGGTCCATCCACGCTGTCCCATTGAACCCTGCTAGGACAGAGACAGCACGGGGTTAGATACAGAGTAAAGATCCCTCTACACTGTTCCCCATCAAACTGTCCCAGGACAGGGACAGCACGGGGTTAGATACAGAGTAAAGCTTCCTCTACACATCTGGATGGCTAAATGAATGGGAAGGTTTTAGAGGGATATGGGCCAAACGCTGGCAAATGGACTAGATCCATTTAGAGTATCTGGTCAGTGTGGACATGTTGGACCGAAAGGTCTGCTTCCGTGCTGCACAGCTCTATGACTCTATGGCTACATAATACCCAACAATTAGCGGGTACTGACTGATATCTACGTCTATGTTTTTATATTTCCCTAACTGGTGCATTCTCCATGGCAACACTTCGACCAATCAAACAGTGCTCTCTCCTCAGGCTGTTGGTTCTCCCCCTGGAACTGATATTGTTGTGGAGTGTCCTGATGAGGGCATGATGAAAAGCTTTGACAAAATGAAAAGCTTTATTAAGCAATGCTCAGTTTCTGTAGGAGTGACTGATGAACTGGTATGTCACTCAGAATGCTAGAATGCTGTCCAAAATCCTGTGTAATACAATCACACAGATGTGAGCTTTCATTAATAAGCTGAATGCTTATAGCCCATTGTATCTGTGTGTTTGACTTGTGGTGTCTGCACAATGTTGTTTTCCAGAGAGCTCCAGCCTGGGCTTTCAGTGCAGATGGAATATCTGGGTCTCCCTTGCAACAATCAGAGAAATAGCCTCGCCCCAAAAGGACGCAATCCCAGCAACAGGACATTCCCTGTTCCACAGTAAGAATTCTCTTTAATTTCAAAAATATACTTTATTCATAAAAATATCTTTATATACGCAGTCACCAAAGCAGTTCAGTTGTGTATGGGAGCGTACGAAGAAACAAACATTGGATTTTGACTCCACCCAGCAAACAAAACAAGGCATTTCTTAATTTTGCATGACTATATTTCCATATATCTGAGTCACTGGGAGGGTCCTATAACTGAATGGATTCACATTGTCCTTTGGCAGGAAGACCTCAGACAGTGGTCTTCCTCCACTGCCCCTTTGCAGCAGCTGCCCCAAGCTTTAGTGTGTCCCTCAGCACATAGTCCTGGGCCTTGGAATGTGCCAGTCTGCAACACTCAGTCGGGGCCAACTCCTTGCTCTGGAAGACCAACAGGTTTTGGGCAGATGAAGGACACAGAGGGGTGTCAAGTGGTTCTAGCTCATGTTGAACCTGCTCTAGTCTGCGATGTTTCCTGTGGGAACTCACTATTAGCCCCGGGGTGTCCTGAGACGTTGGGCGCTGTGTCAGGGCTAATCAAGAAGCTGCAAAAACAAACAAATCGCAGGGACTCAGCGTAAAGTGATGACCAACTCACGCACCACACTGATCTGGAACTTTGCGATTGACTCCTGTCCAACCGAATGTCTGGGTGGAATCTCCAGGCCAGGATTTGTTGCCTCTCTGTGCCAGCCCACTGCCCGTTGTGAGCTAAAAGGGACTTTGCTGTTTTGTCTCTGCTCTATGGCGTGCCCAGATGGAGTTTGATAAAGGTGGATAACTCCTGAAGCCTATCACCGCAGGGACCTTCCTCACCCTGCCTTTGCCCCTCCTTGGCCACTTGCTAACTGAGCTGGAAACAGATCTCCGTGTACTGCTCACACCAGCCTGGCTCCCTCCAGCTCCTTCCCTCACGCTCAGTCCAGCAGGGCAGCAGAATGGAACATTGACACAACATGTTGCCTAGAGACTCCCTAAAGCTCCAGTCAATTCACTTTGAAATATGGTGACAGTTGCTGGGAGACGAAAGACATTGCGACAATCCACAGGAAGGTGACTGTGTCAATTCAACTGGATCGATGATTCTGGGAAACTAGGCGCTGCTTTGGGCCCAGCTCTCACACCGAGAAGCTGGAATCTGAAATACTGCACTCCTCTCTCCGTCCCCACGGCATCTTATTGAGGGAATTCCCCAATCTTCGGATAGCACTGTCATCATCCAGTCAAAGCAGTGGGCACAGGCTGAATCGCAGAATGTCTACAGGAGAGATAGAGGCCATTTGGCCCATTGAGTCCACGCTGACCCTTCAGACAGCATCCCACCCAGATCCAACACCACCCCCCCTCCCACCCTATCCCTGTAACCGTGCATTTCCCAAGGCCGATCCACCCAGTCTACACATCCCTGGATATTATGGAGCAAGTTAGCAGGGCCATTCCACCCTAACCTGCACATCACTGGACGGAATATTTACTGAAATGAAATCAGTCAGCCTCTGGTGTCAGAACGGTGACCGAGTCACAGACTTACAAACAAGCCTGGGCATTTTAATGTGTTACCTCGCGAGAGCTGAACTCTTCAATGCACCAACCCAGCAATATCCATTCAGGGTGGGAAATCTGCTGTCCTTACCCAGTCTGGCCCACATGTGGCTCCAGACACACAGCAATGTGGCTGCCTTCTGAGAGCCAAGTGAAACAGTCAGCATCAATTAGCTGTTACAGGGAGCAGTGCAGAGTGCAAGGCCCGCACCTCCACACCACCTCCGGGTGGGCCTTGTCACTGGCACTCACGTCGAATCGGACAGCAACAACATAAACCGAGGCCTGGTTTAATTCTGACACACAGCCACAAGGCTTAGAAACAGAATACAGTCCCCCATCAAACACTCCCAGGACATGGACAGCACAGGGTTAGATACAGAGTAAAGCTCCCTCTACAGCCAAAGCTACTTACACCAGAAGCACAGAATGGCTCCACGCAGAGAGAGTAAAGCTGGCCCACAGTGGGGAGCCCTCACGCACCCCTCTCCCAAAGCACAGGGGCCCCCTCAGGGACCCGGTCACTGTCAATGTGCCCTCTGAGGTTGAATGCAGAAGTCACATTCAAGCAACAAGGTGTGTTCCGAACACAAAATCTCAGAGCCTCAAGCTGCTACTTGTGTCCCACTCTGTCAAAAACCTTTTCCTGATCAAGGGAGAGAAAGGCAATCCAGAGGCCAGCCCTCTGGGAATAATGTTTTGGACTGAGGGTGTTTGGGGTAGGGCGGCGGGGGGGGGGGGGGGGGGGGGGGGATTCTTGTTGCGGATGGTCTGACCCAGGACAGGTCTGGGTGGATCGCATGGTCCACCATGGTACCAAGGCGAGTTGAAACTGGCCTGGGGAAGATTTTCTAGTCCGTGCTGAGGAGGGAGTCTGGACACCAGTCCTTTAACAAACAGAGATTCCCCATTTTTAGGCAACGAAGCAATGCTGGCCCTGCACCAAGAAAGGGACATCTCTCTGGTCATGATAATTCCACCCGGAATTTATTGGATGTGGGCTCTACACAGGGTCGTTCAAGTCAACCACATTGCTGTGGGTCTGGAGTCACATGTGGGCCAGACCAGAGTATGACAGCAGTTTCCCCACTCTAAAGGAGATGACTGGACCCGTTCGGTTTTAACAGTCACCACGAGACTCGGTTTTAATTCAGTATTTTTGTCGTTTTATTGAATTCGAGTGTCACCATTTTCCCCAAAGAGAGATTTTACTGCAATCTGTCTCCCCCTGTTTAATTTCATGGCATCATTGCGGGAAGAAGGGTGTGAAGTTGTGGGAATCAATTGTCCAGTCAACACCCTGCCCACGGAAATGGAGACAGAGAAGACGAGGAAAGGAGAAGTGGGAGATGCACCAGGTGTAGGTGAGCGAAGGTGAAAATTCAGGAACTCTACCCCTGCCAAGTGGGCACAGTACATCCAATAAGCTGTCACTGTGTGGTCTGTAACAGTTGCTGCACTCCCCTGTTAGTTGCGAATTCCAGAATTGTGCTCCTGTTGTCAGGTTAAAGGATACCAGGACAGTTTGTTAACCTCCAGCAGCTAATGAATGTTGCAGTACCAGGCAATGTGATATCTGTCAGTGCAGGGTTCCTCAGCAATGTGTCCTTTTACGGGCTGTTTAATTGAGATTTTGTGAAGCATGAGCAGTGACAATATGCAGAGATTCAACTCAGAGGAACATGTCTATTCATGGTTCATATTCAGCTCCTGAATCCCAAATAAACTATGCAATATAAATAAAACATGAATGTTTTATCTGCCTGATGCCAAGTTGACATAGCTCCCATTAATCTGCCTGCTGTATCATACTGAGAGGCAACTGCGGCTGATCTGTTTTAACCCTTTGCTTTCAGGTAGACCTGCGGGAAGTTCCAAGGGATACCCCCAGAACCGATCCCGCACACAGCAGCCAATCACAGCTGCTGACCCAATTGAACAATTGCTGCAAACAATCGCAGGGAGAGATCTCAGGAAGTGATCACAGGATCCAACCAACAAGTGGGAACACACGGGTGGATCCGATCGTGATTTTCCAAATCTCCCTGACAACAGGCTGTGCCGTTATGCCATTGGTTAAAAAGGGAGTGTGTGTAATTACAGGCCCAGTCAGCTAAAACCCAGCAATAGGAGTATGATTAGCAAGATGGTGGTGCTGAGGTGGGCAGTGTCCAGGCTCTGACCCAGGGGGGCTGTCCACTCCATCTGTTCTTCAATGTTTCCTTCCTTTTCTGTTCGTGTTTTTTTTGTCTTTTAAAATGTTCTTTAGTTTAGTTTTGTTTGACTTACCTTCTGGAGAGACCTCAGTCCTGGAGGCGCCAGCATTGGGGTGCAGAGTGTGCCTTTGGTGCTGGCGAGCTGGGCTCTGGTGGTGGGCAGTGTGTGGGGAACGTGACAATAAAAACCTAACTAGTTCTAATAATAGGAGGGAGCTCCTGAGGGAGAGTCCTTACAGTGATTTCAAAAGAAACGGATTAACCCTGGAAAATCTATGTGTGATTTGTCAGGGGGGAGTGTCTAACTGAAGGCTCTGATGAGGTCACTGGAAAGTTCTAATGGGCTTTAACAAGGCATTTGACAAGATCTTACACATCAACTAGAACACAAGAAACAGCAGGAGAAGACCGTTCGAGTCCCTCAGACCAATTCCACTTGTTCTGACAATGGCTAATCCTCAACTCAATCCGCTCCCATGTCCCTCAACCCCCTGATAGACCAAGATTCTCTGTGTGCCCCTGTCTTAAATTTACTGAACCATGGGGCATCCCCAACCCCCTGGGATGGACAATCACAAAGATTCACAATCCTCCATGAGTCCGAAACGCTCGCCCCCAACTTCTGAGGCTGCTCTCTCCTCGCCCCTCGCCTCCCCCAGCCCGAGCAAAACCACCTCTCGGTGCCAACCCTGCCAAAGCCCATCAGGTGCAAAATGGCAGACTGAGCAACAAAATCAGAGGCTTATCTGGGGCAAAGGGGTGAGGTAGATGTGAAACTGCCTCCATGGCCAAGGAGGAAGAGCCGTGTGTCATGTTTGCGTTGAGAAGCAGTAGATGTTGAACACAGCAGGCCAAACAGCATCTTAGGAGCAGGAAAACTGACATATTGGGCCTAGACCCTTCATCAGAAGGCACATAGCTCTTTGAAAGTTGCATCACAGGCAGACAGGGTGGTCCAGAAGGCATTTAACACACTTGCTTTCATTGCTCAGATCATAGAGTATAGGAGTTGGGATGTCATGTTGAGGTTGTACAGTATGTTGATGAGGCCATTTTTGGGATTCTGTGTCTGATTGCCCTGATATAAGAAAGATAGAGGGTCTGGAGGAGGCTTATCAGGATGTTGTGGGAAGGGAGGGTTTGAGTTATAAAGCGAGGCTGGATAAGCTGGCACCTTCTCCCCGGGAGCATAGGAGGTTGAAGAGGTATAACCTTATAGAATAATAGAGATGTATAGCATGGAAACACACCCTTTGGTTCAACTTGTACATGCTGACCAGATATCCTAAGCGAATGCAGTCCCGTTGGCCAGCATTTAGCCCACATCCCTCTAAAGCCTTTCTGTTCATATAAACATCCAGACGCCTTTTAAATGTTGTAACTGTACCAGCCTCCACCACCTCCTCCGGCAGCTCATTCCATACATGCACCACCCTCTGCGTGAAAAAGTTGGAGTTTTAAGCCTCTTAAGTCTTTCCCCTCTCACCTTAAACATATACCCTCTAGTTTTGGACTCCCCCACCCTGTACATGTTTATAGAATCATGAGGGGTATGTATAGGGTGAATAGCCAAGGTCTTTTCCCCAGGGTGGGGGAGTCCAAAACCAGAGGGCAGAGGTTTAAGGTGAGAGGGGAAAGATTTAGAAAGAGTTAAAAATTTTCATGCAGAGGGTGGTTGGTGTGTGAAACGAAGGAGGAAGGAGGGATAGGGTAAAAGGGGGTACAGTTACAACATTGAAATGACATTGGACAGGTACATGAATAGGAAAGGTTTAGAGGGATATGGGCCAAATGCAGGCAAAGGGGTCTGGTTCAGTTTAGGAAACTTGGTTGGCATGGACGAGTTGGGCCAAAGGGTCCGTTTCTGTGCTGTGTGGATCCATGAATAGCCTAGTCCTGTTCTTGTGTCCCTAACAGATCACAACTGTTTTGTGTTCAGGCCTCAAATGGCTCAAGCTCCAAGAATCTCCTTTGAAGAGGTGTGCATGCTGGAATGGATAGAGATAGAGGAAGCTGATGTGCTGAAAATTTTGTCAAACATTAAGATTGACAAGTCGCCAGGCCCGGACCAGATTTGTCCTCGGCTGCTTTGGGAAGCGAGAAATGCAATTGCTTCGCCACTTGCGAAGATCTTTGCATCCTCGCTCTCCACTGGAGTCGTACCTGAGGACTGGAGAGAGGCAAATGTAATTCCTCTCTTCAAGAAAGGAAATAGGGAAATCCCCGGCAATTATAGACCAGTAAGTCTCACGTCTGTCATCTGCAAGGTGTTAGAAAGGATTCTGAGGGATAAGATTTATGACCATCTGGAAGAGCATGGCTCGATCAAATACAGTCAACACGGCTTTGTGAGGGGTAGGTCATGCCTCACAAACCTTGGAGTTTTTTGAGGATGTGACTAGAAAAGTTGATGAGGGTCGAGCTGTGGATGTGGTGTAAATGGACTTCAGTAAGGCATTTGATAAGGTTCCCCATGGTAGGCTCATTTAGAAGGTCAGGAGGAATGGGATACAGGGGGACTTAGCTGCCTGGATACAGAATTGGCTGGCCAACAGAAGGCAGCGAGTGGTAGTAGAAGGAAAATATTCTGCCTGGAAGTCAGTGGTGAGTGGGGTTCCACAGGGCTCTGTCCTTGGGCCTCTACTGTTTGTAATTTTTATTAATGACTTGGATGAGGGGATTGAAGGATGGGTCAGCAAGTTTGCAGACGACACGTAGGTCGGAGGTGTCATTGACAGTATAGAGGGCTGTTGTAGGCTGCAGCGGGACATTGACAGGATGCAGAGATGGGCTGAGAGGTGGCAGATGGAGTTCAACCTGGATAAATGCGAGGTGATGCATTTTGGAAGGTCGTATTTGAAAGCTGAGTACAGGATTAAGGATAGGATTCTTGGCAGTGTGGAGGAACAGAGGGATCTTGGTGTGCAGATACATAGATCCCTTAAAATGGCCAACCAAGTGGACAGGGTTGTTAAGAAAGCATATGGTGTTTTGGTTTTCATTAACAGGGGGATTGAGTTTAAGAGTCATGAGATCTTGCTGCAGCTCTATAAAACTTTGGTTAGACCGCACTTGGAATACTGCATCCAGTTCTGGTCGCCCTGTTATAGGAAAGATGTGGATGCTTCGGAGAGGGTTCAGAGGAGGTTTACCAGGATGCTGCCTGGACTGGAGGGCTTATCTTATGAAGAGAGGTTGACTGAGCTCGGTCTCTTTTCATTGGAGAAAGAGGAGACCTAATTGAGGTATACAAGATAATGAGAGGCATAGATAGAGTTGATAGCCAGAGACTATTTCCCAGGGCAGAAATGGCTAGCATGAGGGGTCATAATTTTAAGCTGGTTGGAGGAAAGTATAGAGGGGATGTCAGAGGCGGGTTCTTTACACAGAGAGTTGTGAGAGCATGGAATGCGTTGCCAGCAGCAGTTGTGGAAGCAAGGTCATTGGGGTCATTTAAGAGACTGCTGGACATGCATATGGTCACAGAAATTTGAGGGCGCATACATGAGGATCAATGGTCGACACAACATCGTGGGCTGAAGGGCCTGTTCTGTGCTGTACTGTTCTATGTTCTATGTTCTATGATGTTCCCATATCTTGGAAGGAGTTGACTGGACCCGGAAAAATCACAGGAAGTGATAATAGAGAACCTGAAGAGAAAGCCGGCAAAAACATAGTGGATGAAGGCCTTTGAGGCAAGTTAGTAATTAAACATTAAGAGGATGAGGCCTGAAGAGAAGCCTCCACAATAACAGCTGAAGGACTTTGAGGTGAGCCCTGTCTGTCATCGAAGGACAGGGGACAACCCACTGGGACAGCGCCCCTATGAATACTTACAGCACTGCACAGTCAGAGACTCAAACAATATCTCAGCTGAGTAATGAATTTCATCCTACACACCCAGGAACATTCTAGAAGGGGCTGTATGGGCCATTGTCAGGAAGGGGAGGTTGAACCCCTCTGATAATTAAAGTTGAAGCACAAGCCCCCAGTCAGTTCTGGTGGGTGTAGAGATTCCCTGCTAATAATTAAACCGAAACACCCACAGAAGCTCACCTCACCTAATGTGTTAAACTGGTACGGAGAAGGGGAAGTTAAATAAAAGAAAATCCCTGATATTCACTTTATAAGTAACAAGTAACAATTTATTCATTCGACCCAAACAGTGAACAAATTAATAGAATTTCAAACAAACTGAACAATTCTCTCTTAACTTTAATTGTTCCCTTACTGAACTAAATTCTACTAGTACGCTGTTCCAATAAACCCAAGTCATAAGAAAATAAATTGCAAATTAGTCTTTCAAAGCCTACACACCTTTCTTCTACTGATCCAGCTGTCAGGGATGTTTTCCCTGTGTTGCCCCATAGTTAGAGGAGATGTGATACATTTTATGGGTGGATGGTGTTTTCTTAGACAGCTTGTCAATTTTGTGTGCAAGCTCAATGCTCATTTCTCAGACACCAGTTCACTCTCTCACCGATTTTCAAAAACCCTCTCCTTATATAACTTGGATGACATATCAATTGTCATACCATAGCATTGGTCTGAGTTGTCAAAATCGTTAGATTTAAATTCAATTGGCTTTCAATCTAAGTGTTTGGTTTAAATTAATTGGCTGATTCCAGTTAGTTAAAATACCAAAACGTGCCTCAGGTTTCCAATCACACAGCCAATTGATACGTATTTCCATTTCAGGACTAGTTATACATTTTCAGCTGCGTACACATTTTTTTTCTGTGTAAATCTCAAAGCTTAGAGAAGCACTTTACCTCTTAAAGGGACCACACACTCTTCCCCCCCTATCATTTTCACGAACAAATTCTAGCTTCCTGCCTTCCAATTCATCATTACCCTGTACAACTTGGTAACATCATACAAGGTCTGAACAGGGGTCAGACACTTCAAGCCAATCAGGTGCATAACTGAAAGAGCAGTAAGATGACTAGGGCAGAGATAATGGGAACTGCAGATGCTGGAGAATCCGAGCTAACAAAGTGTGGAGCTGGATGAACACAACAGGCCAAGCAGCATCTCAGGAGCACAAAAGTTGATGTTTCGGGCCTAGACCTGTCATCAGAAAAACAAGATCTCTAGGGTACCTTCTTTTCCGAGCACTGTAACAGTGTCTCTCATTCATCAATGCTGCCTTTCCTTATCCCCCATCTTTCATGGGCACCTTCAACCCCAGAATAATAACCATCCAATTCCCATCTTGACCATGCTCCCCAATCCTGCCATTTCATCTGATCACCCACACGATAAATTGTTCCAGTACCTTCCTGACATTATAACCGCACGCTGGTTATAAAGGTACTTTTAATCCAAGCCTAACTTTGGACCTCGTCCTGTTTTTTCCAACCTCCTTTACCCTCTCTGTTACTGCCTCCTAATCCCAGCTCATCTTTCCATGTTAGAATCCCTCCAATCAAAATCACTTCCCTCTGATCTCTCCTGAAGATGCTTGGTACATTTTTTTTGTATAATGCTCCTGTGAAACCCTTTGAGGCCTTTAATTATGTTCAAGGCGTTATTGTAATGGAGGTTGTTGTTGCATTATTTCTCAGTCCTCTCTGTGTCTTATCCTTATGGAGCCATAGAGTCACACAGTGCAGAAATAGACCCTTAGGATTGTGTCTGATGCATGGCCGGAGGAGTTCAAGCCCTCTCTCACAATCTCAGAATAAGCTGTGTGTGAGGAGATTGCTCCCAGCTCTGATCAAGTGTAACCTGTTCATTTGGAATGGGTCCCTGCCTAGGAGCTGGCTCCAATATCCCAGACTCTTAACATATCTCCAACCTGTGCCCTGAACACCCTCACTAACTCCAGGTAAGCATGCAGATCCTAAAACAATCACAGCATTCGGTTAAATCCAGAGGTTATTACAAAAGTAAAATACTGCAGGTACAGAGATAATGGGAACTTGCAGATGCTGGAGAATCCAAGATAATAAAATGTGAGGCTGGATGAACACAGCAGGCCAAGCAGCATCTTAGGAGCACAAAAGCTGACGTTTCGGGCCTAGACCCTTCATCAGAGAGGGGGATGGGGTGAGGGTTCTGGAATGAATAGGGAGAGAGGGGGAGGCGGACCGAAGATGGAGAGAAAAGAAGATAGGTGGAGAGAGTATAGGTGGGGAGGTAGGGAGGGGATAGGTCAGTCCAGGGAAGACGGACAGGTCAAGGAGGTGGGATGAGGATAGTAGGTAGATGGGGGTGCGGCTTGGGTGGGAGGAAGGGATGGGTGAGAGGAAGAACAGGTTAGGGAGGCAGAGACAGGTTGGACTGGTTTTGGGATGCAGTGGGTGGAGGGGAAGAGCTGGGCTGGTTGTGTGGTGCAGTGGGGGGAGGGGACGAACTGGGCTGGCTTAGAGATGCGGTGGGGGAAGGGGAGATTTTGAAACTGGTGAAGTCCACATTGATACCATTAGGCTGCAGGGTTCCCAAGCGGAATAGGAGTTGCTGTTCCTGCAACCTTCGGGTGGCATCATTGTGGCACTGCAGGAGGCCCATGATGGACATGTCATCTAAAGAATGGGAGGGGTAGTGGAAATGGTTTGCGACTGGGAGGTGCAGTTGTTTGTTGCGAACTGAGCGGAGGTGTTCTGCAAAGCAGTCCCCAAGCCTCCGCTTGGTTTCCCCAATGTAGAGGAAGCCACACCGGGTACAGTGGATGCAGTATACCACATTGGCAGATGTGCAGGTGAACCTCTGCTTAATGTGGAATGTCATCTTGGGGCCTGCGGTAGGGGTGAGGGAGGAGGTGTGGGGGCAAGTGTAGCATTTCCTGCGGCTGCAGGGGAAGGTGCCGGGTGTGGTGGGGTTGGAGGGCAGTGTGGAGCGAACAAGGGAGTCACGGAGAGAGTGGTCTCTCCGGAAAGCAGACAGGGTTGGGGATGGAAAAATGTCTTGGGTGGTGGGGTCGGATTGTAAATGGCGGAAGTGTCGGAGGATGATGCGTTGTATCCGGAGGTTGGTAGGGTAGTGTGTGAGAACGAGGGGGATCCTCTTTGGGTGGTTGTGGCGGGGGCGGGGTGTGAGGGATGTGTTGCGGGAAATATGGGAGACGCGGTCAAGGGCGTTCTCGATCACTGTGGTGGGAAAGTTGCGGTCCTTGAAGAACTTGGACATCTGGGATGTGCGGGAGTGGAATGTCTTATCGTGGGAGCAGATGCGGCGGAGGCGGAGGAATTGGGAATAGGGGATGGAATTTTTGCAGGAGGGTGGGTGGGAGGAGGTGTATTCTAGGTAGCTGTGGGAGTCGGTGGGCTTGAAATGGACATCAGTTACAAGCTGGTTGCCTGAGATGGAGACTGAGAGGTCCAGGAAGGTGAGGGATGTGCTGGAGATGGCCCAGGTGAACTGAAGGTTGGGGTGGAAGGTGTTGGTGAAGTGGATGAACTGTTCGAGCTCCTCTGGGGAGCAAGAGGCGGTGCCGATACAGTCATCAATGTACCGGAGGAAGAGGTGGGGTTTGGGGCCTGTGTAGGTGTGGAAGAGGGACTGTTCCACGTAACCTACTGCAGGTACAGGAGTTCTGAAGAGTCATACTAGACTCAAGATGAAAGTTCTGTTCCTCTCTTCAGACATGCTGCCAGACCTGTTGGGCTTCTCCTGCATTCTCTGTGTTCATTCCAGAGACTGATCACCTGTGAGGCGCAGCCTTAGAACGACTTCCTGAAAAACTGACACTCTTCCTTTCCCAGTGTGCCGACCTCCGGCCCCTCTGTTCTCACATGTGGATGAGAATCACAGAATCCTTATGACCATTCAGCCCATTGTGCCTGTTCCAGCTCAATTATCTGGTGCCATTCTCCTACCCTTTCCCCATTTACCTGTACACTCAGTGACTCACTCACATACACACACATTCATACACACACATGCACACACACACTGTCTCACACACGTACACAAACACACACCCTCTCACACTCATTCACACTCTCATACTCACACACACAAAGACTCAGACACAGGCATACAGACACACAGACACAGACAGACACAGACACACACATGCATGCACACACAGATACACACGCAGACACACTCATACACAAACACTCACACAAACACAGGCACACACACAGACACACACAAACAAGGTGATGCATTTTGGAAGGTCGAACTTGAAAGCTGAGTACAGGATTAAGGATAGGATTCTTGGCAGTGTGGAGGAACAGAGGGATCTTGGTGTGCAGATACATAGATCCCTTAAAATGGCCACCCAAGTGGACAGGGTTGTTAAGAAAGCATATGGTGTTTTGGCTTTCGTTAACAGGGGGATTGAGTTTAAGAGTCGTGAGATCTTGTTGCAGCTCTATAAAACTTTGGTTAGACCGCACTTGGAATACTGCGTCCAGTTCTGGGTGCCCTATTATAGGAAAGATGTGGATGCTTTGGAGAGGGTTCAGAGGAGGTTTACCAGGATGCTGCCTGGACTGGAGGGCTTATCTTATGAAGAGAGGTTGACTGAGCTCGGTCTCTTTTCATTGGAGAAAAGGAGGAGGAGAGGGGACCTAATTGAGGTATACATGATAACAAGAGGCATAGATAGAGTTGATACCAGAGACTATTTCCCAGGGCAGAAATGGCTAGCACGAGGGGTCATAGTTTTAAGCTGGTTGGAGGAAAGTATAGAGGGGATGTCAGAGGCGGGTTCTTTACACAGAAAGTTGTGAGAACATGGAATGCGTTGCCAGCAGCAGTTGTGGAAGCAAGGTCATTGGGGTCATTTAAGAGACTGCTGGACATGCATATGGTCACAGAAATTTGATGGTGCATACATGAGGATCAATGGTTGACACAACATCGTGGGCTGAAGGGCCTGTTCTGTGCTGTACTGTTCTATGTTCTATGTCTACAAACAGACAATCACAGGTGCACACACAGACACAAACATAGAGACACAGGCACAAACATAGAAACATACAGACACACAGATACACAAAAGCTCACAGACACACACACAGACACAAGCACAGAGACGCACACACACTGAAACACACCCAGACAGACAGACACACACACACACACTCACAGACACAAGCACAGAGACGCACACTCACAGATACACACATACGCACAAACAGACACAGTTACACACACAGACATACACATACAGACATACACAGAAAGACACACCCTCTCACATGCACAAACAAATTGCATTTTATATCTCCACAATAAATAAAAGAAGCCAATGCATGATGATGGCCTCAGAGGTCTCCCTGGGTGCTGTAACAATTCAGTGATACTGGAATTGAGGTGGAATAGTACCAGGGGTTTCAGGCACGGCTAGAGTCCCCTGAGAAGATGTAAACAGGTTGATGCTCACCCCTGCAGCCCCTTTCCCCAAGCATCCCCCCTCAACCCCATCCCTGGTAAGCCCAGTCTGTGGTGTGTCTGTGTGTGAGTGCTGAGAGGGTCAACTCATTGCAAAAATCCCACAGCTAAGCGAGTTAAATTACGACTGTACGGTTCCCAGGCTCAGCTTGAGTTCCTTTGAATATAAAAGGCTAAGGGCTGACCTAACCAAGATGATTCAGTTGATTCAAAGATTTGTTTGAGCAAACAAACAGAAAGCATTTCTTTTGGTGGAACATTATGTCCCGGTCCAGCTCATTCAGGGAGAATGTGAGGAAGCTCTCTTCACACAAAGGACAGTAGAAAACGAATGCAATATTAAAGTGGGCGGGTTTGCTAAAACTGTACAGCCAGACCGCAGCTGGAATACTGTGACCAGTTTTGATCCCCTTATCTAAGGAATGAAATGATAATGTGGAGATCCCGATGTTGGACCGTGGTGCACAAGGTCAAAAATCACACAGCACCAGGTTATAGTCCCCTCGTATGTTTCGCTAAGTTTGCCTGTCATTTTTCTCAGCTCCAACAAGTGCAGGCCCAAGCTATTCAGCCTCTCCTCAATAAGACAGTCTCTCCATATCTGAGATCAGCCTAGTGAACCTTCTCCGAACTGTCTCCAACACCATCATTTCATTCAACAGCTTTACTTGAATGTGCAAGCTTTTGGAGCTCAGCTCCTTCCTCAGGTGTGGTGTGAGCTGGAGCCGCAACACGCCTGGCGCTGTGAGGCAGCAGTGCTAACCACTTAGCCACCGTGCCGACCCATGATCCAACTCTGTGACAGAACAGCTGGATGGCCCGAATGTCCCCTCTTGTATCGTGTCTCAGGATCCTGAGTGTCTGTGCCCCATCTGGGTACCACAGGGGTAGGGGATGTGCCATAAAGGATGTGGTGGGCACCATGAGCCGGGGAAATGACACTGCCTGATTGCTGACTGCCCTGAGCTGGGAGCATTCCCCATTCAGCCTCCTGCCAGGCTGCTGGATTCCTGAATACCCATTCACAGGACATTGAATCTGTATGAACAATGAAGGCAGTGTCAACAAATGAAAGGACCTCACGGCCTGGGAGGAAACATAAAAAAACAGCATTTTGAATAGAATATGTTCAATTAATGAATTCTTTGATCAGAGGCCGAGTCAGTCAATGGTTTGTGTGAGTCACAGGCAGAAGGGATTGTGGCAATTCTGCTCTGCATGGTCTGGTGGGCCCCACATAATGCAGCCACACAGTGTCTCAGGGAGCACACAACTGCAGGTTAAATGTCATGACCTTTGCTCCTTATTGATGGAGACAAGTTATAGACTGTGGTTTAAGCTGTTCTCTAGCTGCTATATAAAACAGACAACATCAGATTGCTCACAGGAATGGCGTGAGCTCACATTCTGAGCATTTTCTTTCTCTTTGACAGAAGAATCAGAAATCTCAGGCATAACTCCACGCTTTCGGTTCAGGCGCGCAACATTCCTACCTCAAATGTGGTCCTTCACTAATCTGCCCACCCAAACAACATTGTACCTCAAACTGAATCTTCCAGGCACCTTCTGTGGGTGTTGAGAAAGAACTTGCTCATGTATTTGAGAGTCAAACCCATTGACTGTGGGCCTGGAGTCACATGTAGGACAGACCGTGTTAAGAGGCAGATTTCCTTCACTAAAGGACATTCAGGAACCAGCTGTTTTTATTTATGCCAATTGACAGCAAAGCAGCTTTTGTATTTCAAATTTTTAATAATTCAAATCTCACCAACAGCTGTGGGGCTGGTGATGGGGGTGGTAGGGGTGATGATGGGGGGGTGGTGATGGGGGTGGTGGGGGTGATGATGGAGGGGTGGTGATGGGGATGGTGGGGGTGATGATGGGGATGGGTGGCTTGTTGGGGGTGGGGATGGGGGTGGTTGGGGGGGGGTGCATTTGGTCGTTTTTGGGGCCGGGTGGGTGGGTTGGTGATGGTTGGGGGGGAAGTTGGTTGTGTTCTGGATTAATAGTCCACTAACTAGTTACTTTAATCAACCCCCTGTTTGGACATGGAGCACACACGGGCCTTGAGCCCAGATCTCCTAGCCCAGAGGCAGGACGTTGCCACAGTGGCATACAGCCCTCCATGTCAATGTGTCTCTCTCACTGTGGTTGGCTACCTTGTGTTAATGAAATGCTAACTGTCTCTAATCATATTCATGTGGTGAGCACTACTGAGTGTTTACCTGGGACTGTTATAACGCACACAGAATGAAAGTGTAGCACTGGCTCTGGAGGAGCCTGAGTGTAATGTGTACCTCTATAAGGGATGTACAATTGGTTCCAGTTATATCCCTCAACACTGGCTCACTGGAATATAGCTCAGTAACAGGGGATAAAGGTGAGGGCTGGTTGTAAAAACAAAAATCTATCAGATACGAGACAATAAACTTCATGGCCAAAGTGGAATATGGCAGAAAGCAAGTGTGAATGGCTGGTGTTGTTTCGTGGGTGTTTTTGGAGTCTGTATGTAGAATGAAGTGAAGACATGAACACAGGTTACTAACCCTAACAACATTGCTGTTTTTCTGAACTTTTTTAATATTCCAAAAATATATGTTGCTCATAAAAAAACTTTCTATACCTAGACAGTCACTAGATCAGTTTGATTCTGTACAGCTTTTTTACTTATGTAGAACAAACAAACCAAAGGCATTTTTCACTAAGACAAGACTATATGTACATAGATTTGAGGCATCGGAAGGGTCCAATATCTGAGCAGACCCACATTGTCCTTTGGCAGAAAGACCTCAGACTGTGGCCTTTCCCCCACTACACCTTTGCAACATCTACCCCAAGCTTTAGTGCGTCCCTCAGCACATAGCCCCGCACCTTGGAATGTGCCAGTCTGCAGCACTCAGTCAGAGCAAATTCCTTGTTCTGGAAGACCAACAAGGTTGAGGAAGACCAAACAGCGCCTTTCGCTGAGTTGATGGCCCTCCATGCACTGTTGATATTTGTCTCACTGTGTGTCCCCGGTAACAGACCATAGAGCACAGAGTCTGTGTTGCTTTGTTGCTGTTTTACTGAACAAATCAATCGTCCTGAATGGCTTTCCAAAATCAGAGATACCTCCCCCTTGGTCCTGGCTGGTTTTGTATCCTGGGCAGTTCTATCAGAGTCTGCTAGAGCCTGAACTGTTCAGTGAGGTTAATGTGACTGCAAATGGCTCTCCCATACCCATCCTCTTAAGAGCTAAGTCCTCAATGCGGCCTGATCACAAATGGCTCTTTCTCCTGGCTCTTATGCCGAGCCATCATTCACCTTGTCTGTTGTATTCAGCTATGTGGGAGCTGGTCAGCCAGGATCTGCTGTACGATAGAATGTTTCTGGCAGGTACTATGCGTGAATCCTTGGGGAAAAGTATCATCATCCCTCCTCTACAAACACAAGGGGGACAGGGAGGAAATTAGAAATTAGTGCCCAATTTCATTGCTAAAGGCAGACGACAAAATCCTGTCAAAGGTCAACCGGGTCAGGTCTGCTCTGGGATTGGAGATCCACCCCGACCAAACCTGTGCTGCACTGGGCAGGGTGATCTCTGAGAGCCTCGTGATCATCAGGGATATGTTCGCCTATGTGCGGGACAGGGGTGTGAATGCCTGCCTCATCAGCCTGGGCCTGGTGATGGCCTTTGACAGGATATTGCACACCCACACGGGGGGACATGCCTCCATAATGGGCTTTGGGGAATGAGTACATAACTGGAACCACCTGCACTACACCAACATCCTTAGTATCAATGGGTGGGAATCAGAAAGCTTCCCAACTGGATCCAAAGTCAGGCAGGGCTGCGGCGCTCTCCTACCTTGTTTGTGTGTTGTATTGAGCCTCTTACTGAGTCCATCAGGAAGGATTTGAGCCTGTGGGGGGGTGGCAGGAGGTGACTATCCCAGGCAGCAGAGACCCTGCAGTTCAAGGCCTCCCTGCACACGGATGACGTCACAGTTTCCTGCTCGGATCCAGTCAGTTTGCAGGCTCATGAGCATCTGCGACCGGCTCAAACTGGCCTCGGAAGCCAAGGGGCCAACTGATCCTTCATCCCCCTCACCATCAGGACAGATTACCTGAAGGTGCTGGGAATATGGTTCGGAGGGGCTGGGGTGTGTGCAAATCTTGGGGAGGAGCATATTGCCAAGGTGAGGCAGAGACTGGGCTTTTGGGAACACCACTCCCTCTCCATTGCAGGTAAAAACCTGGTCATCAGGTGTGAGCCTATCTCTCTCTCTCTCTCTCTCTCTTTCTATCTCTCTCTCTCTCTGTTGTTGTATGTGACGCAGGTCTGGCCCATTCCCCGAACCTGCACTGCTGCAGTCACCTGAGCCATCTTCCTCTTCATGTGGGGGTCCGGGGGGGCCATGTTTATAGGGACACCACGTACAAACCTATGGATAAGGGGGTGAGGACGTACCAAACACCACCCTCATCCAGATGACCACCTTTGTGTGAGGCTATATCAAGCTGTGTGTAGACCCTCAGTGCATAAAGACCAAGTGTCACTACACACTGAGGTTCTCTCTGCCCCTGTGTTGAATGGGACAGGTCTTGCTGATGCGGAACACCACAAGTACCTGCACTGTTCCATATCACCTGTCATAGGGTCATAGAGTCATAGAGCATGGAAACAGGCCCTTTGGTCCAACCAGCCCATGCTGACCACAATCCTAAACTAAACTAGACCCACCCTGCCTTGCCCATATCCCTCCAAACATTTCCTATTCATATATTTATCTAAATGTCTTTTAAATGTTATAACTGTACCCGCTTCCAACACTTCCTCTGGAAGTTAACTTCACACCATCCTGCTTTTTAAAAATTTTTCCCCCCTCACCTTAAAATTGTGCTCCCCAGGCTCGAAATCCCACACCCCAGGGAAAAGACACTTGCTATTCACCTTATCTATACCCCTCTCGATTTCCTCAATCTCGACAAAGTCACCTCTCAACCTCCTACCCTCCAGTAAAAGAAGTCCCAGCCTCTCCTTATAACCGAACCCCTGCCCATTCCCAGGAGCATCCTGGTAAATCTCTTCTGAACCCTCTCTGTAACAGGGTGCCAAGAATTTGATGCACACACCTGTCCTTTGTGGAGAAATTTGCAAAGAGAAACATCTTTGAGCATAAACCCATCAGGAAGGAGTCAGCACGCAGCGCCCTCCAGCCCAGGTGGGAAAAGGAGAGGGTGGGCCTGTCGGGTTGTTCCCTGAGCAGAGCGTCAAAATCATTTGCCAGATTGTCTCATCGCCAGAACTTTCCAACAAGCAGCAGGACATCACTGGGTTGATGGTGAGAAACGCACTGCCCGTGAGGTCCATCATGTACACCCGGACTGTCTGTGCCACCAGACACTACCCTTGAAGTGGCTACAGGGGGTGGTGGTTTGGGGGGTGGGCGGGGGTGTGGGTGTGCGAGACCAAATCTGGACACAGTATTCCAGAAGAGGCCTCACCAACATCCTGTACACCCCCCACATGTTGTCCCAACTCCTATAATCACAGGGCCGAGCAACGAAGGCACCACTATGTGGGAGAATTGAAAACAGAATCAGGTGGTTAAGCATCGTAATAAATGCAAATTTTCTTAAAATTGTCCAGACAATGTGCTCATCCTTCCAGCCGAAGACACTGAGATAGCCCAACCATTAGCTGCAGGCGTGGGTGATAAGGAATACAGAGGGATGATGGAAGAGATATTGGTGAGATCCATGATGTCAGTCAGAAGAACAGAAACCACAGTCTAAGATAAGCTCACATTGGCTTGTGACTTTAATGAAGTCATTGCCCTGAGTCTAAATGGAAGGGACAACGGCAACATTATTTTCAATGTACCTTTGGTCAACCCAGCCACTAAATTTTGACTTTCTGGAATAACACTTTATAAAGATTATGGAGTTATTAATGACAAAGCCAGATAGAACCAGGCAGGGACTAGACTTAGAATGTTGGTGAAATGTTTGACTAATAATGGAGCAGAGTTGGTCAACGGCGATTCGTGCAGTTGTGTGAAAACATGAACGTTGTGTTTCTGAATCGCAGAACCGAAAATCCACGTGGTACTACACCCTGTGAAAGGAGGCCCGTGCTACGTAGTCGCTCAGGAGAAAAGCCATGTGCAAGCTGACAAACACAGGCTGAGCACAGGCTGAACATGGGCCAAACATAGCTTGAACAGAGGCCGTGCACAAGGGGCACACAGACCAAACACAGGCCCAACAGAGCCTGAACACAGGCAGGGCAGAGGCCAAGCACAGACAGAGCACAGTCTGTGGAGAGTCTGCGTATAGACTCAGCACAGAAACTTCTTCCAGTTGTGGGACTAGGCAGGAAAATGGAGCTAATGATTATCAGATCTACTATGATTTAATTGAATGGGGGGTCGATGTGCTGAATGGCCTACTTACTGTTCCTACAACTTAGTCTTGTCATGGTTTCAAGTCTCTGGTGTGAGGCTTGATTCCACAACCCAAGGTGACAGCTGAACAGGTGACCAAGTGGTTTTGCTGTGGGGATAAGGTTATAGACCTTTCCCTGTTATATTTGAGTGTTCATCATGTACTTCATTACAATTCATTAACATTTCATAGCCTATGCTCGGAATTTAGATCAAATAAAATAATCCTGTTTCAGCAGCAGCATCTGAAAGCATTCTGTGGCTATAGTAACCATCTCCGCTTGCTAACCGATGTGTGTGTGGGTGTTGATTGATGTGACAGTCAGATTGGGGCCTTTGCTCTGCATTTCATGATAAAACCACGTGACAGATTTCTGACTAAAATTGGTGATGCCAGGCAACTCAACTGAGTGCCCTGCTCCTCATCTTCTCTCAGCTAGGCCTCTCTCTCAAAGGCGCTGGGCCCTTGTACAGGCCCAGCCCTCCTGCACAGGCTCAGCTTTCTCCCACAGGCACATACCCCGGGCCCTCCTGCACATGCCCATGACCTCCTACAGGCCCTGTGCCCTCCTACAGGCCCTAGGCACTCCTGCACATGCCCCGTGCCCTCCTATAGTCCCGTGGCCCTCCTGCACATGCCCTGTGCCCTTGTACAGGCCCCAGGTACCACCTGCACATTCCCCGTGCCCTCCAGCAGGTCCTAGGCCCTCTGACACAGGCCCTGTGCCCTCCTGCAAATGCCCTGTGCCCTCCCACAGCCCTAGTTCTCTTGCACAGCCACTTCTTCCTCCTATAGACCTTGTGCCTGGTTCAGGTATTTGTCAAATGGTGGACTGGGTGTGATGTGGATTCCTCCAGTCCTCTTGGGGGATCTGGTTTGGTTGTTTTAATGTTAATTGATCTCCAGCAGAATCTGGAACACAGGTTCCTCTCTGACAGTCAGCATCACCACCCACGCACTCACTGTTGCCATGGTTACTGTAGTTACTATAGATTTCAGATTTGCTGCTGAAATTATATTTAATCTGAGCTTCAATAACATTTACACGCAACAATATTCACTCCATACCATGAAATATCTATAAATTACAGAGAAATGCAGGAATAAGCAACAAGCATAACTTCCTTTTATATAACACCTTTAGGAAAATGAAATAAATGGAGGTGCTTTGAGGGGAAGTGATGGTCTTGTGGGGGTTTTGCTGCGATTAGGTAAACTCGAGAGCTGGGTTCAGACTCCGCTATGCTTTTGGAATTTGAATTCAAGAAAATCTAGAATGAAAGTTCTAATAATGACCATGTAACCACTGTCGATTATTGTGAAAATCTATCTGTTCACTCATGTCCTTTAGGGAAGGAGATCTGTTGTCCTGACCTGGTCTCGTTTGTACGTGACTCCAGACCAACTGCAATGAGGTTGACTCTTCATTGCCCTCTAGAGTGGCAGCAAAAAAATAATTGACATGTCCTAGATGTGCCTGTCCATGGGAGAATCAATAAGGGTGATTACCATGCAGACTTTGTGAAGACAAAATCCCATCTTCACATTGAGAATACCCTCCATCATGTTGTATAGCACTACCATCATAGCTAACTGCAGAAACTTGCCAAGGCTGTTTTAACAGAATCTTCCAAACTCATGGCCACTTCTAGATAGAAGGTCGGAAGCAGCATGTACATGGGAACACTAGAATCATACAATCTAAAAGAGACCCTTTGGCCCATCAAGTCTGTACCACCAGAGCTATACTGAATCTACGCTTGTCCCACTTTTCCTGCTCTAGCCCCAGGGCTTTGAATGTTCCAATGCTCATCCAAGTAGTCTTTAACATTGTCAGGTTTCCTGCCTCAGCTACTCTCCCAGGCAGGGCATTTCAGATCCCCACCACTTTCTGGGAAAATAAATTATACCTCAAGTCACCTCTAAAGCCCCTGACTTTTACTTTACAATTATGCCCCCATATTCTGGACCTTTTCAGCTAAAATGAACAGTTGTTTTCTATCCACCCTCCCCATGTCCCGCATAATCTTGTACACATCAGTTAGTTACCCTCTCAAACTTGCTCCAAAGAAAACAAGCCGAGCTTACCCCGCCTCTCATCACTGCTGAAATGCTCCATCCCAGGCGCTATCCTGGTGAACCTCCTTTGCATTCCTTCCAGTGCAATTATGTCCTTCCTCTGATGTGGTGACCAGAACTGCACTCAATCCTTCAACTATGGCCTAACCTAAGTTCTGTACAGCTCCAACATTACCTCTCTGTTCTTATAGTTTGTGCCTCAACTGATAGAGACAGGTGTCCCATAGGCCTTCTTAACTATGCTGGGACTAACTCAGTTTATGAAACCTGGTGGGCATAGATGCGTTGGGCCAAAGGGCTATTTCCATGTTGTATGAGTCTATGCTGAAGTCCCTGCCCATTTTTCATGAAGAAAATTAGTTACTTGCCTTTGAAAAATGCTTTCCTTAATGAACCCATCTTTATCCAAATGACTGTCAACTCTGTCCTGGATTATCATTTTGAAAGGCCCCTGATGTTAATATGGCTGTTCTGCCTTGCTACACCTTGTTTCTGTATCAGGGCACAGTGTTTGCAATTCTCCAGCCTCCTGGCACTTTCCCAGTGTCTGGGAAGGCTGAAAGATTATGGTCAGGGTTCTTGTAATTTCCACTCTCACATCCTTTAAAGTCCTGGCTCACATCTCATCCAGTTCTGGTGACTTCTCAACTTTAAGTATCATCCGTTATTTCAACACTTCTGCCCTATTAATTTCCAAACCTTTCAGTGACTGAGCTCCTTTATCTGTCACCACGGCCTAGCTAACATCTCTTTCTTTGGTAAAGATACACCTAACACCTCAGCCGCACCCCTTGCTCAAAGTACTAATCCCCTGTGCTGTCCTCCTCCTCTCACTGAGTTTATATGATTTATATGGAAGACTTTGGGACATCTATTTGTGTTAGCTGCTAGTCTTTTCTCATAATTCCTCTTTGATTCTCGTTTCCTTTATTCAGTTCTCCTGCAATCCTTTGATATTCCTCTTGGTCCTCAGTTTTATTTTCTACCTGACACTTTTCACAAGCGCACTTTTACTTCCTTATCCTAATTTTAGTCCCCATTATCATCCAGAAAGCTCAGGATTTATTGGTGTAACCAAACCCATTTGAAGGACTAATACTCAATTGTACCCAAGCCATGTCTTCTTTGAAGGTAGCCCATTGTTCAGCTCCTGCTCTTCCTGCCAACCTGTCTTACAGACTGCCTTGCTTGCTAACTTTCCAACTCACTCCCCAAATTCTGATTGCAGGACCTCATCCTACGTCCGTCCTAAGTTATTGGCATCAAAGTAGACCTTAGTGTGCAGGGGACAATTTCAAAGGTTGCTGATGACACAAAATTTAGAAGAATTGGAAACCGTGAGGAGGACAGAGATGAAAGTGCACAATAAATCTGGGGAATGAAATCTCGATCTGTGTCTATCAATGCAGGTAAAGTTCTCATGTACGGACCCTAATATCTGTTAATATTTCTCCTTCTGTATGAAAATGAACTTGCACAAAAATATGACTTATTCGGATAGTGCATAGAGTGCCATGTGTAACATAAGGTTCACAATCCCCCTTTAAAGAACAGGCTGCCAGGCATAGAACATAGAACATAGAACATAGAACATAGAACATTACCGCGCAATACAGACCCTTCGGCCCACGATGTTGCGCCGACCTGTGAAACCAAACTGAAGCCCATCAAACCTACACTATTCCATTATCATCCATATGTTTATCCAATGACCATTTAAATGCCCTTAAACTTGGCAAGTCTACTACTGTTGCAGGCAGGACATTCCACGTCCTTACTACTCTGAGTAAAGAACCTACCTCTGACATCTGTCCTATATCTATCAGCCCTCAATTTAAAGCTATGTCCCCTTGTGCTAGCCATCACCATCCAAATAAAAAGGCTGTCACTGTCCACCCTATCTAATCCTCTGATCATCTTGTATATCTCTATTAAGTCACCTCTTAACCTTCTTCTCTCTCATGAAACAGCCTCGAGTCCCTCAGCCTTTCCTCGTAAGACCCTCCCTCCAGACCAGGCAACATCCTGGTAAATCTCCTCTGCACCCTTTCCAATGCTTCCACATCCTTCCTATAATGCGATGACCAGAACTGTACGCGATGCTCCAAGTGCAGCCGCACCAGAGTTTTGTACAGCTGCAACATGACTTCATGGCTCTGAATCTCAATCCCTCTACCAATAAAACCTAACACACCGTACACCTTCTTAACAACCCTATCACCCTGGGTGGCAACTTTCAGGGATCTATGCACATGGACAACGAGATCTCTCTACTCATCCACACTACCAAGAATCTTACCATGAGCCCAGCACTCTGT
Source organism: Stegostoma tigrinum (assembly GCF_030684315.1). Taxonomy (NCBI): domain Eukaryota; kingdom Metazoa; phylum Chordata; class Chondrichthyes; order Orectolobiformes; family Stegostomatidae; genus Stegostoma; species Stegostoma tigrinum. The sequence goes on along the minus strand of NC_081382.1, from coordinate 2,635,443 downwards.
ATTCCTGTTACTCCTTCCAAAGTGAATCACCTCACTCTTTTCTGCATTAAACTCCATTTGCCACCTCTCAGCCCAGCTCTGCAGCTTATCTATGTCCCTCTGTAACCTACAACACCCTTTCACACTATCCACAGCTCCACTGCCTTTAGTGTCATCTTCAAATTTACTAACCCATCCTTCTACACCCTCATCCTGGTCATTTATAAAAATGACAAACAGCAATAGCCCCAAAACAGATCCTTGCGGTACACCACTAGTAACGGAACTCCAGGATGAACGTTTCCCATCAACCACCACCCTCTGTCTTCTTACAGAAAGCCAGTTGCTGATCAGGACCACAGAATCACCTTCAATCCCATGCCTCCGTATTTTCTGCAATAGCCTACCGTGAGGAACCTTGAGAAATGGGAATGTGCACGGGCTGAATTGGGGATTGGATATCTCCAGCCAGTTAGTAAGCAAGTTTCTAGTCGGTATCCCCTGGCTACATATCAGGCATCAAACATGGAATAAAATCTTGAGTAAGGATACCAGCTCACAACATTGATACAGCAGTGGGCAGCACGGTGGCTCAGTGGTTAGCACTGCAGCCTCACGACACCAGGGACCCAGGCTCAATTCCAGCCTCGGGTAACTGTCTGTATGGAGTTTGCACATTCCCCCTATGTTGGTGTGAGTTTCCACCGGGTGCTCCAGATTCCTCCCACAGTCCAAAGATGTGCTAAATTGCCCACAGTGTCCAGGGTTGTGTGGGTTATAGGGGTACGGGTCTGGGTGGGATGCTCCAAGGGGCAGCGTGGACTTGTTGGGCCGAAGGGCTTGTTTCCACACTGTAGGTTTATCCACGAATGCTTGGGTTCTTGAATCAGGACACTGTGCCTCAAACTATTTCTCTGAGAAACAGGTTTGAACCTCACAGATACATTCTTTAGTTCTTGCTCCCCAACCGCCATTGGTCACCTCAAGGGTAATCCATCGATATCGACCGAGAGTCACAATCTGGAGAGCAGAGTAATGAGAAAGGCTGGCAGCTCAAAGGGAGAAAGGGCTGAAATTTCTCAACTCTTGAGGGAATGTTGGAGAACAGGCTCCTGCAGAGCTCAGTGCAGTTGAGATGCCTCGGGAATCTGCAGTGAATCAAAGCCCTCCGTCAGGGCAAGATCTTGACCCCTGCCCCCTGTCCTGGCAACACTGGCACCCTTTAAGCCCCACACCCACCAAAACACACCTTGGGACATGGTGGTGTCGCAGAGAGCTTCCTCATATCCCGCTACAGCTGCTGAGGTACCCAAACCTATCAGAGGGAGAGGAAAGGTGAAAGAATCCTGAAGTCACTTTAGATGCAGAGGGACGCTAACCTAGTTCTCAGTCGGACACTTCACACAAAGAGAGCACTTTCTACAACAGTCCTGTGATCTCCATTCATTTACTCAAAAAACTTTGGGCTGTTTATGGCTTCCTTGTAGATAACTCTGAGGGGATGAGGATCTCTCTCGCACACACACACACTCACACACACACACACACACACACACACTCAAAATCACACACATAGTCACTCACACTCACATTCACTCACCACACACAGAGTCACACATACTCACGTGCACACACTCACACACACGCTCAAACTCATGTGTGTGTTCCTGTTGTGTGAGTGTTGTGTGGGGGGTAAGTTTGGGTATGTTGTTCTGTGTGTGCGTATGTGTGATTGTTGTGGTCACATTGCATCTGTTTATAACATCACATGTTGACTTCTTGAAGCAGCTCAATACAAGAGACCAGGCACAGACAGGACAGTTCCTGAGGCTTCTCTCTGCTTGGGAGAGATCACACAAACCACAATGGCATATAAAAGTGCAGCAAAATTAAGCCACAATCTTCCTTCTAACTCAGAAGTGACAGCATTTGGCTCAGATTCTAAGCTCCCGGCTCCAGTTACTCTCGCCACATTTGCAAAGCAATCTCAGAGTCACGAGGAGCTGGCACATAACCCCCTTCTGCAGCCTCAGAATACTGCGACGTGTGGCAGTGCTCTGAGCTGGTGAGTGCCACTGGCACCCCTTGTGTACCTCTCACTGAGAATAACAGCACAGCTTACGGAAATGTTGGGCCGAAGGGTCTTTTTCCATGCTGCATGACTCTACACACTACGAGGTGCTATTGAGCCAGAAGACAAGCACTGAAGGACCACACATGAAACTAACCTGCTCTTATCGAGCCACATTAATGAGGGAAAACTCTCAAAAAAGCTCTACAGCAGGGATTATCAAACAAAACCTGACCTCAAACCGTGTGAGGAGGCCAAACTGAGGAGTACTATATTTAGGATTTACAAGCAGAGTAGGCCATTCAGCCCCTCAAAACTGCTCCACCATTCAATATAATCATGGCTGATCATGGAGTTCAATATCCTAACTACACTGACTACATAGACGAGGAGTGAGTGCCTGGTCTGCTTCATGTTTCTGCTGTCACCCTCCTCATCTTCCAACTCTGAATTCCTATCACTTCATCAATGACAAACCACTCGGCAACACAGCAGCCAATCAATGGAGCTGCTACCTACCCAGGTGACCACAGCCACGGGAAACCCTGGCTGATGATGCCCGGGAACGTTCCAGAGTTGGGGAGGGGACATAGGGGCTAGGCAGGGGTAGCGGGTGTGGAGTGGGGGGAATGGAAAGGGGCAAGGGGAGGGAGCGGAGGAGGAAGCGGGGAGGGAGGAAGATGAGAGGGCAGGGGGAGGGGAAGGGGCAGAGATTGGGGAGTGGGGGATGAGTCTCGTAAGGGGAAAGAGTGGGGGAGGGGGGATCTGGTTGGGGAGGGACAGTCAGGACAGGGGGAGTCTGGTCGGGGGAGTCTGGGCAGGGGGAAGAGGAAGGGATGAGGGAGGGGGAGTCTGGACAGGGGGAGTCTTGTCAGGGGGAGTCTGGACAGGGGGAGATTGGATAGGGGAGTCTGGAAAGGGGGAAGAGGAAGGGATGAGGAAGGGGGAGTCTGGATGGGGGCAATGGGTGGATTAAGACTGGAATGGGGGAGAGAATCAGAAAGAAGCTGAGAACCTGGTCTCTGTGCCTGTGATGTTTTAAAATTCACGTGTGGGATATGGGTGTCTGTGGCTGAGCCCAGCACTTACCACCCATCCCTAGTTGCCCCAGAGAAGGTGATCCACCTTCTTTCTGAAAGCTGATCAGACCGAGCTGGCTCTGGGCAACTTCCAGAAGCTTCTTTGGATGACGTTCACGTTTCTGAAAATGCAGGGAGGTGGCTGAATTGCCGACAGCTTTAAATGTTTACGCAGCGCAGAGGGAGTGGGAAATTTAAACGATGCAGAGGTTACTCTGACAAATTATCTTTCACATGCTCCCCAGTCAGCCCCAACATCCCCTGGAAGTCAGGTCCCAACTAGCTGCTTTCTCACTGCGTTCCTGAAGTGATTCTGAGGAGGACTTGGCCCAGAATTAGACCTGCATCATGCAGCAGGGTAAAGATAGTGGGCCAGGTGCACCAATTCACTGACCCCATCAACCCCTGGAGATAGTCAGGAAGTAAGGTTAGTTGAAAATATATTCTGTAACACCAGGTTGGTCAACAGCACAATCAATGAATGATTCAGGACAGAAGGAGTTAATTCAGCCTAATGTCTCTGTGCAACAACAACTTATATTTATATAGCTGTGTTAACATGATGAAATGTCCAAAGCACTGCACAGGAGCATTGCATAAAAAGTCTGTGTGACATGGTGCCAGCTGTTCAGAAACCTGGTTAAAGGCATTGGGTTGAAGCAATGTCCTTAAGAAGGGAGTGAGCTACAAGAGGCAGAGAGGTTTAGGAATGGAATTGCAGAGTTCTGGTAAACTGTGTGACCAGCGATGGAGAAGGGATTCAAATTGGAAGGTGTACAGGGGCTCAGATTTACTGAAACGTCAGGGCCTCACATGGTGTGGGACTAGATCATGGAGGGATTTGAAACTAGCGGTGGGAATTTCAAAATAAGTGCTTTGACTGATTGGGAGCCAAGATAGGTCTGAGAGTGTTGGGGTTGACAGGAGAACAGGACTCGCTATGATTTAAGACACTAGCATAAGAGTTTGAATGAGCTGGAATTTGTGGAGGGTGGAATATGGAACACCAGCCAATGGGAGCATTCGAGTGGTCAAGTTTCAAAGCATAAAGAGAGGTGAGAATTTCAGCAGTAGATGAGCTGGAACAGCTGCAAAGCTGGCTGATATGAAGTTGGAAATAGGCATTCTTCTAGATAACCTGATATATGAGATCAGAAGAATATCTGAGGACCAATCGCAACACTGTGTTTGTGAACAGGGCTCAGACAATTGGCAGGGGCAGGGTGTGGCTAAAGAAGGGTGTTTGAACTGAAACAGTCTTCACTCTTCCTAATATTTAATTGGTGGATATTCCCTGGATGTCAGGGAAGCATTGTGGCTGTTTAGGAACAGTGGGGGAGTTGAGGGTGAGCTGTTAAGAGTGTCCATATCAAAACTGTCAACACAGTATGGAGCTGGAAAACCACAGCAGGAGGAGGAAGGAAGTTGATGTTTCGCGTCGGAACCCTTCTTCAGGAGTGGGAGGGAGAAGGGAGCTGGGGAATAAATAGAAGGAGGAGGGGTGGGTCTGGGGGGTGTGGAGATGGGATGGTGATAGTTGGAGGCAGGTATTGGGGTAGTGGGGATTGGTTAATGGGGAGGGTGGTGTGGATAGGTGAAGAAGGAGATGGAGAGCCCTACACCAGCTCAGAGCCTCTCTTTCCCAGGCTTTCAAGGGTCCTCTTCTGACCTAACCTGTCCATCTTCTTTCCCACCTATTGCCCCTCCCACCTCAATGACCACTCCCCACCATGCCCTACCTGCACCCACCAATGACCATGTCAATTATTGTCCCCCAGCGCATCCCTCTCTGTTTATTTCCCAGCTCCCTCCCCCTCCCCTATTTCTGAAGAAGGACCCTGAACCGAAATGTCAGTTCTCCTGCTCCTCTGATGCTGCCCGGCCTGCTGTGTTCCTCCAGCTCCTCACTGTGTTGTCTCTGACTCCAGCATCTGCAGATCTTGCCATCTCCTTATCGAAACTAATGCTGAGTCTAAAGAGACAGTGTCATTGGAGAACGGGGTGGGGGGGGAGCGGGTAAATTGCAGGTGGGGACCAGGGATAGATTCTTTAACGCAGTAGTGACGCAGGGCTGTGGCCCTGTCAGTGGAGAAGTCATACTGAAACTGAGCCTGATATTCTAGTTATGCGGCTTCATTGTGACAGATGGTTAAATTTTGAGTTGAAACAGATATGAAAATTTAAGGGGAAAGGAAGTCTACTGCTGCCCATTAAGTTATAAAAGCCCTCCTGGTTCATCACCGTCCTCACTCACTCTAGACCCACAGTGAAGGGGAAATGGGGAACTCTGTTCAAAGCACATTTAAGGACTGGGAGTGAATGTTCCATATCCCACAGAGGAATCTGCACTGCCAGCCCCATGAAGTCTCCACCCTGGGAGAGTGACATCATGGTCACACCCCTCCTTGTCCGATCCCTCAGGATTAGGGTCACAGAATGGGCTCTGCCTTTCGTGAATGAAAAAAGAGAGAGTCCAGCTCCTCAGTGTGCCTAGATTCCTAAAGGAAAAAAAATTGGACCCTTGCATTTTCGTAGCACCTTTCCCAGCCCAAGGATTTCCCGGAGTGCTCCACAGCCAGTGAAGGGGGATCGTTTTACCAGTCAATTTGCACACAGCATGATCCCATTCCCAGCCACTTCCTAATGAGCAGCTCGTACCAGGAACATTCCCCAGCCTTTAGGGCAAGGTGATCTAGTGGTATTGTTTCTGTCTGAGTCAGAGGTTGTTTTTTTTTGGGGGGGGTGCCAGGGTTGTCTCTCAGTAGCCACTACAGTGCCAGTCTCTGGGCGTAGTGTTGGTCTGACTCCAGAGAGAGGAAGGGTGAGCTACTAAAGCACTTGATCCTGTAATGGAGCTGGAATACCAGCTCTGATCCAGCTGGGATTAGGGAATGTTCTCTGTGTTTGATTTGTAAAGACAATGAAGTCTTCTGTGTAGCTGCTGGTGAAATTTGTGAGATAGTTAGACCCCCGCAGAAATATGGTTTTTAGAAAAGCTGCAGGCTCAGGCAGGCTCTTATCCCAGAGCACTGCAGAAAAACAGAATGGTCAGGCTCAGGCAGGCTCTTATCCCAGAGCACTGCAGAGAAACAGAATGGTCAGGCTCAGGCAGGCTCTTATCCCAGAGCACTGCAGAGAAACAGAATGGTCAGGCTCAGGCAGGCTCTTATCCCAGAGCACTGCAGAGAAACAGAATGGTCAGGGGTTAGTTTGCTCCTGGGCAGAATGATGAGCAATAAGGGATAGTTGTAAATAACAAAGCTTTGTAATGTAGAACCAAACTAAACAGAGGCCCAATGTTCGAGCAACATCCATTTCCTGCAGTTTACTCTTTATTTTCCACTGACTGTGACTCTCTCTCTCTCTGTCTCCTTCAAAACTGAAAACAGTGGAAAGAAACAAATGGGGCATTTTATGCTGACTATTCTGCTCCCTGTACAATGCAGCTCCAGTACATTCAGTGAAATCATTTCCAAGACAAAGCAATTTCTTTAGCAGTTTTCCTCTGACTCCCGCTCTGAGGTCTCATATCTGAGGCCTCACCTGTATCATCTCACTGAAATGGGAGAGACAGAACTTACTGACGACAGAGAAGTGTGCAGGGACTGAGAGGGAGAGTGGGATTAGACTCGGTGGGGGGGGGGGGGGGGGGGTGGGGGGGGGTGGAGTTTGGATAGTAACGGATGGGGGTACTGAGGGGGAGGGTGGGGTAAGACTGGGTGGGATATTAAAGGGAATGGGGGTAAGAGGGAGGGTGGGGTAAGACTGGGTGGAATATTAAAGGGAACAGAAGGAGATTTAACCTCCTGGTCTCCTTCATAGACGATATAGTTGCTGCTAAAATCCCAGTTATTGCTCCATTGTCTTACCTGTAGGATCCCTATCTCCAACATTCTGTTTGTAGAAAAGGCCTTTCTTTCTGACACCCACAAAGTATCATCTGGGGCACTTTAATCTGCTGAACGTCCATCATGGAGGATGAAACGGGTAATTTATTCCTGTCATATCCGAAATGTTCATTCCAGACTGTTCCTACTTTGCAGCATCTTGAACTTTCAGCCAATGCCATTGTTCCCTTCAGACTGTGTCCTGAACCTGAGGACATTGCTCTAACTTCAATGGAATCACTTACAACACAACTGTATTTTGTTTGAGCAAATCCTCACCCAATCCTCTGATTGATTGGTTTCATTGTAGGTGAGAACATTGTCGGTGGTTGCCTCCATTTTCTCTCCATGTGTGCTTTCCTGAAGAATTAACTGGACACCATGTTCACAGCTCCAGTTGAGGTACTAGAGGGCTGTTGCTTACTCAGCATTTTCTTTGTCACCAGAGCCTAGAACAGTACAGCACAGGAACGGGCCCTTTGGCCCACAGTGTTTTGCTGAACAGCGCCAAATGAAACTAGCTCCTTCTGCCTGCCCTTGGTCCATATCCCTCATTGCTTGTTTATTCATGTGCTTATCTAAAAGTCCCTCAAATTTCCCTGTCATATCTGCTTCCAACACCAGACCTGACAATGTGTTCCAGACTTCTACCATTCTCTGTAAAAAAAATCCTCCCTAACCTTAAATGCATGCCTTCTAGTATTAGCCATCTCAACCCTTTGAAGAAGAATTTGACTGTCTATCTATGCTTCTCATATTTCATAGATGTCTATCAAGTCTCCCTGCAGCCTCCTCCTCTCCAGAGATTTTCTAGCCTCTCCTTACAGCTCATACCCTCTAATCCAGGCAGCATCCTGGTAAACCTCTTCTCCATCCTCTCTAAAGCGTCCATATCCTTCCTGACCAGATCTGATCGCAGTACTCAAAGTGCGGCCTAACCAAAGTCTTATAAAGCTGCACCATGACATCCTGACTCTTACACCCATTTCCCCACTCAATAAAGGTAGGCATGCCATATGCCTTCTTTACCACCCTATCTACTTGCACGGTCACTTTCAGGACATCTTAAAAGAAAAGGATTAAAGCATTGTTTTCAAACTGATCATCATTCAGCAACAAAGTCAAATCTGCTGCGTCAGTGTTTTCAGAGGCTGCTTTACATACTGAGCACTTTCAGTTAAAGCTTTAATAATAAGGTCAAGTCGGTCGTACTGCTCATCACAGACTGCTTCTGGCAAACTTTACTGCTCCTTGTGTCTGACCTGATCTGTCTTTAGTGATGATGGGTAAGGAGAACATTTGTTCTGAAGTCTGTGATTTCCATCCTGGTGACAGTGTGAACTAATCGGTCTGTACATGCATTGATAACATCAATAGATTCCTTCTTCTGTGTGGGTTCTGCCCAAGCTCAACTTAGTTGTCTACCAGTTATACATTTTGACTGATTCCCCTCCTTAAGGCTATTGACGACAAGACATAGTGAGAAAAGTGTTGGTTTTGAATCACATGCACATTTTCCCACTTTCTTACACTCCATGCTGCAGTGTTGCTTTACTTGTAATGTACTTTTGCTCTTGAGAGTTTGCTTCATGATGTTTTGTCTCTGTTTCTTCAGCCAGGGTATTTGATCAGATAGGACTGTGATGCTAGAACATGTACCATTGACAGAGATTAGTCAAGTAGACAAGTAGAACTATTTTAGTTTGGAAACATCGTCAGCATAGACTAGTTGGGCTGAAGGGTCTGTTTCCTTGCTGTATTACTCTATGACTATTTCTATGAATAGCCCAGCTATCTTATCCTGTTCAGCTCTTAGATCCAGGCCAGCTCGCTTATCGAGCTTGTGATAATACGATGGCTTTATGAGATATATTCTGTCCTGGTTGTTTTTGAAGAGGTGTTGAGCCATAGACAGAGAGCTGTCTCCTCCAAAGCCAATAAAGTTAACAGCTTGTCAGGCCTTGGGTTTTCTTTAGAGTTGGAACAATAGAAGCAGCATGAATGGGTGGAGTCAGCTCACACGGAACCGGAGTTTTAGTTTGGCTTTCAGTAGTTGTTGGAGTTTTGAAGCTGGTTGTGGAGGTTGTCTCTCTCTCTCTCTGTCTCTCTGTCTCTCTCTGCTACAGATAAAAGCTGGAGTTCTCTCTGCCAGAACTTTCTCTTGATGTTCTTTCCTCCTTGTCACCTATTTTACTGCATTTGCCTTTGCCATAGCTGTGTTTATGTGATGTTACTATTTTGGAACAGTTACTGTTCAGAAGTTAAATAATCTATCATTCTGTTAAATTTTCCAACGGCGAAGTTATTTAAATTCTTTTCTCTTTTGTTTGTATTTTAATTGTAGAGTAAGGATATAACATGTTTTACTTAAAGCCGACAAGTGTAACCAATCAACTTGCATCTAGAACACGGCACCTTACACTCGCCTTTAAATAAGAAAAGTAGGGGTCTAGGTCTTGGACGAAGAAATGGCAGATGGAGTTCAATCCAGGCAAATGCGAGGTGATGCATTTTGGACGATCCAATTCAAGAGAAAACTATACAGTAAATGGAAAACTCCTAGGGAAAATTGATGTACAGAGAGATCTGGGTGTTCAGGTCCATTGAACCCTGAAGGTGCCAACGCAGGTTGATAGAGTGGTCAAGAAGGCACATGGCATGGTTTTATTCATCGGACAGGGTATTGAGTACAAGAGTTGGCAGGTCATGTTACAGTTGTACAGGACTTTGGTTCGACCACATTTGAAATACTGCTTACAGGATGTGAGTTTGCTCGCTGAGCTGGAAGGTTCGTTTTCAGACGTTTCGTCACCATTCTAGGTAACATCATCAGTGAGCCTCTGACAAAGCGCTGGTGTTATGTCCCGCTTTCTATTTATCTGTTTAGGTTTCCTTGGGTTGGTGATGTCATTTCCTGCATTGGTGATGCCATTTCCTGTTCTTTTTCTCAGAGGATGGCAGATTGGCTCCAAATCAATGTGTTTGTTGATGGAGTTCCAGTTGGAATGCCATGCTTCTAGGAATTCTCGTGCGTGTCTCTGTTTGGCTTGTCCTAGGATGGATGTGTTGTCCCAATCAAAGTGGGGTCCTTCCTCATCTGTATGTAAGGATACGAGTGATAGTGGGTCATGTCGTTTTGTGGCTAGTTGATGTTCATGTATCCTGGTGGCGAGCTTTCTGCCTGTTTGTCCAATGTAGCGTTTGTCACAGTTCTTGCAAGGTATTTTGTAGATGACGTTCATTTTGCTTGTTGTCTGTATAGGGTCTTTTAAGTTCATTAGCTGCTGTTTTAGTGTGTTGGTGGGTTTGTGGGCTACCCTGATGCCAAGAGGTCCGAGTAGTCTGGCAGTCATTTTGGAAATGTCTTTGATGTAGTGGAGAGTGGTTACGGTTTCTGGGCCCGTTTTGTCTGTTTGTTTGGGTTTGTTGCTGAGAAATTGGCAGACTGTGTTCATAGGGTACCCATTCTTTTTGAATACGCTGTATAGGTGATTCTCTTCTGCGCTTCGTAGTTCCTCTGTGCTGCAGTGTGTGGTGGCTCGTTGGAATAATGTTCTAATGCAGCTTCGTTTGTGGGTGTTGGGATGTTTGAAGCTGTATTAGAACATTATTCCACTAGCTATGAAGAGACGTTGAGTAGATGAGGATTATTTACTTTAGAAAGACGGAGGTTGAGTGGGGACCTGATTGAGGTTTACATAATCATGAGAGATATAGTCAGGGTGGATAGCAAGAAGCTTTTTCCCAGAGTAGGGGACTCAATTACTAGGGGTCATGAGTTCAAGGTGAGAGGGGAAAAGTTTAAGGGAGAAATGTGTGGAAAGTTCTTTACGCAGAGGGTGGTGGGTGGCTGGAACATGTTGCCAGCGGAGGTGGTCGAGGTGGGCACAATAGTATCATTTAAGATGTATCTAGACTGATACATGATTGGACAGGGAGCAGAGGGATACAGATCCTTGGAAAATAGGTGACATGTTTAGATAGAGGATCTGGATCAGCGCAGTCTTGGACTGCAAATGGCCTGTTCCTGTGCTGTAATTTTCTTTGTTCTATCTCCTTGATATATTTGAGGGGGAGTGGTCTTCTCCATAACAAACTGAAGATCTGGGCGAAATAAAAATGTGTAATTCCATGTTGGGTCTGGGATTATTGGACCCAAGGACAGTGAGTGGTGATGTTGTTGCCTTTTTTCTTTCGCGTGTTACCTTCAGTTGGTTTAAACGGGGTGTGCCTTCTGTAGTAACGGCTCTTTCAGTCACTAGGGGTTTCCTCGGGATGGAAGAAGTCACTTCTGGAGTTTTACAGGAAGTGAGCAAGGCAAAGTGGGAAGTTTCCTGATGTCACCTTTGATTCTTTTAGAACCAGGGCCTAAATTGTTGATTTCTGGTAACTGAGATGGGAGCAGGGCTAGGCTATCCAGCCATTTTGGAGGGTCAGCCATGAGCTCCTCCCAGTTGTTAATGTCATTGATGCTGCTCTTCAGAGAGCCTCAGTCACATTTTCCCTGTCACCACCATTTCACGCCCCCCCCCCAACAACGAGGGAGATGAGACATTCAAGAAAGGATGGGATGGTTTTAGCGATAGTAAGGACTGCCGATGCTGGTGTCAGAGATAACACAGAGTGGAGCTGGAGGAGCACAGCAGGCCAGGCAGCATCAGGGGGGCAGGGAAGCTGCTCCTTTTCCAGGACCCTTCTTCAGAATTGGGGGAGGGGAAGGGAACTCCTCCAATCTCACCCCTCCTCTCTCTATTTATTTCATACCTCCCCTTCCCCTTCCCCCATTTCTGAAGAAGGGTCCAGGCCCGAAGCGTCAGCTTTCCTGCTCCTCTGATGCTGCCTGGCCTGCTGTGTTCATCCAGCTCTACATGATGTTATATGGGATGGTTTTATTTTGGATAGTTAAGCTAGGTAGGAATATGGAGGAAAAGAAGGAGATGGGCAGGAGACCAGAGAGCTGGAGGAGATAGAAGAAGGTATTTGTTGTTTTCAGTACAGATTCCAGCATCTGGAGTAATTTGCTCCTAGATAAGAAAGCTGAAGCAGGTAAGAGAGTGGAACTAGACACAAAACTTCGATTGATTGATTGATTTATTGTTGTGTATTCCAAAATACAGTGAAAAGCTTCATTTATGAGCTGTATAGGCAGATCTTAGTAAGCAAGGGATGTACGGATCAAAAAGATTTAGACAGAGGCATACAGGTTACACTGTATAGGGCGCGCGCTCGGTGAGATCAACATTAGCAAGATCAGCGTTATTTGAAGCTAGAGAGTCCATTCATCATCACTCTGATAATGGCTGGAAAGAGGCTGTTCCTGAGCCCCCTTGTGCATGTGGTCAGGTTTCTGTATCTTCTGCCTGATGGAAGAGGTAGTAGGTGATCATTACCAGGGTATGATGAGTCTTTGATGATGTTGGCCATGTTTTTGCGACAGCGAGCCGTGTAAATAGAGCCCATGGATCGAAGATTGGCTTCTGTGCAGACCACCTTCTGTAGTTTATTACGGCCCTAATGGTGTTGAAGGCAGAGCTGTAGTCAACAAGCAGGAGCTTGACATAGGTGTCTTTGTTGTCCAGATGTTCCAGGGATGAGTGCAGGGCTAGGGATATGGCATCCTCTGTGGACCTGTTACACCAGTTGGCAGAATATAGGAGATCGAGACAGGCTGGGAGACTGGAGTTGATATGGGCCATGACCAGCCCCTCAAAGCACTTGATGATTGTTGAAGTCAGAACTGTTGAACGGTAATTATTAAGACACACTGCATGTGTTTTCTTGGGCTACAGGGATGATGGTGGTCTTCTTGAAGCAGGTGGGGATTTTGGCCTGTGGGAGGGAGAGGTTGAAGATGTCGGTGAATACCTCCATCAGTGTCAATGAGGGATGTATCATTGTCTGTTGTCTTACACTGTTTCTAGACAGCAGGAGTCTGTTTGGGCCTGGGCCTCTTTTGCAGAGATCATATCAAATATGACTGAATAAGAGAATTGGATTCAATTAAAAGAGCTGGGCTACATGAAAGAGCTGGAATCGATAGCAGAATTGTACTAGAGAAGACAGTTGTGTCAAAGAAGGGAGGCGGACGGGATTTTTTTTCCTATTCATTAACAGGAAATGGGCATTACTGGCTGGATCAGCATTTATTGTCCACCCCTAATTGCCCAGAGAGCAGTTAAGAGTCAACCACATCCCTGTGGGTCTGGAGTCACATGTAGGCCAGACCAGGTAAGGACGGCAGTTTCCTTCACTAAAGGACATTAGTGAACCAGATGGGATTTTCCCCTAAAAATCGACAATGGATTCACAGTCATCATTAGATTCTTAATTCCAGATATTTATCGATCTACAAAGTTCACCATCAGCATTCATGGGATTGCAGCCCAGGTCCCCAGAACATTATCTCTGGATTACCAGGCCAGCGATAATACCACCAGGCCATTGGATAAGAGATCTGGACAAGATCAGAGATTTGGATCTAATAAGATAGCGGAAGGAGACACATGAGGTGAGTTATATCAGAGAGGTGAACTGGATAAAAAAAACCTGGGTTAGATAAGAGAGGTGGGCTAGGGGCAGCACAGTGGTTAGCACTGCTGCCTCAAAGTGCCACAAATCCAGAGATAACACGGTGTGAAGCTGGATGAACACAGCAGGCCGAACAGCATCTCAGGAGCAGGAACGTTTGACGTTTCGGGTTGAGACCCTTCTTCAGAAATGGGGGAGGGGAAGGGGATTCTGAAATAAATAGAGAGACAGGGGGAGGTGGACAGAAAATGGATAAAGGAGAAGATAGCTGGAGAGGAGACAGACAGGTCAAAGAGGTGGGGATGGACCCTGTGAAGATGAGTGTAGGTGGGGAGTCAGGGAGGAGATAAGTCGGTCCAGGGAGGATGGACAGGTCAAGGAGGCAGGATGAGGTTAGTGGGTAGGAGATGGGGGTGGGGCTTGAGGTGGGAGGAATGCTTAGGGAGGCGGGGACGAGCTGGACTGGTTTTGGGAGGTGGTAGGGAGAGGGGAGATTTTGAAGCTTGCGAAGTCCTCATTGATACCTTTGGGCTGCAGAGTTCCTAAGCAAAATATGAGCTGCTGTTCCTGCATCTTTTGGGTGACGTTATTGTGGTTAGGCAGGAGGCCCAGGATGGACATGTCGTCCGAGGGTTGTGGAGGGGGGTAGTTGAAATGGTTCGCGACTGGGAGGTGCAGTTGTTTGTTGCGAACTGAGTATAGGTGTTCTGCAAAGCGGTCCCCAAGCCTCCATTTGATTTCCCCGATGTAGAGGAGGCCACAATGGGATCAGCGGATACAGTATACCACATTAACAGATGGGCAGGTGAACATCTGTTTGATGTGAAAAGTCTACTTAGGGCCTGGGATGGGGGTGAGGGGTGAGGGGGAAGGTGTAGGGGAAGGTGTAGCCCTTCTTGCGGTTGTAGGGAAAGTGCCAGGGCTGGTGGGCTGAAGGGGAGTATGGAGCGGACAAGGGAGTCACGGAGAGAGTGGTCCCTCCGGAAAGAACACAAGGGTGGTGAGGGAAAAATGTCTTTGGTGGTGGGGTTGGATTGCAGATGGCGTAAGTGTCGGAGGATGATGCATTGGATTTGGATGTTGGTGAGGTGGTACGTGAGGACAAGGGGGTTTCTGTTTTGGTTATTTTTGCGGAGAGGGGGTGTGAGGGATGAGTTGTGGGAAATGCGGGAGACACGGTCGAGGGCAATTTTGATCACTGTGAAGGGGAAGTTGCGGTTCTTGAAAAAAGATGATATCTGAGATGTTCGGGAGTGGAATGCCTCAGCTCAGGAGCAGGTGCATCGGAGGCAAAGGAATTGGGAATTTTTACTGGAATGTGGGTGAGAGGAGGAATATTCTAGGTCGTTGTGGGATTCAGGCGGCTTAAAATGGATATTGGTTTCCAGTTGGATGCCAGAGATGGAGACAGAGAGGTCCAGGAAGGAGAGAGAGGTACCAGAGATGGTCCAGGTAAACTTAAGGTTGGGGTGGAAGGTGTTGGTGAAGTGGATGAACTGCTTGAGCTCCTCGTGGCACCGATACAGTCATCAGTGTAACGAAGGAAGAGATGGGGGATAGGGCCAGTGTAGGTGCAAAAGAGGGATTGTTCCACGTAACCTACAAAGAGGCAGGCATAGCTTATAGAACATAGAACATAGAACACAGAAAAATACAGCACAGTACTGGCCCTTCGACCCACGATGTTGTGTCGTGGAATAATCCAAATCCAAAAATAAAATAACCTAACCTACATTCCCCTCAATTCACTGCTGTCCATGTGCATCTCCAGCAGTCGCTTAAATGTCACTAATGACTCCGCTTCCACGACTACCACTGGTAAACTATTCCATGCGCTCACAACTCTCTGGGTGAAGAACCTCTCTCTGATGTCTCCTCTATACCTTCCTCCTAACACCTTAAAACTATGACCCCTCGTGGCAGTCAATCCTGCCCTGGGGAAAGGTCTCTGGCTATCGACTCTATCCATGCCTCTGATTACCTTGTACACCTCGATCAGGTCACCTCTCTTCCTCCTTCTCTCCAGAGAGAAAAGTCCGAGTTCAGTCAACCTCTCCTCGTAAGACAAGCCCTCCAGTCCAGGCAGCATCCTGATAAACCTCCTTTGCACCCTCTCCAAAGCCTCCACATCTTTCCTATAATAGGGCGACCAGAACTGGACACAATATTCCAAGTGTGGCCTCACCAGGGTTTTGTAGAGCTGCAGCATAACCTTGCGGCTCTTAACTCGATCCCCCTGTTAATGAAAGACAAAACACCATATGCTTTCTTAACAACCTTATCCACCTGGGTGGCAACTTTGAGGGAGCTATGCACTTCAACACCAAGATCCCGCTGTTCCTCCACACTGTCGAGAATCCTGCCTTTAATCCTATATTCAGCATTTAAGTTCGACCTTCCAAAATGCATCACCTCACATTAATCCAGGTTGAACTCCATCTGCCATTTCTCATCCCAGCTCTGCATTCTGTCAATGTCTCGCTGAAGCCTGCAATAGCCCTCGATACTATCAACGGCCCCTCCAACCTTTGTGTCATCAGCAAACATACCAACCCATCCCTCAACCTCCTCATCCAAGTCATTTATAAAAACTACAAAGAGCAGAGGCCCAAGAACAGAGCCCTGTGGGACACCACTCAGCAGTGACCTCCAGGCAGAATACTTACCATCTACAACCACTCTCTGCCTCCTTTCAGCCAACCAATTCTGAACCCAGACAGCCAAATCACCCTGTATCCCATACCTCCTGACTTTATGAATGAGCCTGCTGTGGGGAACCTTATCAAATGCCTTGCTGAAGTCCATGCACACCACATCCACTGCTCGACCCTCGTCAACCCGTCTTGTGACCTCCTCAAAGAACTCAATAAGATTTGTGAGGCATGACCTGCCCATCATGTTGTGAGGGGCATGCTGGCTCCCTTTAATCACGCTATGCTTTTCCAAATAGTCATAAATCCTATCCCTCAGAATTCTTTCCAAAACGTTGCTGACCACAGACGTAAGACTGACTGGTCTGTAATTTCCAGGGATTTCCCAATTCCCGTTCTTGAAAAGAGGAACAACATTTGCCTCCCTCCAATCTTCCGGTACAACTCCGTGGAGAGTGAGGAAGCAAAGATCTTCGCCAGCGGCTTAGCAACCTCCTTTCTCGCTTCCCAGAGCAACCTAGGATAAATCTGGTCTGGCCCTGGGGACTTATCAATCTTAATGTTTGCCAAAATTTCCAGCACATCAACCTCTTCAATCTTGATCTGTTCAAGCCTGTTGCCCTGCTCCGTGCGGGTACTCACGGCCACCTCCTTCATCTGTAGGAAATGGGAGGAATTAAAGGAGAAGCTGTTGAGAGTGAGGACGAGTTCGGCTAAGCGGATGAGGGTGTTGGTGGAGGGAGACTGGTTGGGCCTGAGGGACAGAAAGAAGCGGAGGGCCTTTAGGCCATTTGCATGGGGAATGCAGGTGTATAGGGACTGGATGTCCATAGTAAAAATGATGTATTGGGGACCAGGGAATTGGAAGTTCTGGAGAAGGTGGAGAGCATGGGTGGTGTCACGGATGTAGTTGGGGAGTTCCTGGACCAAGGGGAGAAAACAGAGTCGGGATAGGTGGAGATAAGTTCGGTGGGGCAGGAGCAGGCGGAGACAACGGGTTGATCAGGGCAGGCAGGTTTGTGGATTTTGGGAAGGAGGTAGAAGTGACCTACAGAAACACACCGTACTCTGGACCTGGCACGCTGCAGAAGTGAAAGCTTTTGTGTTGGGAACCCAGGTCTATCAGTCATTCCTGAAATGAATGTGTGCAGCACTGAGAGAGTTTGGATTTGTGTAGGTCAGGGTGGGGAGGGAGTACTGATGGGTGGAGAATTGAGGAACCTGAGTAAGTGGGGGAAAAGGGTTGATCTGAGCAGTAGCAAGCCACAGGAGTGACCTCTTCCATGAGTCAGTGTCCCATTCTAAGGTGAATAGTCAACATACTTCCACCAGGGTAGGGGAGTTCAAATATAGACATCATAGCTTTCATGTGAGAGGGCAAAGACTTAAAAGAGACCCGAGGCACAATGTTTTCACATAGAATGTGACACATATATGGAAGGAGCAGCCCGAGGAAGTGATAGGGGCTTGTACAATACAACTTTAAAAGACATTTGAATGGTCACATGAATCGGAGAGATTTAGAGGGAATGGGCCACATGCAAGCAATTAGGACAACTTCAGTTTCAGAAACCTGGTTAGCATGGATGTTTTGGGTTGAAGGGCCTTTTTCTGTGCTGTATGGCTCTATGACTTTAGGGCCTGGGAGAGAATTAAGGTCTTTGGACCTTGTTTCCAACCCCTCTATAACTGCCATTTAGCACTGGAAAGGTTCTGTCACTCACATCAGGAACAAGATCTGTGCTAAATGAAATAGAATATCATGCTGCACTCAGTCCACACTAGGTGTTTCTCTCCCTCTGTTTTTCTCCACGTGTTGATGTCATTTCCTTTTAAACACTGATTTCAATCAATATAGTAGCTGGAAGAGAGTGCATTCCAAATCCAAACCACTCTTAGTGGTAAAATTATTAGTTGTGGTGCCAAACATTATTAATGCAGTGAAACCTGGTAGATCTGACTAATGATCTCTCAGCCAGTGGAAACAGTTTCGGTCCATTCTGTCTGAAATATTCATAACTTAGACAATCCCTTCAAATCCCCTCAGAATTCTTGGCTCCAAAGAGAACGCAAAGGAGACTACCTTCAACGTCTGTGTAATAAATACCGAAGTTGCTGGGAAAACTCACCAGGTCTGGCAGAATCTGTGGGGAGAAAACAGAGTTAATGTTTCAGGCCCAGTTGCTCCTCCTCATCAGAGCTCTGTGAAATTGCTCAACTGCAGTTTTTGGCAAGAGGGCATCATGTATATAAGTGCAGGTGTGTGTGTGTGGGAGTGTGTGTGTAAGATGGTGAGAAGGTGTTGGGCTTTGTCTTTTGAAGAACTGCCTATACATCAGTAAAAATAAATTTCATCGTCAAAAAAGGGAGTGTGAGTAGGTGATGCCATCACAGTGGAATAGCTACCAGGCCCAATGGCTTTTGCACTGGACCACACCGGCCTGCTTCCCACCCTCAGACACTCGCGACCAATTGCAAGCGTGGAAGAGAGACCTGCTTTAGAGAAGAGCTAACAAACTCCCACAGTGGGCTGGTCCCTGGTACGCACTGCAGGGCACCCTCTTGCCCCCCCATCTACCCTCCTCCTGCTTCTCTGGCACAGCCCCCCCCTCCCCCACACCCCACTCTGTCCATGTGGGATCAGGAATTGTCAACCATCTCTGGGTGACAGTGTGTGACCAGGCATACTCTCAAGCCAGAGGTCAGAGGTCAGAGTCAAGGCTCCGGAGTCAGACTGTTCCCCTAGAGGCCTGGGGAGAGTGGACATGGAGAAGATTCTTCCACTGGTGGGAGAGACTTGGACCCAAGGGCACAGGTTCAGGGTGAAGGGACGGCCCCTTAGAGCTGAGATGAGGAGGAACCTCTTCAGTCACAGGCTAGTCACTCTGTGGAACTTATTACCACAGGGAGATGTACAGGCCATGTCACTGAATGTCTTTAAGTCAGAGATACGTGGGGATCGGTGGATATGTGGAGAAGGCAGGAGAATGGGGTTGAGAAACATATTAGCCGTGATTGAATGGCAGAGCAGACTCGACGTGCTGAATGGTTTAATTCTGTACCTGTACCTTATGGCCTTCTGGTCTTATGCCCAGCCCGTCGCTCCAACAGACGCTCAGGCATGTGGTAATTCAGGAGGGAAAAGGAAAGTAAAATCCAGAAGCGAAGGAACTGGCCTGAACTCACCAAAGATGGGAACTCCAGTTCCGAAGAGTGCTATGATTTCCATGTCTTTGTTTCACTCTCTTGTCCCACTGAAGCCATGAAGGTGAGGTGACAGTGGGACAGGGAGATTTCCATTTATACCACAGTGCTTCACAGGGAATTTGAGTAATTCGTAAACAGTGACGGGATAAAAGAACAGATTTACCTTCATTAGTAAGAGATAACCTTAGTGAGGATACCAGGATAATTCCCAAACAGCTCCTCCCAATAAAACACTAGGGGCTTTTTCATGTTAGAGTAGGTCTCATCTATATCACTGACTGTTGCAGTATCCAACACTTCAGCAATTAATACAAAGAGTTAGTATAACCATCATTCAACCATTCAGAAAGGAACTATCATGGTGCTAGCTCAAAGGACAGGCTTTATTTTGACAATGCCACATCAGGACATCACAAAGTGCTGCAGGACAGTAAGTTTTCAGTGAGTGAGGCCCCCTCTGAGTGCGAGCTTGAGGTGCGAAGGTGGTGGCAGAGAGCAGGAGAGCACTCGTCCCTGTCTCGCCATGGCTGGTGGCTGTTTTAATACAGACAATGAGCCTGGATCTGTGTGAGAACCTCAGGTCAGGCCAAAGGGTCCGAAGGGTGGATTTCCTGCTGCTTTCCCTGGAAAAGAGGAGCTCCCTCATTTCATGGGCCTGAACTAGAGCGAGGTGACACTGACCCGTGGGGCAAGTTTCTGTCTGGGCTCAGACATCTCCAGGGCTGGGTCAGAGACCAATGATACTGAAGGAGGCTTTTAAAGATAGTGCCCAAATCTTCAACCTCGGAAGGCTCCAGCTAGGATTGAGAATGTCCTGGTCTGCTTGCCCTGCAAGATTCACCTATCACTCAATAATTACATACATAAGTGATACAGACAGGAGAAAGATGTAAATTACATCTATTTTCCTGCTCTTTTATCTGGCCATTGCGGGCAGCTGTTTGTAAAGTTCAATTTTTCTTTAAATAACCCATGATTACGGTTAAAACAAGAATGGTTTATTCTTACAGTGAAAGCTGGGGAACAATTGCTGGAACATATTCAAGCATACAAAGAAGAAATCTAAAAAAAAGTAAAGAGGTTACAATTTTTTAAAAATCGAAGATATAGACATTATTAATATGATTCTTCTCTGAGTTCAGAAAAAGTGCTTGTTCTTCCTTGAAGGAACGCAGATTCAGGTGGGGTACAATTTCTGCTGAACCTGCAGAATTCCTTGACAATTTGAGAAAGGCACAGCAAAATGATGAGGCTATACAGGCCCTGGTCATCTCTTTCAATTTGTGCAAGATTTCTGCTAGTACTCAGTTTTGAAGGTGATTTAAGCTCGAGGCTTTAAATCAAGCTGTGATTGAATGGTGGAGCAGATTTGATGGGCTGAATTCCCTAATTTCTGTCCCTATGTCTTATGGTCTTATGGTCTTATGGTCTGCGGTGTCAACCAGTTAGATCCTTGGCAGACTGACTCAATGTTTACAACAAACTACTTCTGCCCAGGCTGAACTGAGGATTCAGAGACTGTATAGCAAAATCCTAAATTCTCAACGACCAGGAGTTTTGGTTTTGTGATGGGGTTCTTGAATAGGTCAGTTTCAACTCTGTGAGAATTGGTTTCTACTTCTCGATTTGGATCATTGTGGATTTGTATGAAATGAGGAATGAGCTGTTAATGCCACTTCAGGCATATTGAGTTTTAATCACACCCCTTTGCTCCGAGCTGACTGGAGAGGCATTTCATTTGCTTGTCCTATGGTGTCTTTTAGATTGCACATAATGCAAGAAAATAACATTCGAAAGAAGGTGATGCAAGTTCTCTCCTGGTTATGGCTGAACAGAACTTTCCGGTAAGCTAATGCACTTGCAACATACAATTAGCAGCCATTGTGTTTTGACCTGGCAACATTCATTTAAGCAAGAAATTATAGCTTCTGAAACACCTTATGCTCTCTCTTCAAGTTTTGTGGAGCTGACAGAATGTAAGGGCTGAATGCTACCTGAACATGACAGGAAGCCTGCTCTAGGTCTGAACAGGAGCGATAACCTCTAACATTCCTCCCACCACACCGGAGTGCAATGCAAGGTTCTGCCCTCTAGCGATTGAGGCAGTTACTGTACAAATATCACGGCTTGGTCCAGCAACTGCTCTTCTCCAAACGCAAGAAACTACACAGAGTTGTGAACACCACTCAGTCCATCACTCAAACCTGCCTCCTGTCCGTTGACCTCACCTATACTGCCCACTGCCTCAGGAAAGCAACCAACAGAATCAAAGACCCCACCCACCCCGGTTGTACTCTCTTCCACTCTCTTCCCACTGGCAGAAGACACAAAAGTTGGAAAACACACACAAATAGATTCAAGAACAGCTTCTTCCCCGCTGTTATCAGACTTTTGAATACACCTCCCAAATGTTACTTCTGATCTCTCTCTCTGCAATACTCTCAGCCGTAATACTGTACTCTGCACTCTGTTCTGCTACACCGATGTACTTTGTAGGGTTTGATCTACCTGTATAGAACACAAAACAACACTTTTCACTGTATCTCAGGGTACGTGTGACAACAATCAATCAATCAATAAGCTTAGGCCCAGCGGCTCTGACAGAGGTGTGAGCCTAGCTCCAGGAATCCTGAGAGCCCTCAACATAAATGAGGAGGTAGTAGGATGGGTCCTGGTTAATGGTGATGTCTCATTGCCTGTGGGTCACTTCTATTGTTCTGCGGTATGAGGGAGAGCCCAGTCTGGATTGTCGAGCTATCTCATGTTGGTTTCCTTAATTCGAGTGTTTATGGAGGAGATAAAGGACAGAGCGCACCTTAGAATAGAACTTACAGCCTATTTAATCATACCAATATCTGATAGATTACAGTGTTGACATGATCCAACAATTACACAAGAGGTTACATCCATATTTGTTCAACACAATTGATGCAAGATCCTCTTTTGGTCAGAGGCCACCCACTGCTGGTTTCTTGACGGTTGCCTAGTCTGTTGATTAGCGTTGCCCAGAGGTGTTATGTTAACCCTTTCAGTGCCTCCACCCCCATTGGCCCACCTGAAGCCCCTGCTTTCCATGTGGCCCCTCCTTGGCTGCTGTATGTACAGTAGGTTGGTCACACCTCCTGCCACATGGTTCCTCCTCATTATTCCTCTTACTGAGTGACCCACTGAACAGGAAGTGAAAAGATCCACCCACCAATCTGCCTCTTATCCCAAGCAGAGGGAGCAGTCAATGTGCTGCCGTCATCTCGCTCTGCCAGTTGGTGACTTCCATTCCCAAACAAGGGACTCCTATATTCAGTTTCATGGGAATCAATCCCCGCAAGACATTGGGATGTGAGATGCTGGTCCTCTCCATGGATGAGAATCTATATTTCTCCCCCACTAGGTCTGTGCTATAACTTCCTTCTCCATTTCTTCTACCTCCTTCATGACTTGGTGATCCTGGCCTGCTCCTTCACCCCATTTCTTCCACGCCTCTGACTGGTGCTCACTCACTATGGTTACGGACACATTCTTCTTGTGCCTGTGTCTCTCCAGATCCAAGGGTTCTGCTGCTGTTTCCAAATTGTCCACTTTCTTCTCTGTAACAGGCTGTAATGTAACTCCATTACTTTGTGCCCATTGACTTGGTTCTGAGCTGGGGGTGGACTGCATACTATCAGGTTTCCAGCTGGGGATACACTGGTAGGTGCTGGTCCCTGTAACCCTGCCTTTCCCATGGCCAACCCACCGAAATCCACTCATCACCCAGTAACCAAGCTTGTGGATTATACATCACTATTCTTACCTCCCTGCATCAGATACATTCCAGACACTCCTTAACATCTGATTAACTGTCCGAGGCAGCCTGAGCTTCAGGCCTGCTCTGGCCTGGTAGCTGTAAATCTCACTAGCCCTGTCATTCCTCACCTTCTAACTCGGTAGTTCTTTTAGAGTAATGTTGGTGTTCAGGATGTTTTCGGTATTTGATAATAGGCCACCTGCTGGTCCCTTCAGTATCTCGGGACAGTCCAGTTCAGGGCTTGGTTGTCGGGGTAAGGTTCAGGTCTTTGCTTTGACCAGCCTTCCAACTCCAAGGATCCTGGCTGGTCCCTTTAATGTGTGTAAACCCTACTCCTGGCCTGTCTCCACACTGCCTGAGGCTGGGACTTGGGCCAGTTTGGGAGGCTGTGTTTCTTTTTTAAACCTCAGAGATGGGAGACTTACCCACTGAGGAGCTGTGAGAGGTTTTGCACTTCCACTTTGCGCCATAAATGAATTTGATTTCAAATTGTTGATGGGAGGGATTTGTCTTTCTTGCTGTGTGGGTCATTCGAACACAATGTGAGACCCTCAGTGTGAAGCAGGACAGGACGCACTGATGGCAAAGTGTTAAAAAGGCATCATTGCCAGGAGGACATTGGGAGACTGTTAGTGACAGGGAGATACAATTCAATATGAAATAAAAGCCAAACTCCTGGCAACATCTTATCAAGTATAGTATCAGGAAAGTGCAAAGTGTAATATTTAAAGTGTGGATAACTCCAGCTGGCAGCAGTCCCCAGCACTCTTCCTTTGATTAAATAATCTGGTTTGTGGCTTCATCTCTCCTCTTCACCAGATGATCAATGATACGGTCAACCCGAGTCCTGGCCACAGACTGAGAATTGATCAGGATGTAGTGATTGTAACAATGTTAGCCAAGTAGACTGATAGAATATGAGTTTCCTGATTGGGGCTGTTAGCCTGGTCCAATCAGGGAGCCCTGGCTGACAGGTATAAGCAGGACTGTTAGACGTTCTGCTCACTCTGAGAGCTGTTTCTGGTGGAGCTGGATCAGTATGAAGCATTCTCCACCTGTAAATAACGAGTGGCTTGGTGATGGGGTACAGGCTTCTGTGAAGTTTTTTCAGTGGACATCACTGCTGTTCCATTTTCTAAAAACTTCTCTGCCTCTTTTTGAAAAGGTCACTTCAGAAGGCTGCCACTGGACATTTGGAATAATTTGGTGAAGCCTCTGGAAGTTTCTAAAGCTGGTTACAATAGACACATCGAGACACCGTCCTTATGAAATGCAGCACTTGCCATTATCAGAGCCTATCCCAAAAGCAACAAGGACAACAAAGCTTTTGGACACTCTGAATTCCAGCTGGGCCAGACAGGAGAGCTAACTAAACCAGTCATGTGCAAGGAAGTGCTAAGGACAATGTTGTGTGTGGAGAAAACCTTTGTTCTATGAACAGCCACATAGCAAGCACATAGGGAGCTAAGTCAGACTGAAGTCAGATCACATGGAGCTCAGATGTAGTCTCCCTCACCAACCCTTGCCTATCATTATGTTCAATAAAGCCTCTTAATGTCCACTCACCTGATTGTAGACCTCGTCTAGCTACAAGGTAGCAGTAGTGTCTTGATCCACAGAGCTGGGTGCAAGAGGCAAGCAGCATTTGAGCTGAAGCCCAGTGAAATGCAGCCAGGAGGGACCTCCCAGGTCAATGCAGTCAGCTGTCCAGTCTGTCAGTGAGATGTAGATTTCAGCTCCAATGAGCAGTACACTCTGCTCCAATCCAGACAGGAACTTTCCAGGCAGCTTGCCGTACTAGAGAAGCTGAGCAAGTGCAGAACAGCCATGATGCAGGATCACACAGCTATAGGGAGAGAACACAATAAGGGCACCATTTTGAAGCCTTCCCTCATTGACTCAAGATAATCCCATCCACACTGCCATTAAGCCCAAGGCGTGATAATAATGGTTTGTTTTCACCACAACAGTCTCAACACAAATAAAAACACAAAGCAGCTGCTTCGAAAAGCGAACACACAGCACGGCAAGTTTTTGGAGTGTTACCACTGCTGTCGATAGTTTGCACAGACACTATAAACTGGACTCAGTGACAGCTTTAACTGGCTGCAGCCCCTAGCATCCCAGCTTCGAGGTGGAACCAGCCTCAAAGTTAAATGTCAGTTTCAGGCAATGCCAAGACACAAAAATAAGCAAACTGTCAAAACTGTGTAACCTCTCCATGAACGGCTTCGCTCCTTGCTCAACAGGAAGCTTACATCAGCATAACCCTCACCCTCAAAGTGGAAAATGTTGTCAAGCAGGAAGCAGCACATGGAATCAAACAAGAGTCACCAAAGCCCTTAACCCTGGGGGTTAAATACATCACATTGAATCCATCTGATCCTCACACCCAGGAGGGCCCCTCAGCCGCTACAAAGCCAGGTGCAAACCGAGACTGAGGCCATGTACCAACAGGTGAGATAGAGGTACAAATATGTAAACAGATTATGGAAAGTTGTAGGAGCCACAGGGTGGTGATGATGGGAGATTTTAACTTACCCAACATTCTAGGGTAAAAGACAACTGCCATTAACTCTATCTGTAACCCTCATGATTTTATAAACTTCTGTAAGGTCACCTCTCAACCTCCTACACTCCAGTGAAGAAAGATCCCAGCCTTTCCAGCCTTTCTCTATAACTCAACCTGTCTGGGTCTGGCAATATGCTGGTAAATCTCTTCTAAACCTTCCCCACGACCATGAAACCATTGTCTTTTAGGGAGGGAAACTGCCATCCTTACCTGGTCTGGCCTACATGTGACTCCAGACCCACAGCAACGTGGTTGACTCTAAGTGCCCTCTGGGCAATTAGGGATGGGCAATTAATACTGGCCCAGCCAGCAGTGCCCATATCTCATGGATGAATAAAAAGTTTGATCACGTTCCATCATGTATCAATACCAGCTGCCATTTGGCCCAGAGGTTTTTAATCTCTGGAGCTCTTGAGTTGTCAAGGACTGCTTGCTTTGTAGCACTCACCAATAGGAGAAACATTCCAGAGACTGGGCTCTAACTTTGGGCCTTTCCAGCCGCAGGGCTTAAAGCTTAAATCCTCCCTAAAACCTGTTCTGAAAGATTCCCAAATTGGCTGGGGACGGAGCTGGTTCCCTGACTACCGGAGATAATCAAGGCAGTCCAGCTCCACACTTTGTTATCTCGGATTCTCCAGCACCTGCAGTTCCCATTATCTCTGATCACGAATGTGACTGGGCTTTTGTTTTAACCTGTGTGAGATTCCCATGACCCTTTCCGGGAAATGTATGAATAAATTATACCGCTTGTATAGCGGTATGCAGCTTGTGATTTTGTTAACAAAAACTGACCAGAGCCAAATGGGAAGAGAGTTAAACCTCATCGAAATGAAACAGCTCCCGTTCAAAAAGAGGGGAAAGAGGAATGAAAAATCCCCAACACTGTTGTTTACTTATTAATTAGCAGCTCATGCAACTTTCTCCAGTCGGGAGCGTGAGGTAATTTCAAAAGCAGGGTTCCAACGCCAGAATTAAAATCTCACCCTTACTCCTATTTTACCAAGAGAGGAAGGGGAGGCCAATTGGAGAGAGACATTGCATTGGAACTGGGGAAGGATTTCGATGCTGAGTGCAGCGTCGGTAAGGATGTGTCATGAGGTAGAGAAGGTGAGGGAAAGAGGGCTGTGAGGATTGGGGGCGAAGGGGACTGTTGGAAAGGAGCTTGATTCAATGAGTTTACAGAGTGTTCTGCAAAAAACAATTCCCAGTCCAGGCACAGACTCAGAGATAACAGTACATTTATGACTTCACCCTTTGCAATGATCTCCCACTATTGCCTAACATCTCCTTCAATCTGCCCACTGCCCTCATCCTGAACAACTAAACCAATCAAAGACGCTCAGGGATAGCTTCAGACCTTCTCAATGCATCCCTGCTGATTGCTGTAATCACTTCCCTCTGCCTTTATCTCCCCCTCTCCACTTCCCTCCTTCTCCAATCCCTACCTCTCCAGTCCCTACCTCTCCAGTCCCTACCTCTCCAATCCCTATCTCTCCAGTCGCTACCTCTCCTGTCCCTACCTCTCCAGTCCCTCCCTCTCCAGTCCCTACCTCTCCAATCCCTACCTCTCCAGTCCCTACCTCTCCTGTTCCTACCTCTCCAGTCCCTCCCTCTCCAGTCCCTCCCTCTCCAGTCCCTACCTCTCCAATCCCTACCTCTCCAGTCCCTACCTCTCCAGTCCCTACCTCTCCTGTTCCTACCTCTCCAGTCCCTCCCTCTCCAGCCCCTACCTCTCCAGTCCCTACCTCTCCAGTCCCTACCTCTCCTGTTCCTACCTCTCCAGTCCCTCCCTCTCCAGCCCCTACCTCTCCAATCCCTACCTCTCCAGTCCCTACCTCTCCAGTCCCTACCTCTCCTGTTCCTACCTCTCCAGTCCCTCCCTCTCCAGCCCCTACCTCTCCTGTCCCTACCTCCCCAATCCCTACCTCTCCAGTCCCTACCTCTCCTGTCCCTACCTCTCCTGTCCCTACCTCTCCTGCCCCTCCCAGCCCAGTCTTATTCTCTCCAGTTTCCTGCTTCTCTAACTTCCCTGGGGCATTTGGAAATGGGAAATAAATGCTGGCCTGGTCAACAACACCCACATTAGACAATAAAACACAAGAGCAGAATTAGGTCATTAGGTCCACCATTCAATCGTGGCTATATGTTGCACATCTCGTGCCTTCTCCCTGTAGCCCTTGATCCCCTTAATAATCAAGAACCCATCTATCTATCGCCGTCTTAAAGTCAGACCTGACCTCCAAAGTATTCTGTGGTATTAAGTTCCACAGATTCATCACCCCACCGCTGATGGAATCCCTGCTTATCTTGTTCTAAATGATCATCCCTCCACTCTGAGACTGCGCCTTTGGGACCTTGACCTTTCTTCTCGTGGAAGCATCTTTTCCATTTCCATCCTATCCAGACCCCTCAGTATTCTGCAAGTTTCAATCAGATCTCCCCCCCCACCAACCTTCTAAACTTCATCAAGTACAGACCCAGGGTCCTCAACCGCACCTCATATGACAAACCCTTCATCCCTGGGACCATTCTTGTGAACGTCTTCTGGACCCCCTTCGAGTCTGGCACATCCTTCCTTAGATACAGAGGCCAAAGCTGTTCACAATATTCCAATGCAGTCTGACCAGAGCTTTATGCAGCATCAGCAGTATATCCCTGCTCTTGTACTCCAGACCTCTTGAAATGAATGCTAACATGACATTTGCTTTCTTAATTGCCAACTGAACCTGCATGTTAAAATTAGAGAATCCTGAAATAGAACTCCCAAGTTCTTTGAACTTCAGATTTCTAAAGCCTTTCCCTGTGTAGAAAATAGTCTACACCTCTATTCTTCCTACATCACACTTTCCCACATTGTATTTCCATCTGCTACTACTTTGCCCACTCTCCCAGCCTCCCAAGTCCTTCTGTAGCCTGAGATAACAAGGTGTAGAGCTGGATGAACACAGCAGGACAAGCAGCATCACAGGAGCAGGAAAACTGGCGTTTCGGGCCTAGACCCTTCTTCAGAAATGGGGGAGGGTAAGGGGGTTCTGAAATAAATTGGGAGAGAGTGGGAGGCGTATAGAGGATGGATAGAGGCGAAGATAGGTGGAGTGGAGGCAGACAGGTATGTCAACAGTGACTGTACTGAATTGGCTGTGAGACACTTTGAGATGAGTCATGAGAGGTCCCACATAAATGCAAATCTTTCTTAATCACTTTAATTCCTGCTATGTGGAAACCACCTAAACTATTCCCAGAACAACAAAAGCATTATTTCTGGATTTCTCTGTGCAGCCATTGTGCTGATTAACAGGGAGAAGCTCTTTAAGCAGTAATGAAGCATTTGTTGCTTTTTATCTGCAGCAAATGTCGGGCCGAGATCCTTCTTCTTCAGAAAAGGGTCTAGGCCCAAAACATAAGCTTTCCTGCTCCTCTGATGCTGCTTGGCCTGCTGTGTTCATCCAGCTCCTCACCATGTTATCTCGGATTCTCCAGCATCTGCAGTTCTGACTCCCTTCTGTAGCCTCCCCGCTTTCTCAACACTACCTGCCTCTTCCCCTATCATTATGTCACTTGAAAGTTTAGCAACAATGTCCTCAGTTCTGTCTGTCAGATCATTAATGTATAATGTAAGCAGTTGTGGTGCCAACAGTGAGCCCTGTGGATCTCCACGAATCACTGTCTGCTATCCTGAAAAAAAACCCTTTATCCCTACTCTCTGCCTTCTGCCAGTCAGCCAATTCTCTGTCCATGCTAGTACCGTGATCCTATCACCAGTAGTTCTTATATTCAGCAACCTACTGTGCAGCACCTTGTCAAATGCCTTTTGGAAATCCAAATAGGTCACATATAATAAAATGTGAGGCTGGATGAACACAGCAGGCCAAGCAGCATCTCAGGAGCACAAAAGCTGACGTTTCGGGCCTAGACCCTTCATCAGAGAGGGGGATGGGGAGAGGGAACTGGAATAAATAGGGAGAGAGGGGGAGGCGGACCGAAGGTGGAGAGAAAAGAAGATAGGTGGAGAGAGTGTAGGTGGGGAGGTAGGGAGGGGATAGGTCAGTCCAGGGAAGACGGACAGGTCAAGGAGGTGGGATGAGGTTAGTAGGTAGATGGGGGTGTGGCTTGGGGTGGGAGGAAGGGATGGGTGAGAGGAAGAACAGGTTAGGGAGGCAGAGACAGGTTGGACTGGTTTTGGGATGCAGTGGGTGGAGGGGAAGAGCTGGGCTGGTTGTGTGGTGCAGTGGGGGGAGGGGACGAGCTGGGCTGGTTGTGTGGTGCAGTGGGGGGAGGGGACGAACTGGGCTGGTTTAGGGATGCAGTAGGGGAAGGGGAGATTTTGAAGCTGGTGAAGTCCACATTGATACCATTACGCTGCAGGGTTCCCAGGCGGAATATGAGTTGCTGTTCCTGCAACCTTCGGGTGGCATCATTGTGGCACTGCAGAAGGCCCATGATGGACATGTCATCTAAAGAATGGGAGGGGGAGTGGAAATGGTTTGCAACTGGGAGGTGCAGGAAATGCTACACTTGCCCCCACAACTCCTCCCTCACCCCTATCCCAGGCCCCAAGATGACATTCCACATTAAGCAGAGGTTCACCTGCACATCTGCCAATGTGGTATACTGCATCCACTGTACCCGGTGTGGCTTCCTCTACATTGGGGAAACCAAGCGGAGGCTTGGAGACCGCTTTGCAGAACACCTCCGCTCAGTTCGCAACAAACAACTGCACCTCCCAGTCGCAAACCATTTCCACTCCCCCTCCCATTCTTTAGATGACATGTCCATTATGGGCCTTCTGCAGTGCCACAATGATGCCACCCGAAGGTTGCAGGAACAGCAACTCATATTCCGCTTGGGAACCCTGCAGCGTAATGGTATCAATGTGGACTTCATCAGTTTCAAAATCTCCCCTTCCCCTACTGCATCCCTAAACCAGCCCAGTTCGTCCCCTCCCCCCACTGCACCACACAACCAGCCCAGCTCTTCCCCCCCACCCACTGCATCCCAAACCCAGTCCAACTTGTCTCTGCCTCCCTAACCTGTTCTTCCTCTCACCCATCCCTTCCTCCCACCCCAAGCCGCACCCCCATCTACCTACTAACCTCATCCCTCCTCCTTGACCTGTCCGTCTTCCCTGGACTGACCTATCCCCTCCCTACCTCCCCACCTATACTCTCTCCACCTATCTTCTTTTCTCTCCATCTTCGGTCCGCCTCCCCCTCTCTCCCTATTTATTCCAGAACCCTCACCCCATCCCCCTCTCTGATGAAGGGTCTAGGCCCGAAACGTCAGCTTTTGTGCTCCTGAGATGCTGCTTGGCCTGCTGTGTTCATCCAACCTCACATTTTATTATCTTGGAATTCTCCAGCATCTGCAGTTCCCATTATCTCTAGGTCACATATACTGGCTCTTCTTTGTTTCACTTGGTCATTATCCCCTCAAAGAATTCTAATAAATTTGCTAGGCACGACCTCCGCTTGACAAAGCCATGCTCTCTCAGCCCGTTTTACCATGCACTTCCAAGTAGCCCACAATCTCACCCTTTATAATGGACTCTAAAATCTTAACAACCACCAAGGTCAGGCTAACCAGCTTACCATTTCCAGCCTTCTGGCTCCCTCTCTTCCTAAACAAGGATGCTACATTAGCCATTTTCTAGCCCTCTGGGACTCTCCCTGACTCTGATTCCTGAAAGCTAACTATCAATGCCTGCACAATCTCCTCGTCTATCTCCTTTAGAACGGCGAGCTTTAGTCCACCAACCTGGATGATCAATCCACCTTCAGACCTTTCAGCCTCTCCTGTACCTTTACTTTAATGACCGCCTCTACACACTCACCTCTAACCTGACTCTCGGAATTCTGATATACTGCTGGTGTCTTACACTGTGAAAAAATGATGCAAAGTACTTATTCAGTTCCATTGCCGTTCCTTAGTTCCTATTACACTTCTCCAGACTCATTTTCCAGTTGCTCAATGGCCACTCTTGCCTCTCTCTGACCTCTTAGATATCTAAAAACACTCTTGGCAATCTTCTTTTATGTTACCATCTAACATTCTCTCATATTTCATCTTCTCCCTCTTGTTGCCCTTTTAAGTTATCCTGTGCTGGTTTTTAAAAGGCTTCTCGATCCTCTGGCTGCCCAGTAATCTTCGCCACATTGTGCACTTTTCCTTTGTTTTTATGCCTCCCCTGACTTCCCTTTTCATCCACATTTGCCTTGTCCTCTCCTTAGCATATTTCTTCTTCCTTAGGATAAATTTCTGCTGTGCCTGCTGAATTATCCCCTGAACCAGATACCATCGCTGCTCTACCTTCCCTGGTGGCTCCCCTTCCTTTAGATCTTTGTAGTTCCCTTTTACCATGCGTTCCCTTTTCTCCCTTTCAAACTGCAGGGTGAATTCTACCATTTTATGGTCATTGCCCCCAGGGGTTCCTGCACCTTATGCTCCTTAATCAACTCTTACTCACCACTCGCCACCAAATCCAGAATTGGCTACTCCCAGGTGGGCTCCACCACAAGCTGCTCCAAAAGTACATCTCACAGACCTTCCTCAAATTCCTTTTCTTGTGATCTGTTATCAATCTGCTTTTCTCAATCCACCTGCATATTGAAGACTCCCAGGATTGCTGCAATAGTGCCTTTCTTACATGGTTGTTTTTATCACCTGATTTATTTTCTGCCCGACATCCTGCCTACTACTAGGAAGCCTGTATACAATTCCCATCACTGTCTTTTTCTTTGTGGTTGCTCAACTCGATCGACACAGATTCTGTGCCTTCTGACTCTGTATCACTTCTTGCTGTCAATTTAATTTCATTTCTTACTAATGGCAACAACTCCACACATCTGTCTGTCCTTTTGATAAGATGCATATCCTTGGATATTTAGTTCCCTGTCCTGGCCCTCTTACAGCTCTGCCTCTGTGATACCCACAACATTGTACCTGCCAATCTCAGTCTGCACTTCAAGCTCATTTACCTTGTTTCACTGCATGCATACAGTACACACCCTCAGTCCTGCATTAAATGACCCTCTTCTCTTTGGCCTGCTGTGTTCGTCCAGCCTCACATTTTATTATCTCTTCTCTTAGCTGTTCCCTTATCTGCTGTGCTGAAGTTAGATTCCTGACCCTTACAATAATCTCTTACCACTTGTTCTGGAAACTGTAAAAACTTCTGCTGAGTTCTCTGCCCTTAACTTTCTCTATCATTTTCCATACAACTGAATCCCCATCCCCCACTATTTGATTTCAAGCCCTGACCACAGCCCTAGTTATGTGATTCACCTGGGCTCTGGGCCCAGGATGATTCAGGTGGAGCCCAACCCATTAGAACATCTCCCTTCCCATGAATTCAAACCAATTCTCCCCCATCAAACTGTCAGCCACACATTTACTTCTTTCATCTTGTTGACCCTGTGCCAATTTGCTCAGGTAGTAATCCAGATATTGTTAGTTTTTTGAGATAATAAGAACTGCCGATGCTGGAGTCGATGATAACCCAGGGTGGAGCAGGTGGGACACAGCAGGCCAGGCAGCATCAGAGGAGTAGGAAAGCTGACGTTTCAGGTTGGGACACTTCTTCAGAAAAAATCATTTTCTTCATTTTTCTGAAGAAGGGATCCCAACCCGCTGTGTTCCTCCATCTTCACACTGTGTTGTTAGTTTTTGGGCCCGTTTATTAGTATCACCCTTAGCTGCTCATATTTCATCAGCAGAACCTCATTTTTATTTCTACCTATACTGTTGGTAACATGTTTGATAATATTTGACACAGTGATGATGTAGTTTATGTGCAATCATGACCCTATACAGTCTAAGGAGTCTGGTTGTTATTTCTGATATATTTTTGATGTAGGGTAGCGTTACTAATGTCTTCTGTTGTACCATGACCTCTGACTGTCGTTTGTTCCATAGGCATCTGCAGATGAAACTTCTTGGGTATCCATTGTAGGTAAATTCTTTGGGCAAGTGTTCCTCTTCCATTCTCCAGATTTCTGGGTGTTGCAGTATGACACGGCTTGGTTAAATAGTGTCTTGATGCAGGTCTGTTTGTATATGGTGGGGTGTTATCAAAGACGTGATAAAAGATGTGCAGTACAGAATACCATGCCGCAAGTGCAATAAACATAGCACTGGACAAACGGGGAGGAAACTGAAGACGAGGATTCGCGAACACCAGCTGGCAGTAAAAGGACATGGCTAATATTCACTTGTCTCGATACACACAGACAATGGGGGTCAGCAGTTCAACTGGGACAAAGTGACTACACTGGGACAAACGAACACCAGATGCGCAAGGGAAGCCTGGTTCTCAACACAGGACTCCATTGACAAACATGTAGAAATAGACCCCATGTACAGACTGCTGCTAAAACAACGGGAAGCAACAGGATCCATCACACTAGAGGATCATATAAATATGGAATGGAGCAGAACACCGATGCTTCAATTAGTGGTCGCTCTGATGATGTTGCCTGGAAGGGGAACGAAATATCTGCAAACCACAGAACAACCAGCTCAGTGAGCTAATGGACAACTGCATCCACACCTGAGCTACAAGCTTTCCCTACGATCATCACACTGTTGGTCATTGACTGGCATTTGCCTGTGGGGTATGTGTTACCAGTTTTCAGCTCAAGCCGGGATATTGTGCAGGTCTTGCTGCACATAGACAGGAACTGCTTCAGTTACAGTAGTTCTCTCTCTGTCTCTCTGCCTGCCTACCTCTCCAGCCTGAGGCCTCTCTCCTTGTGTTAGGGGTCCAAACTCACCCCTGGATCTGAATGATGTGATTCTGCACACGGAAGGAAAGTATTAAGTCTCGACCACTCCATCTAGATGTTCCCATCTCTCACTGCTTCTGCCCAGCCTTTCACCTATCTGTCTCTGGTCAGGTTAAATGAGGGGTATGTACACAATGATGAGATCAAGCGACTTCACCAACTCAAAGAAAATGGAAACCAAGTTCTCCCTTCCAGCTTGCTGTACTCGTAAAATCTTCACTATAACTGTCATCGATAGATCCTTAATTTCAGATTTTTAAAAATTGAATTCAAATTCTGCAGTAAGAGGTAACAAGGTGTAGAGCTGGGTGAACACAGCAGGCCAAGCAGCATCAGACGAGCAGGAAAGCTAATGTGTTGTTCCCCCAAAGCTGTAATAAATCCCTCAGATCCACTTTGAACTGCTTTGAACATTTGTACCTCTTCCTTGTGTTTCCCAACGGGTTTTCCAAGAAAATGTTTGGTCACAAATGCCACCTGGTCATCCACGGTTAGTTCCTGGATGGCACAACCAGTGGTGAATCATCAATTGCATTTTCAGTCACCACAATTAGATGTTCCCAGTCTTTCCCTGGAATCTGTTCAGCTATGAGTCATTGGCAAATAGAATATCTGACTAGAAATACCAGCTCCTCTCTCCGTAATGCCAAGGGAATAATACAAGGAGATTCAATTTCTCCCTGGGTTTGGTCCAAAGGTCCAACCCGCTCTGCCAATACCTGAGTTTTCAAGTTTGAGAGCAGGGCTGGTCAATGACCAAGTGATGCTATCACCAGACAATTAACCCAAAAACACAGCTAACCCACCACAGCTGAATTTGAGAGACAGTAGGAACTGCAGATGCTGGAGAATCTGAGATAACAAGGTGTAGAGCTGGGTGAACATAGCAGGCTTTCCTGAAGAAGGGTCGAGACCCGAAACGTCAGCTTTCCTGCTCCTCTGATGCTGCTTGGCCTGCTGTGTTCCTCCAGCTCAACACCTTGTTATCACTTACGGCAGAACTTGAATTCAATTTTTAAGAATCTGAAATTAAGGATCTACAGATGACCATGAAATGACTGGTGATTGTCAGAAAAAACCCATCTGGTTCATGAATGCCATTCAGAGAAGGAGATCTGCCACCCGCACCCAGCCTGGCACTTTTGGAATACTGCGTATAATTCTGGTCCCCCTCCTATAGGAAGGATCTTGTGAAAACTTGAAAGTGTTCAGTAAAGATTTACAAGGATGTTGCCAGGGTTGGAGGGTCTGAGCTACAGGGAGAGGCTGAACAGGCTGGGGATATTTTCCCTGGAGCTTCGGAGGCTGAGGGGTGACCTTGTGGAGGTTTGTAAAATCATGAAGGGTATGGATCGGGTGAATATCCAAGGTCTTTTCCCCAGGTTAGCGGAGTCCAAAACCAGAAGGGCATAGGTTTAAGGTGAGAGGAGAAAGCTCTAGACGGGACCTTAGGTGCAGCTTTTTCATGCAGAGGGTGGTGTGTGTATGGAATGTGTATGTATGGTTTATTACTGAGACTTGGTTGAGAAAAGGGCAAGATTGGCAACTAAATATCCCAGGATGTAGATGCTTCAGGTGGTATAGAGAGGGAAGTAAAAGGGGTGGAGGAGATGCATTACTGGTCAAAGAGGATATCACAGCGGTACTGAAGGAGGGCACTACGGAGGACTCGAGCAGTGAGGCAATATGGGCAGAGCTCAGAAATAGGAAGGATGCAGTAACAATGTTGGGGCTATACTACAGGCCTCCCAACAGCGAGCGTGAGATAGAGGTACAAATATGTAAACAGATAATGGAAAGGTGTAGGAGCAACAGGTTGGTGGTGATGGGAGATTTTATTTTCCCAACATTGACTGGGATTCACTTAGTGTTAGGGGTTTAGATGGAGAAGAATTTATAAGGAGCATCCAGGAGGGTTTTCTAGAGCAGTATGTACATAGTCCAACTCGGGAAGGGGCCATACTGGACCTGCTGTTGGGGAATGGGCCTGGCCAGGTGGTTGAAATTACAATAGGGGATTATTTTGGGAATAGTGATCACAGTTCCGTAAGTTTTAGAATACTGATGGACAACGATGAGAGTGGTCCTAAAGGAAGAGAGCTGAATTGGGGGAAGGCCAACGATAGCAAAATTCGGCAGAGGCTGGGGAATGTGGACTGGGAACAGCTGTTTGAGGGTAAATCCACATTTGATATGTGGGAGGCTTTTAAAGAGAGGTTAATTAGAGTGCAGGACAGACATGTCTCTGTGAAAATGAGGGATAGAAAGGGCAAGATTAGGGAACTATGGATGACAGGTGAAATTGTGGGACTAGCAAAGAGGATAAAGGAAGCACACATAAGGTCTAGGTGACTGAAAACAGATGAAGCTTTGGAAGAATATCGGGGAAGTAGGGCCAATCTGAAACGAGGAATTAAGAGGGCTAAAAGGGGTCATGAAATATCTTTAGCAAACAGGGTTAAGGAAAATCCCAAAGCCTTTTATTCATACATAAGGAGCAAGAGGGTAACTAGAGAAAAGGGTTTGCCCACTCAAGGACAAAGGAGGGAAGTTTTGCGAGGAGTCAGAGAAAATGAGTGAGATTCTTAATGACTACTTCACATCGGTATTCACTGAGGAGAGGGACATGACAGATTGAGGTTAGGGATAGATGTTTGATTACTCTGGGTCAAATCAGCATAAGGAGGGGGAAAGTGTTGGGCATTCTAAAAGACATTAGGGTGGACAAGTCCCCAGGTCCGGATGGGATCTATCCCAGGTTATGAGGGAAGAAAGTAAGGAATTAGCTGGGGCTTTAACAGATATCTTTGAAGCATTCTTGAGCAGGGATGAGGTTCTGGAGGTCTGGAGAATTGCTAATGTTATCCCCTTGTTTAAGAAGGGTTGCAGGGATAATTCAGGTAATTATCGACCGGTGAGCCTGACGTCAGTGGTTGGGAAGCTGCTGGAGAAGATAATGAGGGACAGGATCTATTTACATTTGGAAGAAAATGGGCTTATTAGTGATAG
Organism: Stegostoma tigrinum; assembly: GCF_030684315.1. Taxonomy (NCBI): domain Eukaryota; kingdom Metazoa; phylum Chordata; class Chondrichthyes; order Orectolobiformes; family Stegostomatidae; genus Stegostoma; species Stegostoma tigrinum. The sequence goes on along the minus strand of NC_081382.1, from coordinate 2,597,896 downwards.
TCAGCATGGTTCTGTACAGGGAAAGTCATGTCTTACCAACTTGATGGAATTCTTTGAGGAAGTGACAGAGTTGATAGATGCGGGAAGGGCTGAGTATGTCATATACATGGACTCCAGTAAGGCGTTTGATACGTTTCCCCATGGTAGGCTGATGGAGAAAGTGAAATCACATGGGGTCCAGGGTGTGCTAGATAGATGGATAAAAAACTGGCTAGGCAACAGGAGACAGAGTAGTAGTGGAAGGGGCTTTCTCAGATTGGAGACCTGTAACCAGTGGTGTTCCACAGGGATCTGTACTGGGACCACTGTTGTTTGTGATATACATAAATGATCTGGAGGAAGGTACAGATGGTCTTATTAGCAAGTTTGCAGATGACACTAAGATTGATGGAGTAGCAGATAGTGAAGGGGATTGTCGGAGAATGCAGCAGAATACAGATAGATTGGAGAGTTGAGCAGAGAAATGGCAGATGGAGTTCAATCTGGGCAAATGCGAGGTGATACATTTTGAAAGATCGAATTCAAGAGCGAACTATACAGTAAATGGAAAAGCCCTGGGGAAAATTGATGAACAGAGAGATCTGGGTGTTCAGGTCCGTTGTTCCCTGAAGGTGGCAACAGGTAGAGAGAGTGGTCAGGAAGGCACACAGCATGCTTTCATTGATCAGACAGGGTATTGAGTACAAGAGTTGGCAGGTCATGCTACAGTTATGTAAGACTTTGGTTCGGTCACATTTAGAGTACTGTGTACAGTTCTGGTCGCCACATTACCAAAAGGATGTAGATGCTTTGGAAAGGGTGCAGAGGAGGTTCACCAGGATGCTGCCTGGTACAGAGGGCGCTAGTTATGAAGAGAGGATGAGTAGATTAGGATTATTTCCATTAGAAAGATGGAGATTGAGGGGGGACCTGACTGAGGTCTACAAAATCATGAGGGGTATAGAGAGGGTGGATAGCAAGAAGCTTTTTCCCAGAGAAGGGTACTCAATTACTAGGGGTCACGATTTCAAGGTGAGAGGAGGAAAGTTTAAGGGAGATATGCGTGGAAAGTTCTTTACGCAGAGAGTGGTGGGTGCCTGGAATGTGTTGCCAGCAGAGGCGGTAGAGGCGGGCATGATGGCATCGTTTAAGATGTATCTAGACAGATACATGAATGGGCAGGGAGCAGAGGGATACCGATCCTTGGAAAATAGGTGACATGTTTAGATAGAGGATCTGGATCGGCGCAGGCTTGGAAGGCTGAAGGGCCTGTTCCTGTGCTGTAATTTTCTTTGCTCTTTGTTCTTTGAATGAGCTGGGAGAGGAGGTGGTGAGGGCTGGTACAGTTGCTGCATTTAAAAGGCACCTGGATGGATGTATGCATCAGAAGGGTTTATGGATAGAGGGGTATGGGCTAAATGCTGGCAAATGGGAGTAGATTAATTTAGATATCAGGTCAGCATGGACAAGTTGTCTGAAGGATCTGTTTTCATTCTGTGCATCTCTATAACTCTCTGTGACTCCAGACACACAGTAATGTGGTTAAGTCTCAACTGCCCTCTGATACGGCCTAGAAAGCCACTGAATTTAAGGGCAACTGGGGACGGGGAATAAATTCTGGCCAGCTAGTATTTCCCATGTCCTACAAATGAACAAAAAAACAGACCACACCTGGCACTTTTCCCTACAACCGCAGGAACTGCTACACTTGCCCCCACACCTCCTCCCTCACCCCTATCCCAGGCCCCAAGATGACTTTCCATATTAAGCAAAGGTTCACCTGCACATCTGCCAATGTACTATACTGCATCCACTGTACCCATTGTGGCTTTCTCTACATTGGGGAAACCAAGCGGAGGCTTAGGGATCGCTTTGCAGAACACCTCCGCTCGGTTCACAATAAACAACTGCACCTCCCAGTCGCAAACCATTTTAACTCCCCCTCCCATTCCTTAGACGACATGTCCATCATGGGCCTCCTGCAGTGCCACAATGATGCCACACGAAGGCTGCAGGAACAGCAACTCATATTCCGCTTGGGAACCCTGCAGCCCAATGGTATCAATGTGAACTTCACAAGCTTCAAAATCTCCCCTCCCCCCACTGTATCCCAAAACCAGCCCAGCCTGTCCCCGCCTCCCTAACCTGTCCGTCCTCTCACCTATCCCCTTCTCCAACCTCAAGCTGCACCTCCATTTCCTTCCTACTAACCTCATCCCGCCTCCTTGACCTGTCCGTCCTCCCTGGACTGACCTATCCCCTCCCTACCTCCCCACCTATACTCTCCTCTCCACCTATCTTCTCCTCTATCCATCTTTGGTCCGCCTTCCTCTCTCTCCCTATTTATTTCAGAATCCTTTCCCCATCCCCCTTTTCTGATGAAGGGTCTAGGTCCGAAATATCAGCTTTTGTGCTCCTGAGATGCTGCTTGGCCTGCTGTGTTCATCCAGCTCCACGCTTAGTTACCTCAGCTTCAGCCCCCTGCATGGACAAGTTTCAACTCCTCCCCGGTCTGCTTCATTTCAGCCATGCCATCCTCAATCTCACCCTAAGGAATCCTGCTGGCTAGACCAGCAATATAACGCAACTTCATCTCATAGCAACCCAAAAGTCATGAGCTGGGCTACTTTATTCCACTGGCGTCGGGTCGTTGTAAAGGGGAAGGGAAATTAAAGTTAAGCAAGGACAGATTTAAGGCATTTACATGAAAAGAAGCCAGTTGTGAGCATTGTGTGAAGAATCCTTTACCAGTCTATCCGTTTCTCTGTTTCATAAGGATAAACGTTATGTACAAAGTTGAAACTTAGATCTTTCTCAATCATTGCTGCAGGTTTGACTTGTTAACTTGAGGTTTATTTTTCTGAAGTGTGATTCAGCAGCTCTGAAGGCTTCTGTTGCCCAATAGCTGGAGGTGATTCCCATGTTTGGTGTCAATCAGCAGAACAGGTGCTGCTGGGTTGTTGTTGGTTAAAAGGAGGTGGCAGGATCAAGGTAGATTTAAAACTGCTTCACTGACAGTAAAACCGTGCTGAACTGCTAGAGAATTGCAAATCTTTCTTTACCTTGGGATTTGCCTGATTCAGTTTTGAGCTCAGCCTTCAGTGTCACGCCATGTTTTCCTTTCTCAGCTCTTACTGGTGCTGACTTGTTGCCAACTGTAATTCCAATGAGAGTCTCTGAACCCCGAGTAAGTGCATCAAACCACAACCCTGCTCTAATTGTTCCCACAGTGCCCACTTAATATGCAGCACAATGGCTGATCTCATTCCCAAACACAGTGTAATACTCACTCAGATGCACAAATACATACACACAAACATTATTCCACTCAGAGACACACTAACACACACAAATACATACACACACATTCACTCAGACAGACACACACTCAGACATTCACACATCCACACACACACTCAAACAGTCTAACAATCAAATGCACACACACACACACACACACACACACACGCACACATGCATGCATATACGCACATGCACACACACATGCATACACACACATGAACATGCACACACACACATGCACACATACACACATGCACGCGCACACACACATGCATACACACACATGCACACATGCACACACACACATGCACACACACACATGCATACACATACATGCATACACACACACGCACACACACACACATACACACACGCGCACACGCACGTGCCACTCTTACCTGGCCTGGCCGAGACATGACTCTAGACATACAGCAATGTGGCTAACTCTTACCTGCCCTCTGGGCAATTAGGATGGTCAATAAAAGCTGCCTGGCGGTCCTGAGAATAAATATAAAAGAACACAGGCATTAACACGTACACACACATACTGCCACTCACAGACATGGGCACTGATTTATGCACACTGACACACTTTTCTGCCTCTCTTTACCTGCCATTGAACCTGAGCGTTCACATTCCCCATGCTGACAAACCTCAGGGCTCTCCCACAGGCACCTGTGCAAGCTCTAGCTTCACTAGCAATGTTGTCATATCAGTGACACAGAACAGGCAGAACTCAGGAGATGAGAGAAATGGCTGTTGGGAGTCAGCTGGGAAAGTGGTCTCCCAATGGAGGCACTCCACCTGAGTGGGTCTGCTCCTGACTGCCCAGGACAAGACTCGGAGAGAGGCTGCAAACCAGCAATAGGAAAGCAAGAACCGTAAGGTAAGGTAAAGTAACAGTAAGGTAATGTTACAAGTGGGACATCAGGTCGCTCAAATGAAACTAAAATTCAGATTCAAAGAGAAATAGCTGACGATTCAAAATGCACCTCTGTTCCAAAACATTATGCTCCTCAAAATAGCAACAAATACAAAAAGTAGGAGAGAAACAACATTAATGAATGATTAGGGATAGCATTGTGATTTTAAGGTGGAAACAGTATAATACAATGAAGTCCAAACCTTATTCCTAACCCTAACCCTATCACTAACCTGAACCCTAACCCTAGGCCCAGCCCTAGATCTAACCCTAACTCTAAGCCAGGCCCAAAAAAAACCTAACCCCAAAACTACCCCAAACAGTATCCCAAACTCTAACCCTACCCCTAAACCTAATGCTATCCCGAAGCCTAACGCTAACCCTAAAATTAACCCTATCCCTATCCCTGCAACTGACCCTAAATCTAACCCTAACTGTAATCCAAATGCAAACCCTTAGCCTAATTCGAAACCTAACTATAACCCTAAACATAATCCTAACATTAAACCTAACAATAACAATAACCCTAACATTCACCTGAACCCTAACCTGAAACCTAACGCTTACCCGAACCCTATCCCTAAGGCAAACTGTAACCCCAAACCTAACCCTAAAGCTAACACTAATCCTGAACCTAACACTAACCCTAACACTAACCCGAAAACTAGCCCTAGCCCTATCCCTAACCCTAGCCCTCACCCTAACCCTAAACCTAACACTAACCTTAACCCTAGCCCTATCCCTAACCCGAACCCTAATCCTAACCCTAAAGTCTAACCCTAACCCTAACTCTAAACTTATGCCTAATACATGCCTAAGCCTAACCTTAACCCTAGCCCTATCCCTAACCCGAGCCCTTATCCTAACCCTAAAGTCTAACCTTAACCCTAACTCTAAATTTATGCCTAACACATGCCTAAGCCTAACCCTAACCCTAACTCTCACCCTAACTCTAACCGCAACCCTAACTCTAACCCTAACCCTAACTCTAACCCTAACCCTAATCCTAACCCTAACCTTACCCTAACCCTAACCCTAATTCTAACCCTAAATTTACACCTAACACATACCTAATCCTAACACTAACACAAAACCTAACCCTAATCCTAACCGAACTCTAAACCTCACCCCAAACCTAACCCTAACCCTAACCCTAACCCTTAACACTAACATTAACACCAGCACTAAACCTAAACCTTGCCTTATTCCCATGCATAACCCTACTGGTAAGAGTAACACTAACCCAACGCGAACCCTAATGCTAAACCCATACGAAATGTTAACCCTAACCCTAACTCTATACCGAACCCTAATCATACCGGAACCCGAACCTTAACCTTATCCCTAACCCTAAACCTAATGCTAACACAAAGCCTAACCCTATCCTAAATGGTAACACTAACCCTAAATAGAAACCTAACCCTAACTCTAACCCTAACCCTAACTATATCCTTAACCATATCCCTAAACCTAACACTAACCCTAGCCCTAACCCTAACCCTAAGACTAATTCTAAAGCTAACCATAACCCTAAACATAATCCTAACACTAACCTCAAAAATAACAATAACCCTAACCCTCATCTGAACCTTAACCCAAAACTTAACGCTTACCTGAACCCTATCCCTAAGCCAAACTGTAACGCCAAACCTAACTCTAAATCTAACACTAATCCTGAACCTAACGCTAACCCTAATGCAAACCCAAAAACTAGCCCTAGCCCTATCCCTAACCCTAACCCTCACCCGAACCCTAAACCTAACACTAACCTTAACCTTAGCCCTATCCCTAACGTAAACCTAAAACTAGCCAAAACCTTAACGCTAACCATATCCCCAAATTTAAACCTACTCCAACCCTAACGCGAACCCTAACCCTATCGCTAACCCAAATCCGAACCCTGACCCATTCCCTAATCCTAAACCTAACCCTAATCCTAACACTATCGCTAACCCAAACCTGATCCCTGTCCCAATCCCTAACCCTAACCCTAACTATAACCCTAACACTAACCCTAACCTGATCACCAAACTTAACGTTATCCCTAACCCTAACACTAACCATAAGCTTCACGCTAAGCCTAACCCAACCTTATCCCGATCCCTAACCCTAACTCTAAACCTATTCCCACCCCTAACCCTAACACGACACCTAACGCTATCGCTCACCCTAACCGTAATCTTAACTCTACCTCTAAACCAAACCCTAATGCTAACGCCAACACTAATCGTATTCTGAACCCTAACCCTGATGCTAAACTAATCCCTATCCATGATCCTACCACTAATGGTAACCCTAACTCTAATCCTAACCCTAACTCAAACCCTAACCCTAAACCTAATCCTAACCCGAAACCGAACCCTCACCCCAACCCATATCCTTAAATGTAAACCCATTGCTAACCCGAACTCTAACCCAAAACCTAGTCTAACTGTCTCCCTAACCCTAACCCTAACTCTCACCCAAACCCTAACACTAACACTAACCCTAGTCCTGACACTAACCCAAACATTATCCCTAACCCTAACCTTAACCCTAAGCAGAACTGTAACCCCAAACCCAACCCTAACCCTATCCCTGGTCCTAACTCTAATGCTAACCCAAACACTAAACCTAGACCTATCCTTATCTCTAAACCTAAAACTAAACCAAACCCTAATGGTTTACCCTATCATTAACCCTAACCCTAACCCTAACGTTAACCCAAAATCAATCAGGAACCCGATCCCTAACACTAACCCAAACTTGAGACCTGACATTATCCCTAACCGTAACGCTAACCCTAACCCTAACAGTAACGCTATCCCTAACCCTAACTCTAACCCTAAACCTAACCCTAACACTATCCCTAACCCTAAATGCTAGCAGGAAACTTAACTCTATCCATATCCCTAACCATAATACTGACTGCATGCTAACCTAACTCTAACCCAAAACCTAATTCTCTCCCTATCCCTAAACCTAACAATAAACGCAACCCTAAACCTAACCCTTCTCCTAACCTTAACACAAACAATTACCCAAACCCTAAGCATAACGCTATCACTAGCCATAACTCTAACCCAAACTCAAAATCAAACTCTAACTCTAACCCTAACACTAAACCGAAACCTCACCCTAATCCTCAAGGGCGGCACGGTGGCTCAGTGGTTAGCACTGCAGCCTCACAGCGCCAGGGACCCGGGTTCGAATCCAGCCTTGGGTAACTGTCTGTGTGGAGTTTACACATTCTCCCCGTGTCTGCGTGGGTTTCCTCCAGGTGCTCCGGTTTCCTCCCACAGTCCAAAGATGTGCAGGCTAGGCGGATCGGCCCGTAGTGTTCAAGGGGGGATGGGTCGGGGTGGGATGCTTCAAGGGGCAGTGTGAAACTTGTTGGGCTGAAGGGCCTGTTTCCACACTATAGGGAATCTAATCTAACGCTAACCCTAACCCTAACCCTATCACTGACTGTAAACCCATTCCTAACCCTAACTCTAAACTGAGACCAAACTGTCTCCCTAACATGAACCATAGCTGACCTCCCTAACCTGAACACTAACCTTAAACTGTAACCCCAAATCTAACCTTAACCCGAACACTAACCCAAGATCTTTCTCTCACCCTAAACCTAACCCTAACCCTAACCTGATCTGTAAGTCGGATCCCTAGCCCTAAACCTGTCACCGACTGAACGCTAACCCTTACCCTAACACAAACCATAACCCTCACCTCCAACACATATCCCTGACCGTAAACCATTCCTAACTCTAACCTGAACCTAGTCCAAACTCTCTCATTAACCCTAACCCTAACCCTTATGCGCACTTTAAACCTGAACCTAGCCCAAGCTCTCCTAACCCTAACCATAACACCAGCCATAGCCCTCACCTGAACCCTATCACAGCCCTAACCCAAAACTTAACACTAACCCTAAAGCTAAACCTAACCCAAACTGTAATCCCAAACCTAAACCGAGCACTAACCCTAACCCTAACCTAATCCCACCTCTAACGCTATTCCTAATCTTAACCCCAACCCTAATACTAACCCTAACCTGAACCCTAACCTTAATGGGAACCCTAAATGTAACCTTGACCCAAACCCAAACCCTTATTCTAACGTTATTCCTAACCATAACATTAACCCTAACCCTAACACTAACCCTAAAGCTAACTGTAACCCTTACCCTCACACTTACCGTATCCCTAACCCAAACCCTAATGCTAATGCTAACCCTACCCTGTGCCTAACCCTAACACTAACCCTAACCCATACCCTCACACTAACCCTAACCCCACATCAAACCCTAACACTGACTGAATGCTAACCCATTCCCTATCCATATACCTAATCCTAACCCCAACCCAACCCTAATCCTGACCCAAACCCTAACCATAAACTTAAACCTAAACTTAATCCTAATACTAACGTTAATGCAAACCATTACCCCAACCCTAACCATAACGCAGTTACTTATCCTAACTCTGAACCTAACCCTAATCCTAAACCTAAAGCTAACCCAAACCCTATCCCTGTCCTTATCTGTAAACTTATTCCTGACCCTAGCCCTAACCCGAACCCTATTCCTATTCTTAACCTTAACCCCACCCCTAACACTATCCCTAACCCTACCACAACCCTAACAATAACACTACCCTGAAACCAAACCTTAATGCTAACCCTAGCCCTTACCTTAACGCTATCCCTAACCCGAACCCTAATCTTAACCCTACCAATAAACCTAACCCTAACTCTAACCCTACCACAACCATGGCCATAAATTGAGTGAGATTCTTAATGAGTACTTTGTGTCAGTATTCACTGAAGAGAGGGTCATGATGAATGTTGAGGTTAGTGATAGATGTTTGATTACTCTAGGCCAAGTCAGCATAAGGAGGCAGAAGTGTTGGGTACCCTAAAAGGCATCAGGGTGGAGAAGTCCCCAGGTCCGAATGGGATCTATCCCAGGTTACAGAGGGACCTGAGAGACGAATTAGCTGGGCCCTTATCAGCTATCTTTGCAGCATCTTTGTGCACGGGTGAGGTTCTGGAGGTCTGGAGAATTGCTAATGTTGTTCCTTTGTTTAAGAAGGATAGCAAGGATAATCCAGGTAACTATCAACTGGTGAGCCTGATCTCAATGGTGGGGAAACTGCTGGAGAAGATACCGAGGGATAGGATCTACTTAGATTTTGAAGAAAATGGGCTTATTAGTGATAGGCAACATGGTTTTGTGCAGGGAAGGCCATGCCTTACCAACTTGATAGAATTCTTTGAGGAAGTGACAGAGTTGATAGATAGTTGATAGGGAAGGACTGTAGATGTCATATAGATGGACTTCAGTAAGGCATTTGATGAGGTTCCCCATGGCAGTCTGATGGAGAAAGTAAGTTGCATGGAGTCCAGGGTGTAATAGCTAAATGGATAGAGAACTGACTGGGCAACAGGAGACAGAGAGTTGTAGTGGAAGGGAGTTTCTCAAAATGGAGAACTGTGACCAGTGGTGTTCCACAGGGATCCGTGTTGGGACCACTGTTGTTTGTGTTATACATAAATGATCTGGAGGAAGGTATAGATGGTCTGATTAGCAAGTTTGCAGATAACACTAAGATTGTTGGAGTAGCAGATAGTGAAGGGGACTGTCAGAGATTACAGCCGAATATAGATAGATTGGAGAGTTGGGCAGAGAAATGGCAGATGGAGTTCAATCTAGGTAAATGCAGGGGGATGAATTTTGGAAGATCCAATTCAAGAACGAACTATACAGTAAATGGAAAAGCCTTGGGCAAAACTGATGCACAGAGAGATCTGGGTCAGATCCATTGTACCCTGAAGGTGGCAACACAAGTCGATAGAGTGGTCAAGAAGGCACATGACATGCTTTCATTCATCGGACGGGGTATTGAGTACAAGAGTTGGCAGGTCATGTTACAATTGTATAGGACTTTGGTTCGGCCACATTTGGAATACTGCATACAGTCCTGGTCACCACATTACCGAAAGGATGTGGATGCTTTGGAGAGAGTGCAGAGGAGGTTCACCAGAATGTTGCCTGGTATGGAGGGCACTAGCTATGAAGACAGGTTGAGTAGATTAGGATTATTTACATTAGAAAGACGGAGTTGAGGGGGGACCTGACTGAGGTCCACAGAATCATGAGAGATATAGACAGCATGGATAGCAAGAAGCTTTTTCCCAGAGTAGGGGACTCAATTACTAGGGGTCATGATTTCAAGGTGAGAGGGGAAACGTTTAAGGGAGATATGCGTGGAAAGTTCTTTACACAGAGGATGGTGGGTGCCTGGAAAGCGCTGCCAGCGGAGGTGGTAGAGGCGGGCACGACAGCATCATTTAAGATGTATTTAGACAGATACATGAATGGGCAGGGAGTAGAGGGATACAGATCCTTGGAAAATAGGTGATAGGTTTAGACAGAGGATCTGGATTGGCGGAGGCTTGGAGGGCCGAAGGGCGACTTCCTGTGCTGTAATTTTCTTTGTTCTTTGTTCTATCCATAAACATAATCCTAACACTAACCGATCCCTAACCCTAACGATAATCCTAACACTAACTTAACCCTAAACCTAACCCTATATCTAACCCTGATCTTAACACTAACCTTAACTATTACCCTCACACAAACCCTAACACTAAACCTAACCAAAATCCTAAACTTAAAGCAAGCCATTGCCCCAACCGGAACCATAACATGACCACTAACCCTAACACTAACCTTAACCCAATGCCTAACCCTAACCCTAACCCAAACCCTAAACCTAACCTTAACACAAGCCATTATCCTAACCCTAACCATAACACTATCACTAACCCTAACTCTAACTCAAATCCTAACCCTAACCCTAACCCAACCCCAACACTAACATTAACCCAATCCTGAAACCTAACCTAAATGCTAACCCTAACCCTTACCCTAACACTATCCCTCACCATGACCCTAACCCTAACCCTGCCACTAAACCTAACCCAAACCCTACCCTGAACTTAATCCTAACCATAACCTTAACCCTAACCCTAACGCTATCCCTAACCCTAACACTAAATTTAACCCTAAGCCTAACTCTAACTCTAACCCTAATCCTAACACTAACTATCCTTTACCCTCACACGAACCCTGGCCTTAATCCTAACACTAAACATAAGGCTAATACTAACGTTAGCACAAACCATACCCTAACAAAAACCATAATGCTATCACTAACCCTAACTCTAGCCCTAACCTAACCTGACCCATAACCCTACCCTATCCTTTACCCTAACACTGAATGAATGCTATCTAACACTAACCCAAACCCTAATCCTGTCCCTATCCCTATCCCTAATCCTAACACTAACTCTACTCTAATCCCAACCAAAACTATAACCATAACCCTAACTCTAAACCGAAACCTAACTGAAACTTTAATGCAAACCCTGACCCTAGCCCTAACACTAACCCAACGCCAACCCTAACGTTAACCCTATCCTGAAACCTGACTTTAATACTAACACTAACCCTTACCCTAATGCTATCCCTAACCATAACCCTAACCCTAACCCTACCACTAAACCTAACCCTGCCCTGACCCAAAACCTAAGCATAAACCTAATCCTAACGCTATCCCTAACCCTAGCCCTAAAACTAACCACAGCCCCAACCCTAACAGTAACCCCACCCTGAAACCTGCCCTTAATGCTAACACTAACCCTTAACCTAATGCTATTCCTCACCATAACCCTAATCCTAACACTACCACTAAACCTAACCTTAACCCTAACCCTGCCCTGACCCAAAACCTAACCATAAATCTAATCCTAACCAGAACGCGAACTCTAATCCTAAACCTAAACCTAACCCTGACACTAAACTTATCACTAAACATAACCCTACCCCTGAGCCTAATGTTAAACCTAACCCTAACACTAAACCTATCCTCAAACATAGCCCTACCCCTGACCCTAACTCTAACCTTACCCTAAACCTAACCCTAACACTAATGGGATCCCTAACCCTAACCCTAACACTAAACTTATCCCCAAATATAACCATACCTCTTACCCTAACGCTAACACTAACCCTAACCCTAACCCTAAACCTATCCCCAAATATAACCCTACCCCTGACCCTAACACTAAGCCTACCTTAACCCTAACACTAACGCTAACCCTAACACTAATGGGATCCCTAACCCTCACCCTAAACCTAATCCTAACACTGACCGTAACACTTAAGCTCACACTAACCGTAACGCTAACTCTAACTTTATCCTTAACCCTAACACTGAACGAATGCTAACCTAACACTAACCCACACCCTAACCCTATCGCTGTCCCTAATTCTTACACAAATTTTACTCTAATCTTACCCAAACTCTAACACTAAGCCTTACTCTCAACCTATCTATAACACTCACCTTAAACTTAACCTTAACGCTAAACTAATTCATAACCCCAGCCCTAATTGTAACACTATCCTGAACCATAACCTCAATGCTAAACTTAACCCAAACCCTCACTCTAACTCAAACGCTAACCCTAACACTAAATATAAACCTAGCCCTAACCATACCCCTGAACCTAATCCTAACCCTAACACTAAACTTAACCCTTACCCTACACCTAAACCGAACCCTAACCGTATCCCTAACCTTAATGCTAAACCTGACACTAACCCTGACTGAACACTAAACTAACTCTAACCCAAACGTTAATTCTGTCCCTATCCCTATTCCTAACCAATATCCTAACCCTAACCCTAGCCCTAATCCTAATCTTAACGCAAACCATTCCCCAAACCCTACCCTTAATGCTATCACTAGCTGTAACTGTAAACTTAACCCTGACACTAACCCTTACTCTAACACTAATGCTAAATCTAACTCTAACCCAACACGAACCACAACCCTCAACCGAACCTGTACACCTGACTGTAAACTAATTCCTAAACCCAACCATAAACCTAACACTAACCCCAACTCTATCACTAACCATAATCTTAACACTAATCATAGCCCTATCCCTAACCCTAACCCTAGACCTAGCCCTAACCTTAAGCCTAGCCCTCTCTCAAACCCTAACCCTGACTCTATTCCTATTCTAAACCCCACTCCTAAAGTTATCCCTAACCCTAACCCCAATCCTAACTCTAACCCTACACTGAACCCTAACCTTATTGCCAACCCCAACACTAACCCTGACCCGAACCCTAACACCAACCCTAAGCCTTGTCCTGACGCTTTCCCTGTCCCTAGCCCTCACCGTAATGCTATCACTAACCCTAACCCTACCCCTAAACCTAACCCTATTCCTATTCATAACCCTATCCACACCCCTAGCGCTATACCTAACCCTAACCCTATCCCTAACCCTAACACTGACCGAACACTAACACAAACCCTAACCCTATCCCTTTCCCTAACTTTAACCCTAAACCTACCCTAATCCTGTCCCAAAACCTAACCATGACCCTAAACCTAAACATAACCCTAATCCTAACCTTAATGCAAACCATTACCCTGACCCTAGCCATAACGCTATCACTAACCTGAGCTCTAACCCTAAACTTAACCCTAAATCTAAGGCTAATGCTAGCCCAAACCCTAACCCCAGCTCTAACTTTAATCCTAACAAGAACCATAACCCTAACCACATCCTCAGCTGTAAACCCATTCCTAACCCTAACTCTAACGCAAAACCTAACTGAAATGCTCTCCCTAACTCTAATCCTAAAGTTAACCCTAATCTTATCCCTAACACTGACACTAACACTAAACCTTAACCTAACCCCAACCCTAAACTCTAAACCTCGCCCTAACGCGAACCGGAACCCTACCCCAACCCAATCCCTAAACCTAACCATAACTCTAACCCTAACCCATCCCAAACCCTATCCCAACCCCTATTCCTAACCCCAATCCTAACACTAACCCTATACTGAGCCCTAACCTTAATGGTAACCCTAGCCCTAACACTGTCCTGAACCCTAACACTAACCCTAACCCTAACCCTAGCCCTTATCTTAACGCTATCCCTAACCCTAACCCTAAACCTATCCCTGACCCAACCCCAACCCGAACGCTAACCCTAACCCAAACCCTAACCATTACCATAAACCTAACCCTAAAGCTATCACTAACACTAACCCTAAACCTAAAGCTATCACTAACCCTAACCTTAAACCTAAACCTAACACAAATCCAAACACTGCCCCTTAGCCTAACCCTAAGCCTAACCCAGACCCTAACTCTAACCATAACCACAGCAGTAAACCTAAACATAATCCTCACTCTAACACAAACCATTACCCTAATCCTATCCCTATCCCTAACACTAACCTGAACGCGAAGCCTATTACAACCCCAAACCCTAACTGTCACCCAAACCCTATCCCAGACCTTAAGCCCATTCCTAACTCTAACTCTAACCCAAAATCTAACCCTAACCCTAATGCCAGCCCTAACCCCAACATTAACCCTAACCTAACACTAAAATGAAACGTAATCCTAATTCTAACACTTACCCTAACCATTAACCCCAACCCTATCCCTATCCCTCACGCTATTGCTACCCCTAATCGTAACCCTCACCTAACCCTATCCCTGACCTTAAATATATTCCTAATTCTAACCTTAACTCTAAATCTAACTTGAACCCAAATCCCAAACCTAACCCTAACGCTAACCCTAAAGCGAACTGTAACCCCAAGCTAACACTAACCCTAACCCTAACCCTAACCCAAACTGTAAACCCAAACCAAACTCTAACCCTAGCACTAATCCTGACCCTAACACTAACCCGAACACTTACCCTAGTCCTATCCCTAACCCTAAACCTAAAACTAACCCTAACCTTATACCTAACACTAACCCAACCCTAACATGAACCATATCCTGAACTCTAACCTTAATGCTAACCATAATCCTAACCCTAACCCTTATCCTAACTCTATCCAAACACTAACCCTAATGCTATCCCTAATCCTAACCCTAATCCCAGCCTTGACCCAATCCCAACCCGAACGCAAACTCTAACCCAAACCCGAACCCTAACTGTAACCCTAACCCTAACCCAAAGCATGTTGCTAATACTAACCCTAAGCCTAATGCTAATGCGATTGCTAACCCTGACCATATCCCAAAACCTAACCCTAACACTGTCCCTTAGCCTGACCCTAACACTATCCCTGAACCAGACCTGACCCTAACCCTAACCCAAACCTTTACCCTCACCATAACCCTAATTATAAACCATTATCCTAACACAAACCATTATCCTAACCTTAACAATAACGCTATGACTAATCCTGACTCTAACCCTAATGCTATGCCTAAAACTAACCCTAACCATTACCCTAACTCTAACCATAATGCTAACCCTAATGTGAAACATAACCCTCAGTCTAACCCTGTCCCTGATCATAAACCCATTCCTAATCCTAACTGTAACCCTAATCCTAACACTAACTCGAACACTAATCCTGCCATAATCCTAACCCTAAACCTAACCCTTACTCTAACCTAACGCTAACCCTAACGCCAACCTGAACACTAACCCTATCCTTAACCCTAACCCTACCCTTAACCAAAACCCTAATGCTAACCCTATTGCTAAACCGAACCCTACCCCAATCCTAACCCTAACTGTAAACCTAACACTAACTCGAATACTAACCCTAGCCCTACCCCTAAACCTTAATCTAAAAATAACCCAAAACCTCACACTAACCCTATCCCAAACCCTAACCTTAACCCTACCCTTAATCCTAGCCCTAACGCTAAACCGAAATCTAACCCAAACCCGATTACTAACTCAATCCATAACCATAGCCCTAACCCGAACCCTGATGTTGCCCCGACCCTAACCCTAACCCTAACCTGACCCTAACCCTCACCTGAATGCTAACCGGAAACCAACCTCAAACCAAAACCCTAACCCCAACCTTAATTCTAAACCTAAACCTACCCCTATCCCCAAAACCCATCTCGATTCCTAACCCTAATGCTATCCCTAACCCTAACCCTAATGTTATCCCTAACCCTAATGCTATCCCTGACCCAAACCCAACCCGTACCCTAACCCTAACCCAAACCTGAACCCTAAATGTTACCATAAACCTGACCCTAACCCTGTCACTAATACTAACCCTAACCCTAACGCTATCGCTAGCCCTAACCCTAAACCTAATCCAAATCCAAACACTGTCCCTGACCCTAACCCTAACCCTATTCCTGAACCAGACCTAACCCTAACCCTAACCCTGACCCTAACCCTGACTCTAACCCTAACCATAACCATAATCATAAGTGTAACCCTAACCATAATCCTCACTCTAACTCAAACCAGTACCATAACCCTAACCTTAATACTAACCCTAACACCAACCCTAACCATAACGCTATAACAAGCCCTGACTCTAACCCTAAACCTTATCCTAACCCTAATGCTATCTCTAACCTTAACACTAAACCTAACTGTTACCTACCCTAACGCTGACCCACATCCGAACCCTAAACCAATCCCTCAACCTAATCCTAACCCTGACTATAACCCTAACGCTAAACGTAACCCTATCTCTATCACTAACCCAACCCCTAACCCTAAGCCTGAGACTAACCCAAATCCTAAACTTAACCCTATACCTAACCCTAACCCTAACGCTAAACATAACGCATTTTCTAATCCTCGCCCTGATTGTAAACTCAGGCCTAACCCGAATCCTAATACTAACCCTAACCGTAACCGTAACCGTAACCTTAACCCCAACCCTACCCCCAATCCTAACCCTAACAGTAACTCTAACGCTAACGTGAACCTGTCCTTAACCCAAACCCTGGCGTTATCCGTAACCCTATCCCTGACCCTAACCCTATTAACTACTCCAACCCTCACCCTAACCCTATCCCTGACTGTAAGGCCATTCCTAACCCTAACTCTAACCCTAAACCTAACCCTAACCCCAACATTAGCCCTAACCCTAACCTAACCCTAACACTAATACTAGTGGTAGGTGAGCACTTTGGAAAGATTGACCATAATTCGGTTACGTTTAGTTTAGCATTGGAAAGGGATAGGAACATGCCACAGGGCAAGAGTTATAGATGGGGGAAAGTGCAATTATAATGTGATTAGGCAAGACTTAGGAGGCATAGAATAAGGTAGTAAAATGCTGGGGATGGGGACAATCGAAATGTGGAGCTGGTTTAAGGAACAGATATTGCGTGTCCTTGATAGGTATGTCCCTGTCAGGCAGGGAGGAAGCGATAAGGTAAGGGAACCGTGGTTTACTAAAGAAATTGTATCTCTTGTTAAGCGGAAGAGGGAGGCTTATGTGACGTTGAGACGAGATGGTTCAGATGAGGCGATGGAGAGTTACAGATTAGCTAGGAAGGATTTAAAGAGAGAGTTAAGAAGAGCAAGGAGGGGACATGAGCAGACATTGGCAGGTAGAATAGAGGAGAACACTAAAGCTTTCTATAGGTATGTGAGGAATAAGAGGATGAGGAGGATAGGAATGGAGCCAGTCAGAGACAGAAGTGGGAAGTTGTGTGTGGACCCTGTGGAGATTGGAGAGGTGCTAAATGAATACTTCTCATCTGTTTTCACTCAGGAAAAGGAGAATATTGTAGAGGAGAAGACTGAGTTACGGGCTATTAGAATTGAAAGGATTGAGATTAGTAAGGAGGAGGTGTTATCAATTCTAGAAGGTGTGAAGGTAGATAAATCCCCTGGGCTGGATGGGATTTTTCTGAGGATTCTCTGGGAAGCTAGGAAGGAGGTGGCAGAGCCTTTGGTCTTGATCTTTGAGTCCTCATTGTCTACAGGTTTAGTACCAGACGAATGGAGGATTGCAAATGTTGTGCCCTTGTTCAAGAAGGGCAGTAGGGATGACCCAGGTAATTATAGACCTTACGTCTGTTGTAGGAAAAGTTTTGGAAATGATTATAAGAGATAGGATTTATAATCACCTAGCAAGCAACAATTTGATTGGAGATAGTCAGCATGGATTCGTCAAGGGCAGGTCACGTCTCACAAACCTCATTGAGTTTTTTGAGAAGGTGACCAAGCATGTGGATGAGGGTAGGGCAGTTGACGTGGTGTACATGGACTTCAGTAAAGCCTTTGATCAGGTTCCACATGGTAGGCTATTGGAGAAAATGCAGAGGCACGGGATTGAGGGAGATTTAGCAGTTTGGATTAGAAACTGGTTTTCTGTAAGAAGGCAACGAGTGGTGGTTGATGGAAAATATTCAGCCTGGAGTCCGGTTACTAGTGGTGTGCCTCAAGGATCTGTTTTGGGACCGCTGCTGTTTGTCATTTTTATAAATGACTTGGACACAGGCATAGGTGGATGGGTTAGTAAGTTTGCAGATGATACTAAAGTCGCTGGAGTGGTGGGCAGTGTGGAAGAATGTTGCAGGTTGCAGGGAGACTTGGATAAACTGCAGAATTGGGCTAAAAGGTGGCAAATGGAGTTCAATGCAGATAAATGTGAGGTGATTCACATTGGGAAGAATAATAGGAAGGCAGAATACTGGGTCAATGGAAAGATTCTTGGTAGTGTGGATGTGCAGAGGGATCTTGGTGTCCATGTACATAGATCCCTGAAAGTTGCCACCCAGGTTGATAGTGTGGTTAAGAAGGCTTACTGTGCGTTAGGTTTTATTGATAGAGGGATTGAGTTCCAGAGCCGTGATGTCATGCTGCAACTGTACAAAACGCTAGTGCGGTCTCATTTGGAATATTGCATGCAGTTCTGGTTGCCCATTTACAGGAAGGATGTGGAAGCATTGGAAAAGATGCAGAGGAGATTTACCAGGATGTTGCCTGGTCTGGAGCGAAGGTCTAATGAGGAAAGTTTGAGGGACTTGAGTCTGTTCTCTTTGGAGAGAAGAAGGCTAAGAGGCGATTTAATAAAGACATTCAAGATGATCAGAAAATTAGATAGGGTGGACAGTGAGAGTCTTTTTCCAAGGATGATGACGTTGGCTTGTACAAGGAGGCATAGCTGCAAATTGAGGGGTGATAGATTTAGGACAGATGTCAGAGACAGGTTCTTTACTCAGAGAGTGGTAAGGGCGTGGAATGCTCTGCCTGCCAATGTAGTTAACTCAGCCACATTCAGGGCATTTAAACAGTCCTTGGATATGCATACGGATAATGATGGGCATAGTGTAGGGGGAGGGTCTTAGATTAGTTCACAGGTCGGCGCAACATCAAGGGTCAAAGGGCCTGTTCTGCGCTGTATTGTTCTATGTTCCAACACTAAACCTAACCTTAACCCTAACACTAAACCTCACCCTAACTCTAATCCTGAAACTAACGCTATCCCTAGCCCTCACTCTAATCCTAACCCCACCGTAACTCTAAAATTAAACCTTACCCTAACCCTAACCCTGACCCTATCCCTAACCCTATCCCTATCCCTAACACTAACCCTCACCCTCACCCTCACCCTGTTGCTACCCCAAACCTAAACACTCATCCTAACCCTATCCCTGATCTTAAACCTACCCTAACCCTCACTCTAACCCTAAACCAAACCCAAATGCTCTCCCTCACACTAACCCTAACCCGAATCCTAATCCTAACCCTAACATTAACACTAACCCTAACCCTACTCATAACTCTTACCCTATCACGAAGCACTAGCCCTAACACTAACCCTTATCCTAACTCTAACCTGAACTCAAATCCTAAACCAACCCCTAACCTGAACTGTAACCCCAAGCCTAACTCTAACTCTAGCATTGACCCTGACCCTGATGCTAACCCTAATGCTAACCCGAACATTGACCCTAGTCCTATCCTTAACCCGAAACCTTACACTAACCCAAACCCTAATGCTAACCATATCCCTAACCATAACCTTACCCCTAGTCCTAACCCTAACCCTGGCATTATCCCTAACACTAACCCTATCCCTAACGTTAAATCTCAACCTAATCCTATTGATTCCCCTTAACCCAATCCCTAGCATTAAACCTAACACGAACCTTAACCCTAATCGTGACTGTAATCCTTACATTAAACCTAACCCTAACCCCAACCATAACCCTAATGTTAAACATAACCCTAACCCTAACCCTACAATTAAACCTGACCCTAACCTTCACCTGAACCCGAACACGAACCCTAACATGAACCCTATTGCTTACCCTAATGCTAGCCCCTCACTCTAACCCTATCCCATTCCTAACTGTAGCTCTAACCCTAAACCTCACCCAAGCACTGACCCTAACCCTAACCCTAACACTAACCCTAACTCTAACGTCACCCAAGCACTGACTTAACACTAGCCCTAACCCTACCCAAGCACTGACCTTAACCTTAACCTTAACCCTAACCCTAACACTGTTGCTAACCCTAACCCAAACCTTTTAGGTTTAGGACAGCACGGTGGCCCAGTGGTTAGCACTGTTGCCTCACAGCGCCAGGGACCTGGGTTCAATCCCAGCCTCGGGTGACTGTCTGTGTGGAGTTTGCACATTCTTCCCGTGTCTGTGGTGTTTCCTCCCACAGTCCAAAGATGCGCAGGTTAGTGGATTGGCTGTGGGAAATTGCCCGTAGTGTTCAGGGGTGTGTGGGTTATAGGGGAATGAAAAAAAGTTGGTGTGGACTTGTTGGGCCAAAGGTCTTGTTTCCACACTGCAGGGATTCTATTTACCCTAACCCTATCCCTGAACCAAACCTGACCCTAACCCTAGCACTGAGCTTCAGACAAACAGGATGGAGCAGCTTTTAACTATTTGAGTTCCTTTGCATGTGCAAAGTGCTGTGTTAGCACCTGTTGGAGCCCAGTGCTCTTATGTGCTGAAACCTCAGACCTGGGCTCAGTCTGAATGTTACTTCCACCATGCTAGTGTCTAGAGTGAGCTGTCCCTCACCTGACCCTAAACACATCTCATCTCTGTTGATAATAAAATGTGAGGCTGGATGAACACAGCAGGCCAAGCAGCATCTCAGGAGCACAAAAGCTGACGTTTCGGGCCTAGACCCTTCATCAGAGAGGGGGATGGGGGGAGGGAACTGGAATAAATAGGGAGAGAGGGGGAGGCGGACCGACGATGGAGAGTAAAGAAGATAGGTGGAGAGGGTGTAGGTGGGGAGGTAGGGAGGGGATAGGTCAGTCCAGGGAAGACGGACAGGTCAAGGAGGTGGGATGAGGTTGGTAGGTAGCTGGGGGTGCGGCTTGGGGTGGGAGGAAGGGATGGGTGAGAGGAAGAACCGGTTAGGGAGGCAGAGACAGGTTGGACTGGTTTTGGGATGCAGTGGGTGGGGGGGAAGAGCTGGGCTGGTTGTGTGGTGCAGTGGGGGGAGGGGATGAACTGGGCTGGTTTAGGGATGCAGTGGGGGAAGGGGAGATTTTGAAACTGGTGAAGTCCACATTGATACCATATGGCTGCAGGGTTCCCAGGCGGAATATGAGTTGCTGTTCCTGCAACCTTCGGGTGAGAGTTGCAATTTCAAAATACCAGTTTCAAAAATCAATGTGGACTTCACCAGTTTCAAAATCTCCCCTTCCCCCACTGTATCCCTAAACCAGCCCAGTTCATCCCCTCCCCCCACTGCACCACACAACCAGCCCAGCTCTTCCCCCCCACCCACTGCATCCCAAAACCAGTCCAACCTGTCTCTGCCTCCCTAACCGGTTCTTCCTCTCACCCATCCCTTCCTCCCACCCCAAGCCGCACCCCCAGCTACCTACCAACCTCATCCCACCTCCTTGACCTGTCCGTCTTCCCTGGACTGACCTATCCCCTCCCTACCTCCCCACCTACACCCTCTCCACCTATCTTCTTTACTCTCCATCTTCGGTCCGCCTCCCCCTCTCTCCCTATTTATTCCAGTTCCCTCCCCCCATCCCCCTCTCTGATGAAGGGTCTAGGCCCGAAACGTCAGCTTTTGTGCTCCTGAGATGCTGCTTGGCCTGCTGTGTTCATCCAGCCTCACATTTTATTATCTTGGAATCTCCAGCATCTGCAGTTCCCATTATCTCTCATCTCTGTTGATCCCTATACTCTCTCTGCTGACCCCTCGCGTGTTCCCAAGATCATCTCTATGCCTCCACTTCTCGCCTTCAAACAACTGCCAAACTTTAAACTGACCATTGTTCGCAGCAAACTACCCTGCCTTCAGGACAACATTGACCACAACACTGCACAACTTGTCCTGGTAACCTCTGCAAGGCATGTCAGATCTTTGACATGGACACTACCATCACATGTGCGAACACCACATGCACAGCAGATACTCATATGACTCGGTCAACATTGTCTATCTGATACGCTGCAGGGAAGGATGCCCCGAGGCATGGTATATTGGTGAGACCATGCAGACACTACGACAATGGATGAATGGACACTGCGCAACAATCACCAAACAGGGTTGTTCACTCCCAGGGGGGAACACTGCAGCGGGCAAGAACGTTCGGCCATGGATCTTCAGGTAAATGTCCTCCAAGGCAGACTTCAGGATACACAACAACACAGTCTGTTACTGATCCTGACTTGCCCTGCCTGGCTTGCTTGGCCATTTCAGGCTCTCAGTCTGCAGTCACGTATAGGCCTGACTGAACAAAGATGGTGAAGCTGCTGTGTTTTTACAATGACTAGTGGGGGAGGGTGGGGGAGGGTGGGGGAGGGTGGGGGCGGGCAGTCTGCACTGCTCTGACCTGCTCTCTATTCCAGATTTTGTATTCCAGCAGCTGCGGTGGTCGGATTCGAACCCATGCCATCAGCCTGGTTCTCTGGATTGTGAGCCCGGGAATGTTACTACAATGGCATCACTCCCCAACAACTAATGGAAGGAGATACCATAGAATCCCTACAGTGTGGAAGGAGCCCAATCAGCCCATTGAGTCTACACTGACCCTTCATAGACCATCCCACCCAGACCCAACCACAACCACAACCTCTTCCCTGTAATCCTGCATTTCCCCTGGCTAACCTGTACATCTTCGGGCTGTGGGAAGAAACAGGAGGAAACCCACGCAGACACAGAGAAAATGTGCACACACAGACAGTCGCCCGAGGGTGGAATCGAACCTGGGTCCCTGGTGCTGTGAGGCAGCAGTGTTAACCACTGAGCCACTGTGTTGCCTTATTATGTGAAAGTTCGAACTCAGCTATTTCATGTTGACATTAGCATGTTCACATGGAGCTGTTTAGAAACCTGGAACTTTCTCCTGAGAAGCTGTTGAAGCCATCTGAACGTCTTAGACTGAGGTTGGTGAGATTAGGTACCAACGTCACTTTTTATTCTTTGGCAGGATGTGTACTGTGGTGAAAAGATGAACATCTCTTGGACATCCTCAACTGCTTTTGAGTAGGTTGTGAGGCAAGCAATTGTACACAACTGAGTGGCATTTTAGACCAATTCAAAGAACCTCTAAAGAGTCAACAGCAATTCTGTGGGTCTTGACATGATGGTCTAAAATACAAGTGATTAATCTTTAAATCTCATTGACTCATTTAAAAGCCTGGGACTTTAATTTGATAGAGAAACAGGAGGAAATGAGCTAGGACCCTTTAAAATGACCATCAAAGTCACTTGACCTGAAAGTAGCTAAACAAAACAGGAACTTAAAAAGGAATGTCTCAATAACTTGGTGTAACTGTCCAATACACTAAGAAAGATAATTCAAAAAATGAATATCAAGACATTAACATTCATCACCTGGAACATATAGCTCACACTGAGACCTCCAACTGGATCTGGCAATGAGACTTCTCAAGCCCAGGTATTATTGGACAAAGCCCACCTTCACATCTCATTATGCAATGGGAATTATTGAAATTATTGGTATCTATATCAGAGAATAACTGGGTAACTCTGGCAATGAACCATCAGAACACTTTGATATAATGAACTGGCCTCCTTGAGGGCAAACAGCCAGGATTCACATATTGAAGCCCCCCACCTCCAGCCTCTTGCTGTGCAAGGTCAATAGAACCCTGCAACTTCGCAATGATGTCATGGAGTGGCAAACCACAGGCTACAAGTAGTGCAGACAGTGCACCCTGAGTCTGATAGGAAGTAGATAAACAATCTCTTAACAATGCAACAATCAGCTCTGAACGTGGTTTCTCTCAGATGATCATATATAACTGTAAAGTGGTAATAGAAGCCAAAACCAAAAGAGCAATTATGATTCTAATCTTGTGCAAACAGAAACACTAAGGAGAATTCCGCGTAGAATGTAACATTATCTCACTCTCACAGTTCTCAAGATGGAATCCTGCACATACCCCTCACCCCATTCCCACTAAGCCCCTAATGGAGATATAGCATTTCCAACAGAGGGGAGCTCTATGCATCATGGTCCCCAATCTAGCCAAAAGGCTGAATCAACTCATTATCCTCCCCGGGATTACAACCCCCTCTGAAATTTCAGGATCAGCATCGGAACATGCTATTCCTTCACTGATGACCTGAAACTCTTTCTCGGTGCCCCTTCCATCATCCTCCACCTTCCTCTGTTTATCTGCGTGGTTGACCATGTCTTTATATCACAAACGTGGGACACGGTTTACCTTGCTTCTGTTGTCCTTCTAGATGGAAGTGGTCATGGGTTTGGAAGGTGCTGTCTGAGGGTCTTTGGTGAATTTCTGCAGTGCATCTTGTACGTAGTACATACTGCTACAGCTGACCGTCGGTGGGGTAGGGAGTGGATGTGGTGCCAATCAAACGGGCTGCTTTGTCCTCGATGGTGCCAAGCTTCTTGAGTGTTGTTGGGGCTGCACTCATCCAGGGCAAGTGGGGAGTATTCCATCACACTCCTGACTTGTGCCTGTTAGACGGTGGACAGACATTGTGGCTCACTTTTGTGATCACTGAATCAAATCATAGAATTATAGGATCCCTGCAGTGTGGAAATAGGTCATTCAGCCCCACAAGTCCATACTGCCCCTCCGAACAGCATCCTACCCACATCCATTATCCTACACCTGATTTCCCACGTTTAACCCACCCAACCTAAACACCCCTGGGCACTACAGGCAATTTTAGCATGGCCAATCCACCTAGCCTGCATATCTTTGGACTGTGGGAGGAAACCCACGCAGACACAGGGAAGAATGTGCAAACTCCACACAGACAGTTGCTCAAGGGTGGAATTGAACCTGGCTCCCTGGCGCTGAGAAGCTGCAGTGCTAACCACTGAGCCACTGTGTTGACAGAAATGGTGAGACTGGTGCAGCAATGGACTTGATTATCAGTGCTTTCCTCTGTCACATCTCAAACATGCTTCATACCTGAAAAATAGGAGAATTTGTAAATGGTAAAAATCAAAAAATGATGGAGAACCAAAGAGACATTGCTTTCACACATCTTAAAACATTTGTGATCCCATTCACAAATGATCACAGGTTTATGGAGTGCACATCTTTAGACCTGGAGGAATGACATACCAAGTTCAAATCAGACCTTTCCTGCACAAAATCAAACTTGGATCATAATTGGAGAAAGGTCCCCTCTTATAGTGCAGACCCTCCGACAGAGCAGCACTGCCCTCAGCACTAACTGTCCATGAGTGCGGCATTCCCTTAGAACTAACGTTCTGAGACTGCAGCGCTCCCTCAGCACTGACCCTCCGACAGTGCGCTACTCTCTCAGCACTGACCCTCCGGCAGTGTGGCACTCCCCCACTACCTACCCTCCAAGAATGCGGCACTCCCTCAGCATTGACCCTCCATCAGTGCCCACTCCCTCAGCGCTGGCCCTCTGACAGTGCCCACTCCCCTCAGCACTGACCCTCTGACAGTGCCCACTCCCTCAGTACTGACCCTCCTACAGTGCCCACTCCCTCAGCACTGACCCTCTGTCAGTGCCCACTCCCTCAGCGCTGGCCCTCTGACAGTGCCCACTCCCTCAGCACTGACCCTCTGACAGTGCCCGCTCCCTCAGCACTGACCCTCCGACAGTGCCCGCTCCCTCAGCACTGACCCTCTGACAGTGCCCGCTCCCTCAGTACTGACCCTCCTACAGTGCCCACTCCCTCAGCACTGACCCTCCTACAGTGCGGCGCTCCCTCAGCACTGACCCTCCGACAGTGCGACATTCCTTCAGTACTAATATTATGACAGTGCGGCGTTTCCTCAGCACTGACCCTCCGATGTGTGGCACTCTCCCACTACTGACCTTGTGAGAATGCGGCACACCCTCAGTACTGACCCTCCGACAGCATGCGCTCCCTCAGTACTGACCCTCCAAGAATGTGGCACACCCTCAATACTGACCATCTGACAATAAAGCCATCCCTCAGTACTGACTTTCCCACTCTGTGGCAAACCCTACATGAAAGGGTTGGTGTGTTGAGAGAGTGTTGAGATAGCCAGAGTAATGAGTGTTTTGGAGTGATGAAGCAGTATTGAGGGAGTTGGAGCGATGAAAGAGTGTTGAGGGAGTTGGGGTGTTGAGGGAGTGATGGAAGGTTGGAGTGATGAGAGGATGAAGTGTTGACGGGTTTGAGGTGATGAGGCTGAGGTGGTGAGGGAGTGATGAGGAGGTTGGAGTGCAGTGGGAGTAATAAGGGGCTGAAGAGATTGGTTTGTTGAGGGAGTGATTAAGATATGGAGTGATGAGTGTTTGGAGTGATGAGAAAATGATGAGGTTGAGTGTTAAGGGTTTGAGGTGAGGAGGGAGTGATGAGGGTTTGAGGTGATGAGACGGTTGAGGTGAGGAGGAAGTTGAGGTGATGGGGGGTTGAGGACGTGATGAGTGGTTGAAGTGATGAGGAGTTGAGGCAATGGGAGTTAAGGTGATTGGGGGTTGAGGTGATAGAGGTGTTGAGGTGATTATGGGGTTTGTGGGT
This sequence comes from Stegostoma tigrinum, assembly GCF_030684315.1. Lineage (NCBI taxonomy): Eukaryota > Metazoa > Chordata > Chondrichthyes > Orectolobiformes > Stegostomatidae > Stegostoma > Stegostoma tigrinum. Next base: position 2,570,906 of record NC_081382.1, on the reverse strand, counting down.
TGAGGTGGGGGGCTTTGAGGTGGGGGGTTGAGGTGGGGGGGGTTTAGGTGGGGGTGTCAAGTTTGGGGGGTTTGAAGTGGGGGGTTGAGGTGGGGGGTTTTAGGTGGGGGTGTTGGGTTGGGGGGCTTTGAGGTGGGGGGGTTGAGTTGGGGGTGTTGACGTTGGGAGGTTTGAGGTGGGGTGTTTGAGGTGAGGGGATTGAGGTGGGGGGATTGAGTTGGGGGTGTGAGGTGGGGGAGTTTGTGATGGGGAGTTGGAGGTGGGAGTGTTTGAGGTGGGGTAATTGAGGTGGGGGAATTGAGGTGGGGGGGTTGAGGTGATGGGAGTTAAGGTGATGGGGTGTTAAGGTTGAGGTGGGGGTGTTGAGTTGAGGGGGTTGAGGTATGGGGTGTTGAAGTGATGAGAGTTAAGGTGATGGAGGTGTTGAGGTGATTATGGAGTTGGGGAGTTGAGGTAGGGGATGTTTGAGGTGGGGAGGGGTTTGAGGTGGGGTGGCAGTTTGAGGTGGGCGGGGGGGTTTACGTGATGGGGGTGTTTGAGGTGGGCAGGGGAGTTTGAGGTGGGCAGGGGGGTTTTATGTGGTGGGGGTGTTTGAGGTGGGCAGGGGGTTTGAGGTGGGCAGGGGAGTTTGAGGTGGGCAGGGGATTTGAGGTGGGCAGGGGGGTTTTATGTGGTGGGGGTGATTGAGGTGGGCAGGGGGTTTGAGGTGGGCAGGGGAGTTTGAGGTGGGCAGGGGGGTTTTATGTGGTGGGGGTGTTTGAGGTGGGCAGGGGAGTTTGAGGTGGGCAGGGGGTTTGAGGTGGGCAGGGGGGTTTTATGTGGTGGGGGTGTTTGAGGTGGGCAGGGGGTTTGAGGTGGGCAGGGGAGTTTGAGGTGGGCAGGGGAGTTTGTGGTGGGCAGGGGAGTTTGAGGTGGGCAGGGTGGTTTTATGTGGTGGGGGTGTTTGAGGTGGGCAGGGGAGTTTGAGGTGGGCAGGGGAGTTTGAGGTGGGCAGGGGGTTTGAGGTGGGCAGGGGAGTTTGAGGTGGGCAGGGAGTTTGAGGTGGGCGGGGGGTTTTATGTGGTGGGGGTGTTTGAGGTGGGCAGGGGAGTTTGAGGTGGGCAGGGGAGTTTGAGGTGGGCAGGGGGTTTGAGGTGGGCAGGGGGGTTTTATGTGGTGGGGGTGTTTGAGGTGGGCAGGGGGTTTGAGGTGGGCAGGGGAGTTTGTGGTGGGCAGGGGAGTTTGTGGTGGGCAGGGGAGTTTGAGGTGGGCAGGCGGGGTTTTACATGGTGGGGGTGTTTGAGGTGGGGTGGCAGTTTGAGGTGGGCAGGGGAGTTCTCTGTGGGGGGGAGCGGTTTGAGGTAGACGGGTGGGTTTAGGTTTTGTGGGGGGGGTGGTGTTGGGGCCTTGCTGTGGGTTGGACTGACACAGTTGCTGGCTGTGGTCCCTCCTGGGAGGGGAATATGTTTGTCTGGGGACATGGACTGGGTGTGCAGTCTGCTGTTAGCCTGGCTGGGGATGGGGTACAGGGGGGTCAGGGACACGGAGAGGGGGAGAGGCACAGGGAGTCAAGAATGGGGGACAGGAAAAGGGGGTGCAGGGGGAGCGGTCAGGGACAAGAGGAGCAGAAGGAGGGGACAGGGAGAGGGGAAGAGGGACAGGAGGGCAAGAACAGGGGGCAGGGACAGCTAGAGGGAAATGGGAGATGGGGACAGAGACGGGGGGGGTAGGGACAGGGACAGGGGCCAGTGGTTGGGGGACAGGGACAGGAGACAGAGGGTAGGGGCAGGAACAGGGGGCAGTGGGTGGGGGCCTGGGACAGGGGGCGGTGGGTTGGGGGGGGGGGGCAGGGACAGGGGCTGCCCTCCGGTTGCGGGTTGAGTGCGTGAGTTTAACTCTGAGGCAGGAACAACCAATAGGCAGCATTCTGCCTGAGAGGGACGGGGAGCTCAGTCAGCGCCTGCACTCGTTACTGCAGCATGCCTGGCCTCTACCACCTCATCATCTCCGCCGCTCTCGGGGTTTTGGGCGTTTTGGGCATTATCCTGCTGTGTTCCACCACCCGGGACGTGGAGCAGCCCTTTTCCCACAAGGTGAGTGTATCCACTGCTCTCCCTCTGCTCTCCCCCTCAAAGACAGACTGCCTGACGGCGGAAGCCTGACAGTTACAGACGCTCAGCACAGACCGGGAGGATTCAGGGATGAATCGCAAGGAGCTCACCTGATACCTGCCCATACCCGTGTTTCTAGAGCTCAGCGTATTTGCAAACTTTAGTGCCCACTCTATTTAGAGTGCCCAGTAAGCACCACAGTGTTGCCACAGAAATGAATGGTTTGAAGTTTGGTAAATGTACTTTGATATTTTTGATTGTCTTTGCAGTGCCCCTCGGGACTGTTTACATTCATCTTTGATGTAATTATTTCAACATAGTAGAATACACAAAGTTTTCTCAGTGTTTTCACTGCCCAGTGTACCTATGGTGTCTGCAGTTCATTGAGTCAGGTGTGAATCAGACCCACGACTGACCATGTCCAGTACTTACCAGATTCATTGTTAACTGAGTCCCGTTTCTGTCCGATATTTCCCAACTTTACCAGGTCTGCTGTTTACCAAATCTTTGGTTTACTGAGCCCGGTACTGGCAGTGCCAGGTATCTGAATCTGGGTATGCACTGAGTCTGTTTGTTGTGTCTGATGATTACCTGCCTACTCCCCAGGGACGGTTGGGGGTATATGAGGTGAACAGCTCCAGGTTTTTAGGAAAACCCTGCTACAATTCCGATCATGCTGAGAAATGGGAGCAAATTGCACCTCACGCAGATGCAGAACCATGTACTATCAAACTGAGCACAGCTGACAGTTATTTAACACATTGAGTGTGGTTCAGTAATCTGCTGAACAGGTTCAGATGGGGTTCAAACTAATTTGGGGATTCATTCTGAAACAAGCCTTCCCCCACAGAATCCTCTGTGCAGCTTCTCGAGACATTTCTATCGATCCCTTTCCTCCCAGTATCAGTTCTGACAGGTCTTGCTCACTTTCCCAGTGAATCCTAGCCTCAGTTTCCACTCATTGTCCCTCACTACCTGGGAGCCCCTGTTGGTGTTCCACACAACAGCTTCCTTCTCAGGCTATTACAGCTGGCACAGGCTGGGGACAGTGACCATCCAAATTACTGTCAGTGTGATAGCAGGAGACTGTAAACACAACAAATCTACATTGTCGACTGTAGAGGGGCTACATCTTTAATTATCAGGGAACACCATAGCACCAGCTACGCAAAGCTTCTTTTGATGTGGGGAATTAGAAAATACAGAAGTACAGTAAATGCCAAAAAGCAGACATAAGGTATTTTATGCAATGAGATCTCGTGATGTTGAGTGTGACAGAGATATGTTTGATTGCAACTTTCAAAAGAGAAGTTATTGAAATAAACAATTCCAAGAATGCTGAGAAAGAGCAGGCTAAAGGCATATACGGGGTTATGGGCACCTTGGACAGTTACCTACATTTCCCAGTCAAGCTCATTGTCACAGGCAAAAGATTTCAAATGGCAATTTGATTGATATCTATAAGCAGAAACAGCTACACAGCGACAGCTAACAGGCACACACTGACTGTCACTGGGGTACAGTTCCACACACACATTGACTCTCACTGGGGTACAGTCCCACACATACACTGACTCTCACTGGGGTACAGTCCCACACACACACTGACTCTCACTGGGGTACAGTCCCACACACACACTGACTCTCACTGGAGTACAGTCACACACACACACTGATTCCCTGCTGATAAGAGGTTTCAGTTGCATGATGGATTTGAGCATTTGCATCTTGTTCTGGGTGAAGAAAGTCACAGAAATATTTGCTTGAGGTGTCCACATCTTTGTCAGTTTGAACAGGTAGATGGGCAGAAACTGTTCCCATTGGTAGATGGATCAGGAAGCAGAGGATATTGATATAAGGCAATAAGTAGAAGAGCTGAGGAGAGAATGATAAGATACAGTGTGTGGTTCAGACCTGGAATGCACTGTATATTTGTGGAAGATTAAGTCACAGGATTCAAAAGAGTTTTGGGTTAAGATCCAAAGACGATCTAATTGCCAGGGTACGGGAAAGGGCAAAGGGACTGTGCAGAATACCAGCACTGATACAGGGGACAGTATGTCCTCTTTCTTTGCATAACTATTCTAATAGTCTGTGATTATGATAAAGTAGCTCTGAGCTGCCTGATTGCTGCTTGGTTTCAGCCTGACTGCAGTTTCTTAACAGGGTGCAGAGCCCAGTGCAGAACTGCAAACTTCTCAGACAGTGGCAGGAATTCTTGTCAGTTACTGCTAGCTGCCAAACAGAGATTAATTCTGTGCCAGTGTTGGGGAAATTGTTAATACCCTAACATGTGAATTGCACTCTGATTTCTCAGGGCCTGTAACTAGGCCAAATATTCTGAGAAATTTGAACAACATTTGTGTAGCACCTGTGCCATCCTCCAGAAATCGAAAAGTCCTTTGTAGCCAATGAAGTGCTTTTGGTGTGCAGTCACCTCAAGTGCGACGTAAGGAACCACCACAGGCAAACTGTGCACGGTATGATCCACGAACATCGATGTGAGAATGGCCAGAAAGTACTTGAAATTGTTGGTTGAAAGTGTTTGTTGGAGTAAGTGTTTGCATTGGTGTTAAGTATTTTAGGCAGGAAGCTAAAGAGCTGAGCAATACCACTTCCTCAAGAAGCTCACTCAACTCCAGCTCACAAAGATCATCTCACCTCATCCTGTCCCAGCTTATCAGCTACTGAAACCCTCATCTGTGCCTTTGCTGTTGCCTAACATCTCCGGACCATCACACTCCTGGCTGGTCCCCACAGTCAAACCTCACCAAAACCTTTTTGCCTTTTTACTAATTAGTGACAGAGATCCATTCCCCTATTGGTTTGCTCTGTGGTTGCAGTCCAGCTCAGTTTAGATCAGTGATACTGACGCTAAGGATCCTCCTGTATCTACATTTGCAGCTGAATGTAGACAAATTCTCTTCACAAAGCTCACAGCCGCTGCTGCCTGAAACTACATTGTCCGCAATTCCATGCATTAAATGGATACTTGAGTCATTTTATTCCTGTCTCTGCTGTGATAATGATGCTTGGTTTTCCTGGCTGTTTACACCACAAAGAATGCAGTTAGCAATTCCTTCTGGTATTGAGTGAGTGATACCTGGTCACTGGTTTGATTGATGTACTCTGCAGAACACTTTGTAAATTCCCAAATGTTTTTGATGAATTGTCTGAAGAATCTCAAATTGAAGAGCTCTTCGTATTAATAACCTCTCTTTGAGAATGAGCAGATTGTTGATGACAGAGATGTTTGCACTGTTCAAAGTGCTGGTGTAGTGATGTAGTCTGGTATTTTTGGTCTGAATACATTTGCTAAACGTGTTTGTTCTGTTCCATTTGATGGCACTTGTTAATATTTGGTAGGTATTCAGTAGTTAGATCAAGGCCATTTATCTGAACCATTAAATTCTGGGTGGTACTTTGCTGATTTCCTTTGTATTCTAAAGAAAGACCAATAGTTTAGTCACTCTCCATTGAGAACTGTGAGCCAATTGTTTTAAATCTATGCCCCTCCTTTCATGTGGTGTCCAAACTGTCCACGGTCTTCAGCTGATGCCTAACAAGCATCTGATTCCTAACCTCGGAAATTCTCTCCCTACACCTGTCTGACTTAGAATCATAGAATCCCTACAGTGTGGAAGCAGGCTATTCAGCCCATCGATTCCACATCGACCCTCCAAAGAGCAGCCCACCCCCTGCCCTATCCCTGTAACCCTGCATTTCCCATCGCTATCCCACCCTAACCTGCACATCTTTGGACTGTGGTTGCAAATTGGCACATCCAGGGGAAATCCACGTAGACAAGGGGAGAATGTGCAAACATGGGTCCCTAGCACTGTGAGATAGCAGTGCTAGCCACTGAGGCACCGTGCTGCCCTACCATGTTTGAGATGCTACTGAATATCCATCCCTTAGACCAAACTTTGAGTCATTTGCTGTATTATCTCCTGAGGTACCTCAGTGTCATGCATTGATTTACAATGCTTGTATGAGGCATCTGATGACTTTATTATGTGTGCGGCGCTTTGTAAGTTGTTGTGCTTGGCTGTTGTAACTTGGGTGTGACTCCACATGATTTCTTTGTGAGAATAATCTGTTCCACATCACTGGGCCTTCTGCTCCCATTCGAGGAGAGGAGCTGCTAGGATACATTTGATGAGCTGCAGATTTTTGTGCCTGTCCATGTGATGGGTAATGGCAGGCAGTGTTCAGCACTGTACTGAGGGTGCTTGGGATTCAGGTAGCCATGGGACTGTGCCCCAACACCCCACCACTACAGCCAAGGGATGGCCAGTACCCACCCTCCCCAACATAACCACCCATACATCAGATTTTCACCACATACCCCATTTGGCGATCTGCCCTCTCTAACCTGAGCACCTGGTTAGTGAAAACAGTGACATTATTGAATTCAGGAATTTGGTGTAAGTGGAGAAAGAAATTTCATTGCCTCCGAAGCTTCGCAGTGAAAGATAAGGAAAGAAGAATTTACGTTTTTATATTGCCAACTGATCAATGTTAGTCAGTGCGTAGGCAAAGACGAAAATGCTTTCAACAGAGTAAAAAAAGTGAATAACTAGTAAAGGACTTCAGACTAAGTCATGACCAAGTGTGCATGTTTCTGGATTGCTGTATGAGGGAGCTTCAATACAGCAACACTGTTCCAACTGAACACACCGAGGGCAAGAAAGGGTCTCTGTCTCATATCTCACCAGCTCAGAGTCATTGCAAGTTGGAAACACCGAACAGAGTGCCAATTCCTCAGCACTGACCCTCTGACAGTGCAGCACTCCCACAGTATTGACCTTTCAACAGTGCAGCGGTCCCTCAGCACTCACTCTCCAACAGTGCCCACTCCCTCAGCACTCACTCTCCAACAGTGCCCACTCCCTCAGCACTCACTCTCCAACAGTGTGGCTCTCCCTCAGCACTCAGTCTCCAACAGTGCGGCGCTCCCTCAGCACTCACTCTCCAACAGTGCGGCGCTCCCTCAGCACTCACTCTCCAACAGTGCGGCTCTCCCTCAGCACTCACTCTCCAACAGTGCGGCGCTCCCTCAGCACTCACTCTCCAACAGTGCGGCTCTCCCTCAGCACTCACTCTCCAACAGTGCCCACTCCCTCAGCACTCACTCTCCAACAGTGCGGCTCTCTCTCAGCACTCACTCTCCAACAGTGCGGCTCTCCCTCAGCACTCACTCTCCAACAGTGTGGCACTCAATTAGGAGCCAGCTTTTAGACTGATGACAGGAACAGTACTGACTGGAGCACATCCAACAACAACACATTGAACTGTCTGTTATAGAGTCATAGAATACAGAAAAGGACCCTTCAGTCCAACCAGTCCATGCCGACCATAGTCCCAAACTAAACTAGTCCCACCCTGCCTATGTTTGTCCATATCCCTTCAAACATTTCTTATTCATGTACTTATCCAAATGGCTTTTAACATTTGGATAAAACATTCCTCTGGAAGTTAATTCCAAACAGAATCACTCTCTCTGTAAAAAAAAAGCCCCCTTTCTTTCAATCTTTCTCCTTTCACCCTAAAAATTATTACACCCTCATCTTGAAATCTCGCACTCTAGAAAAAAGACACCTGCCATTTGCCTCATCTGTACCCCCCCTCATGATTTTATAACATCTATAGGGTCGCCCCTCAACCTCGTACACTCCAGTGAAGAAAGTCCCAGCCTATCCAGCCTCTCCTTATAATTCAAACCTCGATTCCCAGCAATATCCTGGTAAATCTCTTCTCAACTCGTTTCAATTTAATAAAATCCTTCCCCTATCAGGGAGACCAGAACTGTACACAGTTCTCCAGAAGAAGCCTCTCCAGAAGAAGCCTCACCAATGTCCTGTACAACCCCAACACAACATTTCAACTCAAATACTCAAAGGTCTGGGCAATGAAGGCAAACGTACTAAACACCTTTTTAAGCACCTTGTCTATATGTGATACCAACTTCAAAGAATTATGTACCTGAACCTCTAGGTCTCCCTGTTCTACAACGCTACTGTTGGCCCAACTTTTAATAGTACTGTATAAGTCCTGCCCCTGTTTGTTTTACCAAAATGCAATATCTCGCATTTATCCAAATTATACTCCATCTGCCACTCCTCAGCCCGTCAGCCCAGTTGTTCAAGAGCTCTTTGTAATGTTAGATAACCTTCTTCACCATTCACTGTACCACCAATCCTGGTGTCATCCACAAACTTACTAACTATGTCTTCTATTTCTCATCTAAATCATTTATATAAATCACAAACAAAAGTAGACGCAGCCCTGTCCCTGTGGAACACAGCGGGTCACAGGCCTGCAGTCCAAAAAAACCTTCCACCACCACCATCCTGTCTCCAGGTGGTAAGCCAATTTTGTATCCCATTGGCAAGCTCACCCTGAATCCCATGTGATCTAACTTTACTAATTAGACTATCATGCAAAACCTTGTCAAAGGCTTTACTAAAGTTCAAGTAAACAATGTCTACCTCTCTGCTGTCATCAACCAACTTGGTTACTTTCTCAAAAAACCCAATCAAGTTTGTGAGACAAGATCTCCCTTGCACAAAACTATGCTGCTATCCCTAATCATTCCTTGCCTCTCCAAATGCACATAAATCCTATTCTTCATAATCACTTCTAACACCTTACCTACCACCAAAGAAAGACTCACAGGTCTATAGTTCCCAGGCTTCTCCATACATCTCTTCTTATACCAAGGCACAATGCTAGCTACTCTACAGTCCTCTGGCACCTCACCCATAGTTATAGATACAAAAATTTCTGCTAGGTGCCCCACAGATTCCTCCCTAACATTCCACAATTTCCTGGGATACACTTGATCAGGTCCTGGAGATTCATCTACCTTCACATTTTCTAAGACCTCCAGCACTTCCTCTTCTGTAATGCAAACTGTTTTCAAAACATCAGTATTTATTTCTCTTGAGTTCTCTAGCGTCCATTTCTTTCTCCACAGTAAAAACTAATGTGAAATATTCACTTAATATCTTTAACATCTCCTGAGGTTCAACACAAAGACAACCTCTTTGATCTTTAAGGAGCCCTACTCTCTCTCCAATTGCTCTCTTGCTGTCTGTACTTATAGAATCTCTTTGAATTACGTTTAACCTTGTCTGTCAAGACTATCTCATACCTTTCCAATCTTCTTGATCTCCCTCTGAAGAATGCCTCCACACACTCTTTATACTGTTCAAGAATCACACAGTCCTAAAGTCATACACCAAGGAAACAGACCCTTCGGTCCAACCAGTCCATACTGACTGTAATCCCAAACTAAACTAGTCCCACCTGCCTGTGCTTGGCCCATATCCCACCGACCTTTCCTATTCATGTGTTTATCCAAATTTTTTTTTAAACAGTGGTAACTGTACCCACATTTATCACTTACTCTGGAAACTCACCCCACACCCAAATCACTCTCTGTGTAAAAAATAAAATCGCTTCTCGTGTCTTTTTTAAATCTTCCTCCTCCCACGTAAAAAACTGCCCCTTAGTCTTGAAAGTGCCTCACCCGAGGGAAAAGCTACTTAACATTCACCTTATGCATACCCCTCATTATTTTATAAACCCCCTAAAGTCGCCCCTCAACCTCCTCTGTTCTGGTGAAAGAAGTCCCAGCAATAGATTCATTTGAACCCAGTTGTCTATCTCTCATATGATTTTTTTTAAAAATTCTTGACTAGAATCTCAATATCTTTATTCATCCATTGTCCCCTGATACTACCAGCCTTACCTTTGACTCTAACAGGAACATAATAATTCTGAGCAGTCTGTTGTTGTGTGGGAGCAGCTGACAGCTGCTTTTCCCCAAGTCAGATGTTCTCCTTAGGTAAACAACAGATGGTGCCTCACTGCTCTTTGCTGGAACCTGTGATCTCTGTGGAGTAACTAGAGAACATCCAGTGGAGGGAGGTGGATGGGGACGTGTTACTGAAATGGAAAGGGAGGCAGCACCAAGAGAGTTATGAGGCCAGTACTGGAAGACTGAATCAGTGACTTGATTACAAACAGGATGCAGACAGTGAGATGGACAGATGGAGAAGAGAGTTTGGATCAGATCTGGAAGTAGAGGGCGAGTGAAAGTCTTTGGCAGCATGGAAGACTGGAGCTGGAGGGAGGCTTGAATTGTCTGGTTGGAGGTTGCAGACAGACGCTGAGAAAGATGCGCTCCACTGGGTGATGGTCATGAGCTTGCTAGCCAGAAGGAGAAAGGAACGTTTCAGATTCGATGGAGAACCACAGTGGGATGAGGAATGGTGACTGACAGGGGGAGATGGAGAAGTCTGCATCGCAGTGAAATTGTGGTGAACTCTGTGGTTTGTGCAGGACGTGGAAGAAATGTACAGCACAGAAATAGACCATTCGGCCCCTGCTGTTCATGCAGAATTTAACCCTCCAATCGAAACTCTTCCTGTTTTTAATTAACTAATTTGTCAGTGCTGTCCCTGACTGCAATTCCTCTCATGTTTATCCTTGAACACAGCAATACTGTTCACATCAACTATTCTCTGTGCTGGCAAGTTGCACAATCTCACTATTCTCTGGGTAAAGATATTTCTCCTCAGTCTTGGCTGGATTTAGACTGAGATATATTGGATTTCTCTGTATGTGTCTTCCTTGGCATGTTTGCACTGAATCCCTTGATAACCAGCAGATAGAAATGAAGAACTAGGAGCAAGATCAGGCCATTTGGCCCTTCAAACCTACTCTGCCATTCAATATGATCATCTAACTCATTACCCTGTTCCTGCTTTCTCTCCATACCCTTTGACCCCTTCAGTTCCATGAACTATATCTAACTTTTTCCTGAAAACACTCAATGTTTTGGTCTCAATCATTTTCTGTGGAAAGAATTCCACAGGCCCACCACTCTCTGGTTGAAGACATTTCTCCTCATCTCAGTCCTAAATGGCCTGTCCCATATCCTTAGACCATGGTCCCTGGTTCTGGACTCCCCAGCCACCAGGAACATGCTTCCTGTGTTTATCCTGTTGACAATTTGCAGTATTTACTGACACTTGCCACTGTGAGCAACCACGCACTTACAAGATTCCAGACACAATACATCGTCATTTGGAATTAACATACCATGTCATGCACAAGTGCAGTCCCCTGCACGTTCAGGGAAGTGAGTGCTATTGTGCAACAGGGTTCAGTGGTGGGGAGAGGGGTCCACAGATGGTGGGTGTAGGTACACCCTGGAGTGAGGAGGAAAGAGGGCCCAGAGGCTGGGGCGGCAAGGTGGGCCCTCTTCCCCTCATCCTCCTTTCTCCAACCCTCTCAATGGCACTTCTACCACAGCCCCACCCCCAATGCCACCCCACCAACACACACACACACACACACACACACACACACACACACACACACACACACACACACACACACACACACAGCCCACCTCTGGTTTTCTCCCAAATTCCAATCCCTGTTCCCAATTCCTCCTTTCTGCTTCCTAGGTCCCAATCTCCCCACTGGTCCTGATCTGGCCCTACCGATCTCCCCTTTCTCTCTCTCCCCTTCCCCATCCCAATCTCTCCTGCTCCTGGGCCACAACCCCTTGAAACATGATTTAAAGTAGTGCCTAGCAGACATGCACCGCTGTCAGCAAACACAGCCTAGAACCTCAAAGGGTTCTAGCGAGTTTTGAGAAGATTTGTAGCTCAGGTTGAGGTTCTGGATGTGAGTTTGCTCGCTGAGCTGGAAGGTTAGTTTTCAGACGTTTCGTCACCATTCTAGGTAACATCATCAGTGAGCCTCCGGTGAAGCGCTGGTGTTATGTCCCGCTTTCTATTTATCTGTTTAGGTTTCCTTGGGTTGGTGATGTCATTTCCTGCGTTGGTGATGTCATTTCCTGTTCTTTTTCTCAGGGGATGGTAGATTGGCTCCAAATCACTGTGTTTGTTGATGGAGTTCCGGTTGGAATGCCATGCTTCTAGGAATTCTCGTGCGTGTCTCTGTTTGGCTTGTCCTAGGATGGATGTGTTGTCCCAATCAAAGTGGTGTCCTTCCTCATCTGTGTCTAAGGATACGAGTGATAGTGGGTCATGTCGTTTTGTGGCTAGTTGATGTTCATGTATCCTGGTGGCTAGCTTTCTGCCAGTTTGTCCAATGTAGTGTTTGTCACAGTTCTTGCAAGGTATTTTGTAGATGACATTCGTTTTATTTGTTGTCTGTATAGGGTCTTTTAGGTTCATTAGCTGCTGGTTTAGTGTGTTGGTGGGTTTGTGGGCTACCCTGATGCCAAGGGGTCCGAGTAGTCTGGCAGTCATTTCGGAAATGTCTTTGATGTAGGGGAGAGTGGTTACGGTTTCTGAGCCCATTTTGTCTGTTTGTTCGGGTTTATTGCTGAGGAATCGGCGGACTGTGTTCATAGGGTACCCATTCTTTTTGAATACGCTGTATAGGTGATTTTCCTCTGCTCTGCGTAGTTCCTCTGTGCTGCAGTGTGTGGTGGCTCGTTGGAATAATGTTCTAATGCAGCTTCGTTTGTGGGTGTTGGGATGGTTGCTCCTGTAGTTCAGTATTTGGTCCGTATGTGTTGTTTTCCTGTAGACGCTGGTTTGGAGTTCCCCATTGACTGTTCGCTCTACTGTAACATCTAGGAATGGCAATCACCTGTACAGCATATTCAAAAAGAACGGGTACCCTATGAACACAGTCCGCCGATTCCTCAGCAATAAACCCAAACAAACAGACAAAACGGGCTTAGAAACCATAACCACTCTCCCCTACATCAAAGACATTTCCGAAATGACTGCCAGACTACTCGGACCCCTTGGCATCAGGGTAGCCCACAAACCCACCAACACACTAAAACAGCAGCTAATGAACTTAAAAGACCCTATACAGACAACAAATAAAACGAATGTCATCTACAAAATACCTTGCAAGAACTGTGACAAACACTACATTGGACAAACTGGCAGAAAGCTAGCCACCAGGATACATGAACATCAACTTGCCACAAAACGACATGACCCACTATCACTCGTATCCTTAGACACAGATGAGGAAGGACACCACTTTGATTGGGACAACACATCCATCCTAGGACAAGCCAAACAGAGACACGCACGAGAATTCCTAGAAGCATGGCATTCCAACCGGAACTCCATCAACAAACACAGTGATTTGGAGCCAATCTACCATCCCCTGAGAAAAAGAACAGGAAATGACATCACCAACCCAAGGAAACCTAACCAGATAAATAGAAAGCGGGACATAACACCAGCGCTTCGTCGGAGGCTCACTGATGATGTTACCTAGAATGGTGATGAAACGTCTGAAAACTAACCTTCCAGCTCAGCAAGCAAACTTACATCCAGAACCTCAAAGGGTTCTATTAAATCCCCCTCATTCTTCGAAATTGCAGCAAATATTTTCCTAACTGATCCAGTTCCTATTCAATTGTCTGCCTGCTATCCCATGAATCTGTCTGGTAAATTCCATTGCACTCCCTCCATAGCCAGAACATCCTTTCCCAGATTAGGAGACTAAAACCAGATAAACTACCCCAGGGCGTGATCTCACCACAAGGCCCTGTACGATTGCAGCAATACATCCCTGGTCCTGCACTTGAATCCTCTCGCTGTGAAGGCCAACATAGCCATTTACCTTCTTCACTGCCTGCTGAACCTGCATGCTGACTCTTAGTGAACAAGATCACCCAGGTCTCATTGTATCTCCCCACCCGTTTCCCAAACTATTGACATTCAGAGCTGCAGTAGTAAAGCTTTTTTCTGTAACCAAAGAAACAATGAGTGATGTGATGCTCCCTGTACCTGACAATGTACCTGTCAATGCAGCAGATTATTAAGGTGATGTACAGAACTGGAGTCAGGGAGCTATAGCTCCATTAAATGGAAAGATCATTCCTCAAACTGTTCCAGCTTCCTAGTAAGACACAGGGCAGTGTACATGCACTGCAGGGGCCTGACCCTTTCTCGTCATTTCACATTCAATGCTACAAAAGTACTCCAAAGTATAAACACACAAGTAGAAGACCCAATCACACGTCTCCTAGCAAACCATCCAATCACATCATAGCAAATTATCCAATCACATTCCTGCCAAACCATAAAATCAGATCTTTGGTAAACCATCCAATTCGGTCTCCAACAAACCAGACAATCACATTTATATAAAACATCCAACCACAACCCGCAAAACCTTGACAGTTCAGAAAAACAATCCTGGACGGTGACAATATCAGGGTAAAACAGTGTGAGGTATAAGTGGGGTCAGAGTAGGAGGGAATCCAATCACGTTGAAATTCAATTCACAATCTCCGTTCATGAACATGAGCTTTAGCTGTAGGCAGCTGAGAGGCTGGAGTGTTCTAGTGGTGCAGTGACAATGTCCCAACTGCTAGCACAGGAGGTCTGTGTTCAAGGCTCACCTGCTCCTGAGGGGTGTAATAACATCTCTGAACAGGCTGATTGGAGGCAAAAAAAGAAATTTTTGAATGAGTCAGGTAGTATGAGGATTGGATGTGTGGTCAACATCATCAATTGGGCACAGAGGGGAAGGTCAGAGATGCTGAGAATTCCAGGGCAAAGCGAGGGATATCTTGTTAAAAAGGTGGATCCATCAATTATATTAATAAAAGTAAACAGTTTATCGCTACTCTTGCCCCTTTAGTGAGCACCTGTTTCAGTAAATGGACACTGTAAAAGGCTGCCATACATATGATTGATTAGTCAGTGGGACAAGACTGTACCCCAGGAGACTGAGGGAAAGAGTCTCGAAATTGCTCAGGTACTGGTATTCATCCTCCAGTCTTCCCTAGACTCACGGGAGGTGCCAGAGGACTGGAGAATTGTAAACATTCCGCCCTTGTCCGGAACACGGATGTAAGGTAAAGCCTGGAAACGCAGGCTCGTCAATTTCAATACCATTGTAGGGAAGTTTCAGAACCAGTTAACAGTTATTGGATAGATGTGGATTCATTAATGAAAGTCAGCATGGATTTGTTAAAGGCAATTTGGGCTTTACTAACTTTTTTTGAAGAGGTAACAGAGAGGGGTGACGAGGGTAGCATGTTATCCATCGACTCCCAATCAGGAACAAAAACAGAAATTTGCCAGAAGTTGCTGGTAAAGCTCAGCAGGTCTGGCAGCATCTGTGAAGGGAAAAGCAGAGTTAACATTTTGGATCCGGTGACCCTTCCTCAGACCTCCAAAAGGTGTTTGATAAAATACAGGCTCGTCAGCAAAGTTAAAGCCCATGGAATAAAAGGAACTGAAAGCATGGATGCAAAATTGGAAGAGTGACAGCAAACAGAGCACTGGTGATTGTTTCTGTTTTGCATTGTTTGGCAATAGGAACACGACTTTTCCTGATCTATGTGGATAACCTAGACTTGGGCATGATTTCAAAATTTGGTGATGACCTGAAACTGGGAAATATTGTGATCCCTGAGGCAGGCATCAAAAGGATACAGACAAGTTGATGAACTGGGAGGGGCAGGTGACATTAAATGCAGAGAAACAGGACATAATACATTGGAGGAGAGAGACAGTATAAAATAAAGGGGATAATTCTTAAAAGAGATTCAGGAGCGGAAGGACCTGGGTGTTTATGAGCACAAGTTATTGAAATGCAGGGCATGTTCAGGCATGAGGTTAAAAAGGCATGCAGGATCCTGGGCTTTCTGAGACAAACCAGCACAAAAGCATGCAAGTTATGGAGAACTTAATCAAACAAGGCTTTGGTCTCAGCCAGAGTACTCTGTACAGTTCTGGGCACTGTGTTTTCAAAAGGACATGAAGACATTGGGGGGAGAGAGAGAGAGAGAGAGAGAAAGAGAGAAAGAGAGAAGACAAGATTCAGCAGAATAGTTCCAGGGATGGGGGTGATTTGGATAAACTGGAGAGGCATTAGAGAAGATAGGATCATGAGGAGATTTGAACAAGATGTTCAAAATCACGAGGGTCACTCGAGTGGTTCAGATCTGAGACGTGCTGCCTGACAGTGTAGTGAATTGAATTGGCATTATTGTCACATGCACTCAAAAGTTTATAAACCACCGCTTACAGTGTCATCTTAGGTACAGGGTATATAGATACAATCTATGATTACAGAACACAGAAATGGAGGAAATAAGGTTACATTAGAGATAATCACAGTATAACCACAGGTCAGAAAAAACAAGAAGCAAAGTTACGAAGACAGTCACTCTCCAAGGGACCTCCACATCTGGGGGCATTCAGATGGTCTGGCTCCTGGTCTCTCCGCTCCGGGCCCATGGTCACCCCGCTCCAGGCCCATGGTCACCCCGCTCCGGGCCCATGATCTCCCCGCTCCGGGCCCATGATCTCCCCGCTCCGGGCCCATTGTCTCCCTGCTCCAGGCCCCTGTCACCCCGCTCCAGGCCCCTGTCACCCCGCTCCAAGCCCATGGTCTCCCCGCTCCGGGCCCCTGTCTCCCTGTTGCGGGCCTGTGGTCTCCATGTTCCGGGCCCCTGTTCTCCCCGTAGCAGGCTCCTGGTCTCCTCATAGCAGGCTCCTTCTCTCCCCGCTCCGGGCTCCTGTCTCCCTGCTGCGGGCCCGTGGTCTCCCCGCTGCGGGCCCCTGGTCTCCATGTTCCGGGCTCCTGCTCTCCCAGCTCCGGGCTCCTGCTCTCCCAGCTCCGGGTATCTGGTCTCCTCGCTACTGGCTCATGGTCACCCCACTCTGGGCTCCTAGTCTCCCCGTTCCAGGCCCCCGGTCTCCCTGTAGCAGGCTCCTGGTCTCCCCATAGGGGGCCCATGGTCTGCCCACTCCCGGCTCCTGCTCTCCCCGCTCTGGGCATCTGGTCTCCCCGCTCTGGTCACTCGTCGCCCTGTAGCGGGCTCCTGGTCTTCCTGTTCCGGGCCCCTGGTCTCCCCGCTCCGGGCCCCTGGTCTCCCCGCTCCGGGCCCCTGGTCTCTGCTGTCCAGTGTGCTTTATATGGTCGGCTGAGTGGCTGAGGTCTGGGACCTGCTGGGAGAAAAGTGGTGTGTGTGATTGGTCAAGTAACTCCTTCAGGGGGACAGCAGAGATATTAAGGACCAAATGGCCTCCTTCTCTGGTAATTTTAATTTAATAACTCTTCCAGAGGTTATGAAAATATGCAGTGACATCTGTGACAAACACATCCAGTCCCGTTTGTACCAAAGCACAGCTTCCGGTCAGTCCTCAAATCCAGCTCTCAGTGGCACAGCGCAATCTTCAGCAACAAGGGTGGAACACCCTCAGCTCCATCTCATAGCGAGGCAATAAAAACCTGCCTTTGTGAACATAGAACATTACAGCACAGTACAGGCCCTTCGGCCCTCGATGTTGTGCCGACCTGTCATACCGATCTCAAGCCCATCTAACCTACACTATTCCATGTACGTCCATATGCTTGTCCAATGACGACTTAAATGTACTTAAGAGTTGGCAAATCTACTACCATTGCAGGCAAAGCGTTCCATTCCCTTACTACTCTCTGAGTAAAGAAACTACCTCTGACATCTGTCCTATATCTTTCACCCCTCAATTTAAAGCTATGCCCCCTCGTGCTCGCTGTCACCATCCTAGGAAAAAGGCTCTCCCTATCCACCCTCTCTAACCCTCTGATTATTTTATATGTCTCAATTAAGTCACCTCTCAACCTTCTCTCTAACGAAAACAGCCTCAAGTCCCTCAGCCTTTCCTCGTAAGACCTTCCCTCCATACCAGGCAACATCCTAGTAAATCTCCTCTGCACCCTTTCCAAAGCTTCCACATCCTTCTTATAATGCGGTGACCAGAACTGTACACAATACTCCCAAGTGCGTCCAACCTTATACTCCAACCTTCTCAGGACAACCATTTCAGTACTTTCTGAAATGTAGTACTGAGTGCTGGGGGACAGTTTGCAGTTATTTAACTACAATAACCATTGCACACAGACAGACATGTTCTAATGACCAGTTAGGCTCAGATGAGTGTTTTGTCTGAAAGGTGGTCCTTGTGACTGTGTAGCACTCGCTCTGTGCTGCACTGTATTGACATCCTGGCCCAGTGCTCAATCTCTGCAGCATGTTCTACAGCCCTAATCTCTCACTCAAACATCAGGCACTTACTGCTTGATTCACAATGGACATAAACACCAACGTAGGATCTATCTAGCACAGCAGCTTAATGTCATCAGAGATAATGGGAACTACAGATGCTGGAGAATCCAAGATAACAAAGTGTGGAGCTGGATGAACACAGCAGGCCAAGCAGCATCTCAGGAGCACAAAAGCTGACATTTCGGGCCTAGACCCTTCATCAGAGAGGGGGATGGGAAGAGGATTCTGGAATAAATAGGGAGAGGGGGGAGGCAGACTGAAGATGGATAGAGGAGAAGATAGATGGAGAGGAGAGTATGGGTGGGGAGGTGAGGAGGGGATAGGTCAGTCTGAGGAGGATGGACAGGTCAAGGTATCGGGATGAGGTTGGTAGGTAGGAAATGGAGGTATGGCTTGAGGTGGGAGGAGGGGATAGGTGAGAGGAAGAACAGGTTAGGCAGGCGGGGACGAGCTCGGCTGGTTTTGTGATGCAGTGGGGGGGGCGGGGACGAGCTCGGCTGGTTTCGGGATGCAGTGGGGGAAGGGGAGATTTTGAAGCTTGTGAAATCCACATTGATACCATTAGGCTGCAGGGTTCCCAAGCAGAATATGAGTTGCTGTTCCTGCAACATACGGGTGGTTTATTTCACAGTCATCTCCCCATCCCCCCCTTTTCTGATGAAGGGTCTAGGCCCGAAACGTCAGCCTTTGTGCTTCTAAGATGCTGCTTGGCCTGCTGTGTTCATCCAGCTCCACACTTTGTTAGCTTAATGTCATCCTTTGGATATGCTCTTTTACACTTGTATTTAACGATCTGAAGCACTTTCCTTTTCTTTTCCAACAGTACGGCATCGTCATTGATGCTGGCTCCTCTCGCACCACCCTATATGTTTACAAATGGCCGTCTGGGAAAGAGAACAGCACTGGCATTGTGAGTGAGCACAGCAAATGCAACGTGAAAGGTAAAAAAAAACCACGCCAGCCGGGAACATACAGTGCCTCTCTCTGTCCCTCTGAGCCTCCTACAGCGCCTGTCCTGAGTGCTTCACCTTCAAAACCAGCCAGGCCAATGTCAGTGTCTCCTCAAACTCACCTCAGCCAAGCGGCTTCCTTATTCTACAGCCAGAGCCCCAGGCTCAGGCCTAGAGGGCCAGAACTGAGCTCAGTCAGAATAGTTCACATGGAGATTTTGTCGGCAAGATCAAGGGACGAGGGTGTCTGCTTTCGGAGGCAGGAAAAATGAGTTAAAAGTAAATGAGCTGAGGGTGAGATGGGGAACAGGTTGTGAATGAGATGAGAAAGGGCCATGGTCTGGGGGTGATGGACAGTTGCTGAATATTGTCTATGGTCAGATACACAATTAGGGCTGGTACAGTGTGGTGGAGGCTTTATTCTGCTTTCACCCACAAGCTGCCCCTGTCCCAGGAGTGTTTGATGGGGACAGCATCGAGGAAGCTTGACCATGTATCTAACCGCATGTTGTCCCTGTTCTGGGGGGTGTTTGATGGGGGACAGAGTAGAGACAGCTTTTCTGTCTATTTAACCCCATGCTGCCTGAAAGTGTTTGATGGGGAACAGTGTAGAAGCAGCTTTCTCTGTACATAACCCTGCGCTGTCCCTGTCCTGGGAGGCAATGGCCTAGCGGTGTCATTGCTGGACTGTTAATCTAGCGACCCAGATAGTGTTCTGGGGACCTGGGTTCAAATCCCACCATGGCTAATGATGACCATGAATCCATTGTCAATTGTTGGAAAAACCCATCTGGTTCACGAATGTCCTTTAGGGAAGGAAACTATCATCCTTACCTGGTCTGGCCTACACGTGACTCCACAGCGATGTGTGGTTGACTCTGCACTGCCCTCTGGACAATTAGGGATGGGCAATAATTGCCGCTTGGTCAGCGATGCCCTCATCTCATTAATGAATAACTAAAAATTGATGGAAACAGTGTTGAGGAAGCTTTACCCGGTCTCTAACTCTGTGCTGGGTATTTTTCCATGAAGGACAATACCTTTCTCCATTATTTATGCATTTGAAATGAAGACACAATGATACAAGCCTTGCTGCCTACCTACTGAGACTCTAACTTGGCACTCTACCCCTTGGATTGTTTGAACTTGTGAAGGGAACAGGAATCTCTCCTGAACTGAAAAATGGCTCCTTATTCATTCACAGAATGAGGGCGTCACTGGCCAGGCACATTTATTTCCCATCCTTAATTGCCCAGAGCACAGTTAAGAGACAAACACATATAGGCCAGACCAGGTAAGGATGGCGGTTTCCTTCCCTAAAGGACATTAGGGAACCAGATGGATTTTTCCGACAATCAACAAAGGATTCATGGTCATTATTAGACTTTTAATTCCAGATATTTATTGAATTCAAATTCCACTGTCTCCCATGGCAGGACTCGAACCGGGGTCCCCAGACCATTACCTGGGTATCTGGAGTATTAGTCCAGCCATTGCCTCCCCTGTGCCATTAAATCGTCCAAGTTGGAAGAGGCTGGAACCACTGAAGAGGGGCTTTTGGGCAAGTCCCTGGGGCCGTGGCAGTCCCTGTGACATATGGAGCAGAGAGATGTGTATGAGATGTAAACAAACAGGGCACATTCTAGGGACAAATACGCAAATGTACTGACACGTATCCAATCTTGGTCTATAGGTCCTGGAATTTCCAGTTACGCGTACAACCCATCACAAGCTGGAAACAGTCTGAAGCCCTGCCTGGATGAAACTGTGAAAAACATTCCTTCACAACTACATGCACAGACTCCCCTCTACCTTGGTGCTACAGCTGGGATGCGCTTGTTGAGGTAAGTAATACCTTAGGACAGGGGGAAAAAGTCATTGTTCTTTTCAAGGGATCCTCTTGAAACTTTCTCAGGGGCTACATTTTGGTTTTCAGATACTACATTTTTACATTCTGGGCAGGTCCAAGTCAGGTATCCCTTATCCATACGTCTGAAAACTGAAGGGCTTGTTAGAAGCGGACCTAAAAGCGAAAGTAAATCCAAAAATGAAAATTACTATTTCTCTGAAGACCAGTCAGTCTCAAGGTGTTTTGGAGAAAGGATTTCCGACTTGTACATTCTCATTCTCACGAACTCCTTCAAAGAGTGACATGTAACAACAATACTATTTGTGTTTGTATGAAATATGGGGACGTTTGGAACCTCCCACACACACAATGCGAAGAATTCATCAATATTATCCACAATTCTGAACTCTCCAAGATAATTAAAGCCACAACATTCTAAGAAAAGGATTAATTTCCTATACATCACTGTATTTAAATAATGCATGATAACAGGCATAAGACAACAAAAGTTTATTTTTCCAAAATAACTTCTACACATGAAAAGCTATCACGCCAACACATTTCAGAGAGTGATGAGCTCACAGCTAATGTATTTCCATTGCATGTACTCAAAACTGGAACATTTTAACCACTACATCTTCTACTGTAACTCAGAAATCAGTTTCAGAAATTCATCTCAGGCAACCAGCTTGTAACTGACGTCCATTTCAAGCCCACCGACTCCCACAACTACCTAGAATACACCTCCTCCCACCCACCCTCCTGCAAAAATTCCATCCCCTATTCCCAATTCCTCCGCCTCCGCCGCATCTGCTCCCACGATGAGGCATTCCACTCCCGCACATCCCAGATGTCCAAGTTCTTCAAGGACAGCAACTTTCCCCCCACAGTGGTCGAGAATGCCCTTGACCATGTCTTCCGCATTTCCCGCAACACATCCCTCACACCCCGTCCCCGCCACAACCGTCCAAAGAGGATCCCCCTCATTCTCACACACCACCCCACCAACCTCTGGATACAACGCATCATCCCTCGACATTTCCGCCATCTACAATCCGACCCCACCACCCAAGACATCTTTCCATCCCCACCCCTGTCTGCTTTCCGGAGAGACCACTCTCTCCGTGACTCCCTTGTTCGCTCCACACTGCCCTCCAACCCCACCACACCCGGCACCTTCCCCTGCAACCGCAGGAAATGCTACACTTGCCCCCACACCTCCTCCCTCACCCCTATCCCAGGCCCCAAGATGACATTCCACATTAAGCAGAGGTTCACCTGCACATCTGCCAATGTGGTATACTGCATCCACTGTACCCGGTGTGGCTTCCTCTACATTGGGGAAACCAAGCGGAGGCTTGGGGACTGCTTTGCAGAACACCTCCGCTCGGTTCGCAATAAACAACTGCACCTCCCAGTCGCAAACCATTTCCACTCCCCCTCCCATTCTTTAGATGACATGTCCATCATGGGCCTCCTGCAGTGCCACAATGATGCCACCCGAAGGTTGCAGGAACAGCAACTCATATTCCGCTTGGGAACCCTGCAGCCCAATGGTATCAATGTTGACTTCACCAGCTTCAAAATCTCCCCTTCCCCCACCGCATCCCAAAACCAGCCCAGTTCGTCCCCTCCCCCTACTGCAACACACAACCAGCCCAGCTCTTCCCCTCCACCCACTGTATCCCAAAACCAGTCCAACCTGTCTCTGCCTCCCTAACCTGTTCTTCCTCTCACCCATCCCTTCCTCCCACCCCAAGCCGCACCTCCATCTCCTACCTACTAACCTCATCCCACCTCCTTGACCTGTCCGTCTTCCCTGAACTGACCTATCCCCTCCCTACCTCCCCAACTATACTCTCCTCTCCACCTATCTTCTTTTCTCTCCATCTTCGGTCCGCCTCCCCCTCTCTCCCTATTTATTCCAGAACCCTCACCCCATCCCCCTCTCTGATGAAGGGTCTAGTACCGAAACGTCAGCTTTTGTGCTCCTGAGATGCTGCTGGGCCTGCTGTGTTCATCCAGCCTCACATTTTATTATCTTGGATTCTCCAGCATCTGCAGTTCCCATTATCACTCAGGTAAAAATGTGCAGTGTTTGTCATTGCAGGATCCATTGCATTTTTCCCCTAAGTATAGTAGCTTCTGAACTTACACAGCCTTAAACTTGGGATTCAACATTAATTTGTGAAAAATTAATTACCTTAGTAATTTGACATTTTCTTCGACCCTAATTAACCAACTATTCCTTTGTTGATAGATTTATTAAAGTGTCCTCTCTGCTTTCAACCTCACCCTCTTCCATACTTCACTAGCCGTCTCCTTCCAACTGCCCCTCTTGATGCCTCATTCTCCCATAGTGAACCATCCTGTAGAAACTTTCACCTCCCACACTGTCCCCCCACCCCCCCACCCAGGACCAGCCAGATCTAGCAACGGCTGGCCTGACAAAAGATCTTTCATTCCAACCAAGGCCAACAGACCTGTGCACCACTCCTGGATCTCACCCAACCTCAGCAGTTCATGCTCACTGCTCCTCCAGAAATATCCTCGATGCCAGCACAGTATGGTGTACTCATTCACTGCTCCCTCTATCATGGGCTCTTTATCTCCCAGGTTTGAGAAAAAAACACTCTGCACCAATCATCAGCACAGGAGAGAACAGCTCCTCACCTTCAATTCTGTTTATAAGATCAACTTTTCCCAGATTGGTCATCCCAACGGGTGGATTTCCCCAGGTGAATTGGAAAGTCTGGTTACTTCTCAACAGGAGATCAGTGGGTGATAAGTGGAAGATCATTGGGTGCTCAGTGGGTACTCAATGGGAGATCAGTGGGTGCTCAGAAGAAGATCAATAGGTGCTCAGTGGGTGCTCAATGGAAGATCAGAGTGTGATCAGTGGGTGATCAGTGAGGTTCAGAGGAACAGCAAAGGTGAGATAGAAGAATCGATGTGGTGTTGTAGTACCCTATAGTGAGGTTTGAAATTGGCCGTTGGATGTAATATGGAGCAGGAGCGCGATGATTGAGGAGGGAACATGATGATGATGTAAAATCAGTGTTGATTCAGAGAACTGTCAGTAGGCTGCAGTTAAAAGGGCTGGAACCTGAGCACATCCAATAACATCCAAAATTAAACTGAGGCAGATGGAAAAGAGTGTGGAAAGTGATAGGGTGGGGGCGGAGAAAGCATGACAGAGGAGTGAGTGAGGAAGACACAGTCGTGTAAGAAAGGATAAAGGGAGAGATAGTTGAGAGAGTGTTACAGGGGAAGTGAAAGGACAGGGAAGGTGGAGATTGCAGAACAAAAGGGGTGAGTGAGCGACAAGGAAAGGGAAACTAGAAATAAAGAGGGAGAAAGAGAATGTGGAAAGTTGAAAAATGGAAGAAGTGAGATGAAGAAAGAAATGCGAAGAGACAAACAAGGAAGAGGCAGAGAATGATGAAGGCAGAGACACAGGAGCAGGGGGAGGAAAAGAACCAGAGGATTGTAGTGAATCTGCAGGACACTCCATAACAGGGAGTGACTGTTGGAACTTGGTCCCCAGCCTCAGAAGGAAGGAAGCACACGGAGACCACTCCAGCCACATAGACATCACGTCCAGGAAGGGCTGTAGCTTGGGACATTGGGAGGCCACGAGTGAGCAGGTGAGGACATTATACTTGTAACATTCCCTTGAGTCAGAAAGTAATGGAGTCTGGTAGGAGGTGGACGGGACTAGCAATGTGACCCTGAGGTGGGGTAAATCTCTCAGAGAGGAGAAGCATGGACAGCTTCCTGTCCGTCTCACTCTCCCCCCTGCCTCCTGCTGCGAAAGTGATTTGGTCATTTCTCAAGATTGGCGCACTAAGTGTTCAATGACATGAGAGGTACTAGGCCAGTGCCACAAGATTAAACAAACATTTCCTTATCTGTATTGTCTGCAGCCTAGCTGATCCCAAGGCTTCCAAAGGCGTTCTAGCATCAATTGCTAATTCCCTGAAATCCTACAAGTTTAAATACCAAGGAGCAAAGATCCTGACAGGAAATGAGGAGGGAGTTTTTGGATGGGTCACAGCCAATTACTTGCTGGAGAACTTTGTGAAGGTAAGGTAACAGAATGCACAAATGGGCCAGAAACTAAGGTCAATACAAAGACATTCCATTCTCTCAGAGGCTCTCGTGCTCCAGACCCTTCCCGTCATTGTGATTGTTGGTATGGTCACCTTTACGTATTGATTCACGGGGCATGGGCATCACTAACTGAACAATATTTATTACCTGTCCTTAGTTCCCCTTGAGAAGGAATTGGATCAAATGTTTAGGCCACAGCTTACAGTATTGTGCACAGTTCTGGAATCCACATTATAAGAGGGTTGTGATAGCACCGGAGGAGATACAGGGAGACGGACAGGGAGTGGGAAAGGGACAGCGAGAGGGAGAGGGACAGACTGAGGGGAAGGAAGAGAGACAGGGAGAGGGACAGAGTCATGCATAGAGTCAGAGACAGAGAGAGGGGGAGGAAGAGGGACAAAGACAGGGAAAGGAACAGAGACACAGACTGGGTTAGGATAAGGGACAGGCAGAGGGAGAGGGAGAAGGAGTGGGACAGGGATAGGGTGAGGGAGAGTAACAGGGAGGGAGAGGAAGAGGGACGGGGAGAAGGACAGGGACAGAGAAAGAGAGAGGGATAGGGAGAGGGAGAGGGATAGAGAAAGAGACAGGGATAGGGAGAGGGACATGGGCAGAGAAAGAGAGAGGGATAGGGAAAGGGACAGGGAGAGGGACAGGGTTGAGAGGAACAGGGAGAGGGGCAGAGTCACACACAGGGTCAGGGACAGAGAGAGGGAGAGGAAGAGGAACAAAGACAGAGAGGAGCAGTCACAGACCAATTTAGGATCAGGGTAAGGTTGAAGGAGACGGACAGGCAGAGGGAGAGGGAGAGGGACAAGGACAGGGGAAAGGACAGGGATAGAGCGAGGGAGAGGGGGATAGGGAGAGGGACAGAGACAGGGAGGGGGACAGGGAGAGGGACAGAGACAGAGAGGGGGACAGGGAGATTGGCATGATTGGCAACTAGATGTCCCCATGATATCGATGCTTCAGGTGGGATAGAGATGGAGTAAAAGGGGTGGAGGAGTAGCATTACTGGTCAAAGAGGATATTACAGCGGTACTGAAGGAGGACACTACGGAGGACTCGAGCAGTGAGGCAATATGGGCAGAACTCAGAAATAGGAAGGATGCATTAACAATGTTGGGGCTGTACTACAGGCCTCTCAACAGCGAGCATGAGATAGAGGTACAAATATGTAAACAGATTATGGAAAGGTGTAGGAGCAACAGGTTGGGGGTGATGGGAGATTTTAATGTTCCCAACATTGACTGGG
This sequence comes from Stegostoma tigrinum, assembly GCF_030684315.1. Lineage (NCBI taxonomy): Eukaryota > Metazoa > Chordata > Chondrichthyes > Orectolobiformes > Stegostomatidae > Stegostoma > Stegostoma tigrinum. The sequence goes on along the minus strand of NC_081382.1, from coordinate 2,544,562 downwards.
ATTCACTTAGTGTTAGGGGTCAAGATGGAGCAGAATTCGTAAGGAACATCCAGGAGGGTTTTCTAGAGCAGTATGTACATAGTCCAACTCGGGAAGGGGCCATAGTGGACCTGGTGTTGGGGAATGAGCCTGGCCAGGTGGTTGAAATTACAGTCGGGGACTATATTGGGAACAGTGATCACAATTCCGTAAGTTTTACAATATTCATGGACAAAGATGAGAGTGGTCCTAAAGGAAGAGTTCTAAACTGGGGGAAGGCCAACTATAGCAAAATTCGGCAGGATCTAGGGAATGTAGATTGGGCGAAACTGTTTGAAGGTAAATCCACATTTGATATGTGGGAGGCTTTTAAAGAGAAGTTGATTAGAGTGCAGGACAGACATGTCCCTGTGAAAATGAGGGATAGAAATGGCAAGTTTAGGGAACCATGGATGAAAGGTGAAATTGTGAGACTAGCTAAGAGGAAAAAGGAACCATACATAAGGTCTAGGTAACTGAAGACAGACAAAGCTTTGGAAGAATATCAGGAATGTAGGGCGAATCTGAAACAAGAAATTAAGAGGGCTAAAAGGGGATATGAGATATTTTTAGCAAACATGGTTAAGGCAAATCCCAAAGCCTTTTATTCAGATATAAAGAGCAAGAGGGTAACTAGAGAAAGGATTGGCCCACTTAAGGACAAAGAAGGAAAGTTATGTGCTGAATCAGAGAAAATGGATGACATTCTTAACAAGTACTTTGCATTGGTATTCACCGAGGAGAGGGACATGACGGATGTTGAGGTTAGGGATAGATGTTTGATTACTCTAGGTCAAGTCAGCATAAGGAGGGAGGAAGTGTTGGGTATCCTAAAAGGCATTAAGGTGGACACGTCCCCAGGTCCGGATGGGATCTATCCCAGGTTATTGAGGGAAGTGAGAGAGGAAATAGCCGGGGCCTAAACAGATATCTTTGCAGCATCCTTAAACACGGGTGAGGTCCCGGGGGACTGGAGACTTGCTAATGTTGTCCCCATGTTTAAAAAGGGCAGCAAGGATAATCCAGGTAATTATCGACCAGTGAGCCTGACGTCAGTGGTAGGGAAGCTGCTGGAGAAGATACTGAGGGATAGGATCTATTCCCATTTGGAAGAAAATGGTCTTATTAATGATAGGCAACATGGTTTTGTGCAGGGAAGGTCATGTCTTACCAACTTAATAGCATTCTTTGAGGACGTGACAAAATTAATTGATGAGGGAAAGGCTGTAGATGTCATATACATGGACTTCAGTAAGGCATTTGATAAGGTTCCCCATGACAGGCTGATGGAGAAAGTGAAGTCGCATGGGCTCCAGGATGTGCTGGCTAGATGGATAGAGAACTGACTGGGCAACAGGAGACAGAGAGTTGTAGTGGATAGGAGTTTCTCAAAATGGAGAACTGGGACCAGTGGTGTTCCACAGGGACACCTGTTGTTTGTGATATACATAAATGATTTGGAGGAAGGTATAGATGGTCTGATTAGCAAGTTTGCAGATAACACTAAGATTGGTGGAGTAGCAGATAATGAAGGGGACTGTCGGAGAATGCAGCAGAATACAGATAGATTGGAGAGTTGGGCGGATAAATGGCAGATGGAGTTCAATCCAGCCAAATGCGAGGTGATGCATTTTGGAAGATCTAATTCAAGAGCAAACTGTACAGTAAAAGGAGAATTGATGCACAGAGAGATCTGGGTGTTCAGGTCCATTGTTCCCTGAAGGTGGCAACGCAGGTCAATAGAGCGGTCAAGAAGGCATACAGCATGCTTTCCTTCATCGGACGGGGTATTGAGTACAAGAGTTGGCAGGTCATATTACAGTTGTATAGGACTTTGGTTCGGCCACATTTAGAGTACTGCATACATTTCTGGTCACCACATTACCAAAATGATGTGGATGCTTTGGGGAGAGTGCAGAGGAGGTTCACCAGGATGTTGCCTGGTATGGAGGGTGCTATCTGTGAAGAGAGGTTGAGTAGATTAGGATTATTTAAACTAGAAAGATGGAGGTTGGGGGAAGGAACCTGATTGAGGTCTACAAAATCATGAGGTATAGACAGGGTGGATAGCAAGAAGCTTTTTCCCCAGAGTGGGGGACTCAATTACTAGAGGTCATGAGTTCAAAGTGAGAGGAGGAAAGTTTAAGGGAGATATGCGTGGAAAGTTCTTTACAGAGAGGGTAGTGGGTGCCTGGAATGTGTTGCCAGTGGATGTGGTAGATGCAGACACATTAGTGTCTTTTAAGATGTATCTGGGCATGTATATGGATGGGCAGGGAGCAAAGGGATACAGACCCTTAGAAAATAGATGGTAGGCTTACACAGAGGATCTGGATCAGTGCAGGCTTGGAGGGCCGAAGGGCCTGTTCCTGTGCTGTAATTTTCTTTGTTCTTTGTTCTTTGAGAGGGACAGAGACAGAGAGAGGGAGAGGGACAGGGACAGGGGGTGGGACAGAGATAAAGGGAGGGACAGAGATAGGGAGAGGGGCAGAGAGAGGGAGAGAGACAGTGAGAGAGACAGGGAGAAGGAGAAAGTTGAGGATCAGGGTCAGGTTGAGGAAGAAGGAGAGGGACAGGGACAGGAGTGGGACCCGGACAGTGCAGCCAGATACTTCTTGGGAATGTGATGGAGCAGCTACTTTGTAATATGTGACAGGTTGGGTGAAGCAGATAGAATCACAGAAAAATACAGCATGGAAACAGGCCCTTCATTCCAACTCTTTCATGTTGACCCGTTTTCCCAAAGTAAAACTAGTCCCACCTGCCCGTGTTTGGTCTATATCCCTTTAAACCTTTCCTAATCATGTAACTGTCCAAATGTTTGGTAGCTGTTGTAACTGTCCCTGCATCTACTACTTCTTCTAGCAGCTGATTCCACACATGAACCACCCTGTGTGTGAAAATGTTGCCCCTCATGTTCTTTCAAACCTTTCTCCTCTCACCTTAAAAAATTACCCCCAACCCACCCAACCCTGAGTTTTGAAGTCCCCACCCTAGGGAAAAGACCTTGGCTATTCAAATTATCTATGCCCCTTATAATCTACCATAGGCCAACCTCCTACATTCCAGAGGAAAAAGTTCCAGCCTATCCAGCCTGTCCCTATAACACAAACCCTCCAGTCCCTGCAACGTCCTGATAAATGTTTTCTGAACCCTGCCCGATTTAATAATATCCTTCCTATGGCAGAGGGGGCCAGAACTGTTCACAGAGTACTCCAAAAGTGGCCTCACCAATGTACTGTACAACCTTAACATTACATCCAAACTGCCGAACTCAGTGGTCTGAGCAATGAAGGCAAGCGTGCTAAACACCCTTTTAACCACCCTGTCTACCTGTGATACAACTTTCAAAGAACCAAGCACCTGTATCCCAAGGACTCAGTTCAATAAAACTACCCAGGGCCCTATCATTAACTGTATAAGTCCTGCCCCTGTTTGTTTTACCAAAGTGCAATACCTCACATTTATCCAAATTAAACTCCATCTGCCATTCCTCAGCCCACTGACCTAATTGACCAAGATCTCTTTGTAGTGTTAGGTAATCTTCTTCACTGCCCACAATACCAACAATTTTGGTGTGATCTGCACAACTGCCCCGCAGCTCTCCTCTGATCTCCATCCAGTGCCGTAAACAACCCTTCCACATCCAGCAGAGATTCACCTGCACCTCATCCAACCTGATTTATTGCATCCGCTGTTCCCAATGTGGTCTCCTCTATGTTGCGTCAGGCAGACCAAACGCAGAGTAGGGGACCAGTTTGCAGAGCATCTGTGCTCTACGCACATCAACCAACCCAACCTTCCGGTGGCCATCCATTTTAATTCCCCCTCCCACTCACCTGGCAACATGTCCATCCTTGGCCTCCTCCACTGTCAGAGTGAGGCCAGACATAACCATTTGATATTTCACCTTGGGTACTTACAGCATTTGGGCCTGAATATTGACTTCACCAACTTCAAAATCCCTCCACCCTCAGCCTTATACCATGTCCTGACCTCCCCCTTCCCCTCACCTCCCTGGCCTGACATAACCTGTCCACCTTCCTACTCACCTGTCCATGCCACCCTTCCCACTGACCAAGCATAACAATCCCCTACCTGCATCCACCTATCAACATCCCACCTACCCTTTCCCCAGCCCACCCCACACCCTCTATTTATTTCTGAGCTACCCTCCCCCTCCCCAGTCCCGACGAATGGTTTCAGCCAGAAACATTGACTTTCCTGCCCCTCCAATGCTGTCTGACCTGCTGCGCTTTTCCAACTTCACACTGACTAACTCTGATAGTACAGAATTTATGAAAGTTATATTTTGCATTTTCAGTTCCCAAATACATAGTGCTTTGTAATGATAGGAAAACACTGACAAGATATTAAATAAAAAGTTTTTTAAATATGCTATATATCCAATAGTGTCTGGGGTGGGAAATGCAGAGATAGGGTAGGGTTTGGGTCTGGGTGGGATGCTCTTCAGAGGGTCAGTGTGAACTTGATGGGCCGAATGGCCTGCTTCCACACTGTAGGGGATTCTATGATTCTATGATTCTATGATCAGGGAAATGAATGACACAGAGACTGCAGAGAGATATAGACAGGTTAAGCGAGCATGCAAAACCCTGGCTCAAAGTGGATAGAATATAACGTGGGAAAATGTGAGTCTATGGAGTTTGGCAGGAGGAATAGAGGAACTGAATATTACTTAAATGAAGAAAGAATGCAGAAAGCCATAAAACAGGGGGATTTAGGAGTCCTTCCCCCATAAATTACAAAACTAACAGCCAGGTTCAGTGGGTAAAATAGAATATAAGCCTTAATTTCAAATGGAATGGAGCATCAAAGTAAGGAGGCTTTGCTAAAACCAAAGAAGGTGTTAGTCAGACCACAAGCAGAATCTTGTGAACAATTTTAAGTTCCTTCTCTTAGCAAAGATACAGAGTGTTATTAGTGGGACTCTTGGCAAGATTCACTGAGCTGATACTAGGTATGGAGGGACCATTTTATGAGGACCATCATGTGCATATGTTGGGCCTATACACATTGGAAATAAGAAGACTGAGAGGCACAAGACTGGTAGGGGACTTGATAGGGACCATGCTGAAAGGCCGATGCCTCTTGTGGGAGGGTTTAGGACCAGAGGGCTTAATCCGAGAACAAGACATCACACTCTCAAAACAGAGATGTGGAGAATGTTCTTCTGAGGAGCGTGAAGCTATGGAATTCCTTACCACAGAGGGAAACTGGAATGTTAAGTATATTCAAGATTAGACTGATTTTTAATCAGTAAAGGAGTCAGGATCATAGGGAAAAAGGCAGGAAAGTGGAGCTGAGGATTATCAGATCAAGCATAAACTCATTGAGTGTCAGAGCAGGCTTGATGGGTTAAATGGCCAACTTCCGCTCCAATGTCTAATTCATCCAAAATAGCAGTTTGATGCAAGTGGGAATGTATTCCTCATTCTTTGAATAAAGTTCAGCCACGACACAAATGCAACAAGTTACCCACAGCTTTGGAGTCAGGTTTCAACAAGAAGCATAGAGTAAAATGCCTACTTCACAGGAGAGGCTATTTGGCCCACCAGGTCTGTGCTGACCCTTTCATTTCACCTAGTGCTATTTCCTGTTTTCCCCATAGCCTTGTGTAGTCTCCTATTTGGGTAATGACCCAATTCTCTACTGCAAGTTTTAGATGAACCTGCCTCCATCATATTGTCAGACAGTGCATTGCAAATCCTAATGTTCACAAGGTGAAAAAGTTTATCCATTTGTTATCACTGCCTCTTTAAACAATGTACTTAAATTTAGGTTGCCTTGCTCTTGAATCCTCCACAGCTGCGAACAGTTTACCTCTCCTCTTTACTGTGTATACAACATAATTTTGAATACCTCAGACCTCGTTTTAATCTCCTTTTCTTCAAGATCAATCTCAGTTTCTCTAATCTAAGCATGTAATTAAAATCCATCAGCCCTGGAATGATCCTTGTGAATCTTTTCTGGGCTCTGTATCACAGCCCTCCTAACATATAACGTCTCGAATTAGAAATAATATTTCAGTCGAGACTGAACCAGTGTTTCACACAGGTTGAATGAGACTTCCCTGTTTTTGCATTTTGTGCCTCATTAGCAGAAGCCAAGCTGTTGTACAGTCAATTAACTATTTTCTCACCCTATCCCGTCAATGACTTCTCCACATATACAGCCAGTTTTCTCTGCCCCTGCATTCCCTTCATGTTGTTTCATATATTCTTCTGGCCAAAATAAAAAACGTCACTTGTCTACATTAATTTTCATTTGTCACTTGTCCCACTCAGTCTATCAAAGTCTATTCCATTATAGAGTCATACAGCACAGTAACATGCCAACCAGATTTCTCAAACTAAACAAGTGCCATTTGCCTGCAATTGGCCCATATCGTTCCAAAGCTTTCCCCTTCATGTACCTGTTCAAATGTAGTAACTATACATGCATCTACCACATCCACATACGAACCACCCTCTGTATGAACAACATGCCCCTCAAGTTCCTTTTAAATCTGTCTCCTCTCACCTAAAAAATATGCCCTCTGGTTTTGAACTCTCCCCAACCTGGGGAAAAGACCTTTGCTATTCACCTTACCTATTGTCAGAGTAAAGTTAGAGAGAGTTCCCTTTCACTTGACCATGAGTCTCGGGAAGGTTTACAGCTAAGTAGTGAGGTGTGTTCAGGCAGTATATACATACTCAGTACCAGCTGCTCCTCACCAACACTCACCATTACCCACCATCATTTCACCAAGCTCCCAATGCATCAACAGTCAGGACCATCCACACCCCATCTTCTCTTATGGTTCCCCCTCCCTTTCCTAGCCCTATACACACCTCTGTAAACTGGGTGGGTGGGATTGAGGAATCAAGGAGAGGATGGGATTGAGGGATGCATAAAGAGGGTGGGATTGAGATGTACTGGGAGAAAGGGGGGATTGAAGAATACGGGAGATGGTGGGACTGAGAGATATGGGGAGACGGTGAGATTGAGGAATACGGAAGAGGGTGGGTTTGAGAGATATGGGGAGAGGTTGGGATTGAAGGATCCAGGGAGTGGGTAGGTTGGTGGGGTTAAGGGTTAAGTTCACCATGTTTAATAGACCATTCCCATTCCTTCAAATTCCTACCTTTGACTTTCTCGCCCCATTCACAGGTGAGGAATGGAGAATCAGGGTAATTGTTGGACACTGTTCACTACATCCCCTCACAGTAATAACCTTATTCCTTGCCTCAGACTGAGGAACTCTAACACCTTCTGAATCATTCGCCCTTCTTTTATAGTATAGCTGGATCGGAAAATGGATCAAACCATTGAAAAAGACAGTGGGAGCAATGGACTTTGGGGGAGCGTCCACTCAGATCTCCTTCGTGCCCAGCGATGAAATCGAAGATTCTGAAAATGAAGCTGTTCTACGTTTGTATGGCTATGACTATAAAGTCTACACTCACAGCTACCTCTGTTACGGGAGGGACCAAGTTTTAAAGAAAGTGTTTTCGAAAATGATGATTGTAAGAGACTATACTTAAAAGTATAAACTTTCATTTAAAAATTCCATGAAATTTGCATATGTGTTTGTGGGGCCTGGGTAGTATTTAAGGATACGGGAGGGTGGGGAGGTGGGATCAAGGGATATGATGAGAGATTTTTAGGATGGAGGAATAAGAGGAGGGTGGGGAGGTGGGTTTGAGGAATAAGGGGAGAGTATGAGAAAGTGGTTTGAAGGAATTTGATATGATAATTAAATAATTTATTTATATTGTATGAACATCCAACTGTTTCTGTTTCTCCGACAGGCCCAGGGTTACAACAGCAATATTACTAACCCCTGCATGCCACGGGGCTATACTGTCTCTCATCCACTGAATTTTATATACAATAGCTCATGCACCGCGAGTGAGAAACCTCAAGATTACTCACCAGAGAAAACCATAACCTTCAGTGGCTCCTCACAGACAGATCAATGTTATGAGTTTGTCGACTCCATCTTTAACTTTAGCTCCTGTAACCATAGCAGATGTGCTTTCAACAATGTCTATCAGCCTGAGGTTACTGGCGACTTCCTGGTAAGTTGATGTGGTATATGAAACTCAGAAACAGGCCAGTCCATGCTGGTGTTTGTGATTTACTCAAGCCTTTTATTTTGTAAATTTACCATCAGTACACGTGCTCAAATTTCCTTTTCCCTCACACAGTTGTTTAGTTTCCCCCGAACTGGTCAATCCAACTCTCCCTGTGGGAGTGAGGTCCTCATTCTGCCCGTTGTCGCAGTGATGATATTTTACAGAGGTGGCCTCGATCTTCCCTACAAGAGGAAACATTCACTTGGTATCCACTCCATCAAAACCTTAGTTAGGTCATCGCTCAGCCTTCTTATTTTTCAAGACAGAAGAGAGTCAGTTTGTCAGTCCTTCCCTGATAATGAAAGCTCACACATTTCTGGCAATGTCCTTACAAATGATCTTCCTGGGGCCACAGTATACACATTCTGGAATATGGTGATCAGAATTACACATGATTCACTAGCTCTGATCCAACCTACGGTTCGGTGCAGGGTTAGAATGACTTTCTTCTGTTCAGAATTTAAGGACAAGGAGCAGGATTAGACCACACAGCCCTTTGAACCTGCTCCACCCCACAATATAATTGTGACTAACCTTTGCCTTCAACTCAATTTTACCACGAACCCCTCTCGATAAAATTCTGTACAGCCCTGCCTGAAACATATTCCATCCTTCAGAATCAAAATATATTCTGTCATAGAATCCTTACGACTTAACATGATTGGTGTATTTGTCTAAGATGCATTCATGTTCTTTAGGGAAGGGAATCTGCCATCCACACCTGATCTGGCCTAGATGTGACTCCCGAATCGAAGCAATGAGGATGACTCTTAACTGGCCTCTGAAATGGCTGAGGACATTTTATCAAATGACAACAATGCTTAAAGAAATGAATGAAACAAGATGGGCCATCTGGCATCAACCAGAAACGACAGGCGCAACCCAGCCCTGGAAACCCTGTAATGTCCATTCACCAACATCTAGGGGCTAGTGCCGAAATTGGGAGAGCTGGCTCAAAGACTAGTCAAGCAACAGCCTGACACAGTCATACTCTCAGAATCATACCTTAACAGACAATGTCCCAGACGCCACCATCACCCATTGACAGGGTAGATCCATTGGAGGTGGTGACACAGTAGTATATAGTCGGTAAGGAGTTGCCCTGGGAGTCCTCAACATTGACTCTGGGCTTCATGAAATCTCATGGCTTCAGGTTAAATATAGGAAAAGAAACCTCCTGCTGATTACCACGTTCCGTCCTCCCTTAGCTGGTGAATCAGTACTGCGCCATGTTGAACAACACTTAGGGGAAGCACCGAGGATGACAAGGGCACAAAATGTACTCTGGGTGGGGGATTTCAATATCCACCACCAAGAGTGGCTCAGCAGCAGTACTACTGAACAAGCTGGTTGAGTCCTAAAGGACATAGCTAGACTGGGTCTGCAGCAGGTGTTGAGGGAACCAACAAGAGGGAAAAACATATTGAAACTCATCTTTACCAATCTGCCAGCTGCAGACACATCTGCCCATGACAGTGACCATTGTCACAGTCCTTGTGGAGACAAAGTCCCACCTGCACATTGAGAATAACCTCCATCATGTTGTGTGGCACTATCACTGTGCTAAACAGGACAGACTTCGCACAGATCTAGTAACTTAATGCTGGGCATCCACAAGGCGCTGTGGACCATCAACAGCAGCAGAATTGTACTTGGGGACAATCTGTAACCTCAAGGTCCGGCATATCCCCCACTCAACCATTACTATCAAGCTAGGGAATCAGCCCTGATTCAATGGACAATGCAGGAGAGCATTCTAGGAACAGCACCAGGCATACCTGTAGATGAGTATCTACATGGTGAAGCCACCAAATCGGACCATTTGCATGCCAACCAGCAAAAGCAGCAAGTGATAGACAGAGCTAAGCAATCCCACAACGGATGGATCAGATCTAAGCTCTGCAGTCCTATCACATCCATCGTGAATGGTGATGGACAATTAAACAACTCACTGGGGGAGGAGGCTCCACAAATATCCCCATCCTCAATGATGGAAGAGCCCAGCACATCAGTGTAAAAGTTAAGGCTGAAGTATTCGTAGCAATCTTCAGCCAGAAGTGCTGAGTGGATGAATCCATCTTGATGTCTTCCAGTGGTCCCCAGCGTTACAGATACCAGTCTTCAGCCAATTCAATTCACTTCCATGTGATATCAAGAACAGGTTGAAGGGAGTGGATACTGCAAAGACTATCAGCCTGGCAACATTCCAGCAATAGTACTGAAGACTTGTGCTCCAGTGAGTGAAGGTAGATATAGGGGAGACGTCAGAGGTAGGTTCTTTGCTCAGAGAGTGGTCAGGGCATGGAATGCATTGCTGGAGAGGGTAGTGGAGTTGGCGTCATTAGGGGCATTTAAGCAGCTATTAGATAGGCATGTGGATGATATATAAGGTAGGGGTGGAGGTTACATAGACCTTAGGATAAGGGTGAAAGTTTGGCGCAAAATCATGGGCTGAAGGGCCTGTACTGTGCTGTACTGTTCTATGCTCTTTGTTTAGAACTTGCAGCTCCTCTAGCGAGGCTGTTCCAGTACCGATACAACACTGATATTGCCCAGGTATGTCCAAAAAGCAGAACATATGCAACCCGGTCCATTACCGCCCCATCGCCCTACTCTCGATCATCAGTGAAGTGATGGAAGGTGTCAGTAACAGCGCTATCAAGCAGCACCTGCTCAGCAATAATCTGCTCAGTGACGCCCAGTTTGGGTTCTGCCAGGACCATTCAGCTCCTGATCTCATTCCAGCTTTGGTTCAAACATGGGCAAAAGGAACTGATGATTGCACAACATTCAGCACCGTTTGTGAGTCCTGAGACACTGAAGTCATCCATGTCCAAACACAGCAAAGGTTTGAATTACATTCAGATTGGCGCTGACAAGTGGTCTGTAATAATTATGTGTTACCAGGAACCAACTCCAACAAGACAAAATCTGACAACCTCCCTTTTAAGTTCAATGTCATTACCATCACAGAATCTCCTACTTTTAATATCCTAAGGATGCCGTAAACCAGAAACTGAACTGGGACAGCCAGATAAAGACAGTGGCTACAAGAGCAGGTCAGAGGCTAGGAATACTGCAGCAAGTAACTTTCCTCCTGAGTCCCCAAAGCCTGTCCACCATCTACAAAGCACAAGTCAGGAATGTGATGGAATACTCCCCACTTTCCTGAATGAGTGCAGCCCCAGCAACACTCAAGAAGCTTGACACCAGCCAGGACAAAGCAGCTGCTTGATTGACACTACATCCACAAGCATCCACTCCCTCCACTACCAGCGCTCAGTAGCAGCAGTGTGTCCAGTGTGTAAACCATCAAAGTTCCTCCGATAGCACCTTCCAGATCCGCATTCTTTACCATCTAGAAGAACAAGGGCAGCAGATACATGGGAAAACCTTATAATCAGCAAGATCCCCTCCAAGCCATACGCCATCCTGACCTGGAAATGTATCGTGGCTCAAAATGCTGGAATTCCCCCCCTAAGGACACTGTGGGTTAACCTACAGCACCTGGGCTGCAGCGGTTCAAGAAGGCAGCTCACCCCCACCTTCTCAGGGGGCAAACAGGGACAGTCAATAAATGCTAGGCCCAGCCAGTAATGCCTGTGAATGAAATAGAACATCAACAATCCCACCTCCCTGTTCTTCCTACCAAAACGTACAACCTCACATTTATCTGTGATGAGTTTTACTTACCAGTCATTTATTTGTCCATTCTGCAAGTTTATAAAATGTCCCCTGGTAATTTGTCACAGTCCTTTTCACTGGTGACCGCTCTCCTCCCCCTAACTCTGCAATTTGGCATCACCTACGAATTTAGAACATTGGCCTTTAATTCCAAAGTGCAAATCATTAATTTGAAAAGCAGTGTTCCCCCACTGACTCTACTGTCATTCTAAATAATGACCTTTAACTCCCACTCTCTTCTTTCTGTCCTCCTAGCATTATACACTCAGGGTTAACAGTACTCCTGAATTCCCCTCACCACTTCATAAATAAAAGGACATTCTTTTTGGGTAATTTCATAACAGTACTGGAACAGAATAATTTTTAACATCCATTCTGCCACTTTTCTTTCATTTCACATCCTCTGACCTTATCTGTTGTTCAGCACCTAATTGAAAATCCTTCGAAAATCCAGATAAATTATGCCAATTGCATTATAACTGCCTCCTCTCTGTATTGCCTCCTTGAAAATGTTCTTCAATTGTTGATCAGATGATCTAAGTATTGCCATGTAACTCCAAGCTGCAGGAACACATGGAACGTGGGGGGTATGCATCCAAATTCCATTCACATTTAATTGTCTCTTAGCTCCCTGCATTGTAGCCAACACAGAACTCAATGGGCAGAATGAGCTATAACCAAGGCTATTTGAACATCAACACACTGAACTCACAAACATGCTGAGAATGACTCTTCTTGACCCTCTGGCATTCCTATGTTTCACTGCGGTCTTTCTACAAAAGCCCATCTCACACTCAGTGGTTACGGTACTCCCGCATTCCACTCATCCTACCGGAAATAAAAGGAGTTATTTTTTAATCACTTAGCCACAGCAATCATGGAACAAATCATTTCTGAAAGTTCCAAATGATCATTAAACCGATGTCCCATATTTCCTTTCAGATATAAAAGAATGTTGGCAACCATTCTGAAGAAGAACAGGACTGATCTCACCAGTGAGAGGAACTGTTCTGCACTTTTTCAGATGCAGATGGGGCCTGCATTTAGCAATAGTATAGAGTGAGTTTCTCTCTGTATCCAACCCCATGCTGTCCCTGTTCTAGGAGAGTTTGATGGAGACAGTGTAGAGTGAGCTTTAGTCGGTATCTTACGGCATGCTGTCCCTGTCCTGGTACAATTTGATGAGAATAGTATAGAGGGAGCTTTACACTGTATCTAAACCAATCCTGCCCCTTTCCTCATCACCTCAGGGAACCTCCCACCCACAGCCTCCAACCTCATTGTTCCCCAACCCCGCACGGCCCGTTTCTATCTCCTTCCCAAAATCCACAAACCTGCCTGCCCTGGTCGACCCATCGTCTCAGCCTGCTCCTGCCCAACCGAACTCATCTCCACCTATCTGGACTCCATTTTCTCCCCTTTGGTCCAGGAACTCCCCACCTACGTCCATGACACCACCCACGCCCTCCACCTCCTCCAGGACTTCCAATTCCCTGGCCCCCAACACCTCATATTCACCATGGACGTTCAGTCCCTATACACCTGCATTCCGCATGCAGATGGCCTCAAGGCCCTCCGCTTCTTCCTGTCCCGCAGGCCCGACCAGTCCCCCTCCACCGACACTCTCATCCGCCCAGCCGAACTCGTCCTCACCCTCAACAACTTCTCTTTTGACTCCTCCCACTTCCTACAGACTAAGGGGGTGGCCATGGGCACCCGCATGGGCCCCAGCTATGCCTGCCTCTTTGTAGGTTACGTGGAACAGTCCCTCTTCCGCACCTACACAGGCCCCAAACCCCACCTCTTCCTCCGGCACATTGATGACTGTATCGGCGCCGCCTCTTGCTCCCCAGAGGAGCTCGAACAGTTCATCCACTTCACCAACACCTTCCACCCCAACCTTCAGTTCACCTGGGCCATCTCCAGCACATCCCTCACCTTCCTGGACCTCTCAGTCTCCATCTCAGGCAACCAGCTTGTAACTGATGTCCATTTCAAGCCCACCGACTCCCACAGCTACCTAGAATACACCTCCTCCCACCCACCCTCCTGCAAAAATTCCATTCCCTATTCCCAATTCTTCCGCCTCCGCCGCATCTGCTCCCACGATAAGACATTCAACTCCCGCACATCCCAGATGTCCAAGTTCTTCAAGGACCGCAACTTTCCCCCCACAGTGATCGAGAACGCCCTTGACCGCGTCTCCCGTATTTCCTGCAACACATCCCTCACACCCTGCCCCCGCCACAACCACCCTAAGAGGATCCCCCTCGTTCTCACACACCACCCTACCAACCTGCAGATACAACGCATCATCCTCCGACACTTTCGCCATTTACAATCCGACCCCACCACCCAAGACATTTTTCCATCCCCACCCCTGTCTGCTTTCCGGAGAGACCACTCTCTCCGTGACTCCCTTGTTCGCTCCACACTGCCCTCCAACCCCACCACACCCGGCACCTTCCCCTGCAGCCGCAGGAAATGCTACACTTGCCCCCACACCTCCTCCCTCACCCCTATCGCAGGCCCCAAGATGACATTCCACATTAAGCAGAGGTTCACCTGCACATCTGCCAATGTGGTATACTGCATCCACTGTACCCGGTGTGGCTTCCTCCACATTGGGGAAACCAAGCGGAGGCTTGGAGACCGCTTTGCAGAACACCTCCGCTCAGTTCGCAACAAACAACTGCACCTCCCAGTCGCAAACCATTTCCACTCCCCCTCCCATTCTCTAGATGACATGTCCATCATGGGCCTCCTGCACTGCCACAATGATGCCACCCGAAGGTTGCAGGAACAGCAACTCATATTCCGCTTGGGAACCCTGCAGCCTAATGGTATCAATGTGGACTTCACCAGTTTCAAAATCTCCCCTTCCGCTACTGCATCCCTAAACCAGCCCAGTTCGTCCCCTCCCCCCACTGCACCACACAACCAGCCCAGCTCTTCCCCCCCACCCACTGCATCCCAATACCAGTCCAACCTGTCTCTGCCTCCCTAACCGGTTCCTCCTCTCACCCATCCCTTCCTCCCACCCCAAGCCGCACCCCCATCTACCTACTAACCTCATCCCACCTCCTTGACCTGTCCATCTTCCCTGGACTGACCTATCCCCTCCCTACCTCCCCACCTATACTCTCTCCACCTATCTTCTTTACTCTCCATGTTCGGTCCGCCTCCCCCTCTCTCCCTATTTATTCCAGTTCCCTCTCCCCATCCCCCTCTCTGATGAAGGGTCCAGGCCCGAAACGTCAGCTTTTGTGCTCCTAAGATGCTGCTTGGCCTGCTGTGTTCATCCAGCCTCACATTTTATTACCTTTCCTAGGAGTGTTTGGTGGGGACAGTGTCAAGGAAACTTTACTTGCCAAACATGAAGCCAAATGAAATTCTAATCCTTTCTACCTGCCATTGGTCCATGTGCCTATATTCCTTGCATTTCATGTGCTTATCTAAAAGTCCCTCAAAAGCCACTATTGTATCTGCCTCCGCCACTAACCCTGACAGTGCATTCCATGCTCCTACCACACTGCGTAAAAACCTTGTCCCTCATATCTCCCTTGAACTTGTCACCTCTAACTTTAAATACACGCTCCCTAATATTAAATTTATCAACTCTGGGAAAAAGATTTTGACAGACAACCCTATCTATGCATCTCATAATTTTATAGACTTCTATCAGGTCTCCCCTCAGCCTGTGCCACTCAAGAGAAAATAACCCGAGATTTTCTAGCCTCTCCTTAAGGCTCATACCCTCTAATCAAGGCAGCATCCTGGTAAACCTCTTCTACACCCTCTTCAAAGCCCCTACGTCCTTCCTGTGGCAATCAGAATTAAATGCAATACTCTAAGTGAGGCCTAACCAAAGTCTTATAAAGCTGCAACATGACATCCTGACTCTTGTACTCAATTCCCCGACCTATAAAGGCAAGCATGCCATATGCCTTCTTTATCACCCCATCCTCTTGTGTGGCCACTTTCAGGGAGCTATGGACTTGAACCCCAAGATTCTTCAGCACATCAATGCTGTTCAGGGTCCTGCCATTAACCGTGTACTTTCCCTTAACATTTGATCTCCCAAAGTGCAGCACCTCAAACTCACCCAGATTAAATTCCATCTGCCATTTCTCTGCTCTAACCTGCAACTGATTTATATCCTGCTGTATCCTTTGACAACCTTCTACACTATCCACAACTCCATTGGTCTTTGTGCCATCTGCAAATTTACTAACCCATACACATTCATTTTCATTTAAGTCATTTATATATATCACAAACGGCAGCAGTCCCAGTACAGATCCCTGCAGAATGCCACCTCCAGCCTCGAAAATACCCTTCCACCACTACCCTCTGTCTGCTATGGGCAAGCCAATTCTGAATCCCCGAGGCCAAGTCACCGTGGATCCCTTGCATCTTAATCTTCTGGGTGAGCTACCATGTAGGACCTTGTCGTAAGCCTTATTAAAATCCATGTAAACAACATAGACTGTTCTATCCTCATCGATTACATTTGTCACCTCCTCGAAAAATTCAATCAAGTCGGTAAGACATCATCTGCCCCACACAACGTCATGCTGATTGTCCCTAATTAGGCCATGCTTTTCCAAATGCCTGTAAATCTTATCCCAAAGAATCCTCACTGATGTGAGGCTCACCAGTCTATAGTTTCCTGGATTATCCCTATTTGCCTTCTTGAACAGAGGAATAACATTAGCTACTCACCTGTCCTCTAGGACCTCGCCAGTGGCGAGTGAAGATACAAAGATCTTGGTCAAGGATTTCCTCTCTTGCCCTCTCCAGCAATTTCCTCTCTTGCCCCTCACAAAGAATCTGGAGTAGATACCATCAGGCCCTGGGGACTTATCCATCTTAATGCTCTTCAAGAGATCCAACACCACTTCTTTCTTGATCAGAAAACACCCTGGCATATTAGCATGTTCCACACAAATTGCACTATCCTTCTCCTGGGTGAATATTGACGCAAAGTACTCATTTAGGATCTCACTCACATCCTCTGCCTCCAAGCACAAATTCCCTTCTTTATCCTTGAGTGGTCCTACCTTCTCCCTAGTTATCCTCTTCTTTCTTATATATGTATTGAATGCCTTGGGATTCTCTTTAATCCTACTTGCCGGGGTCATTTCAAGGCCTCTTCTTGCTCTCCTAATTCCCTGATGATGAGTACATTCTTAGTTTCCTTACATTCCTCACAGGCCCTGTTTGATTATAACTTTCTAGACCTTACGTATGCTTCATTTTTCCTTTTGACTAAATTCACAACCTCCCTCCTTATCCAAAGGTCCCTTACCTTGCCATCCTCATCTTTCTTCCTCGATGGAACATGCCAGTCTTGAACTCTCTCCATGTGTCAAATACTAAATAAAAAGCAAAAGAATTGCAAATGCTGTAAATTAGTGACAAAAACAGAGGTTGCTGGAAATGCTCTGCAGGTCTGGTAGCATCTGTGAAAGAAAAATCAGAGTTGACGTTTCATATCTGGTGACCCTTCCACAGAACTGTACCTTCCTGCAAGATCCTGACTTATCCTTGTTCATAGCTATCTTAAAATTTAAGGAATTGTGATCACTGTTACCAAAATGCTCTCCCAGTGAAAGGTCAGTCACCTGGCCAGCCTCATTTGCCAATACAAGGTCCAGTGTGGCTCCTCCTCTAGTTGGACTATCAACACACTGTTTCATGAAACCCTCTATGATGCACTTAACAAATTCTGTCCTGTTTAACCCACTAGCTCTAAGGAGGCCCCAGTCAAAACCAAACAAGTTAAAGTTACCCACTTTGTCAACCCTGTTTTTATTGTTCCTTTCCATAATTTTCCTACATACTTGTTTCTCAATCTCTGTGAGGGCTATAGGATAATCCTATTAGAGTGATTGCACCCACCTTATTTTTGAGCTCCACCTATATTGCCTCAGTGGATGAGCCCTTCAGTATGCCCTCTCTGAGTGCAGATGTAACATTCTCCCTGATTAGTAATGCAACTCCTTCTTTTACCTTCCTTTCTATCTCGTCTAAAACATCAAAACCCTGGACTGTTGAGCAGCCAGTCCTAACCCTCTCTCAAACAAGTCTCTGTAATTCATAGTCCCATATGCTGATCCAGGCTCTAAGCTCATCTGACTCACCTTTAATATTCCTTGCTTTGAAATATACACACTTTGGCCCATTAGTATCATTGCGTTCATTTATGTGTCTCTGCCTGTTCTTTCTTTCTGATTTACTAGCCCTAACATCTACCTTCCCCTCAATCCCTCCACTAGCTGACTTGCTGCTCTGGTTCCCAGACTCCTGCCACCCTCCTGACTAGCACTAGTGAACCTCCCTGTGAGGATATTGGTTCCCCTCCAGTTTGGATGCAACCTGTCCCCCTTGCACAGGTCACTCCTGCCCCAGAAGAGGTCCCATGATCCAAGAACCTGAAACCCTGTCCCCTGCACCAGCTCTTTAGCCACACATTCGTCTGCCCTATCTTTCTATCCCTTGCCTCACTAACATGTGGCATTGATAGTAACCCAGAAGTTATTCTCCTTAAGGTCCTAGTCTTCAGCCTCTTTCCTAACTCCCTGTTCTCACTCTGCAGGACCTCATCCCTCTTTCTACCTATGCCATTGGAACCAATGTGCACCATAGCCCCCGGATGCTCACCCTCCCCCTAAAGAATTTTGTGCAACAACTCAGAGACGTTCTCAACCCTGGCACCAGGAGGGCAACACACCATCCTGGAGTCTCATATGCAGCCACAGAGACACCTGTCTGTGCCCCTAATTAGCGAGTCTCTGACCACTTTGTCCCACCCTGTTCTACAGCAGAGCCAGTTGTGGTGTCACAGGCCTGGCTGCTGTTTGTATCATCTCCTGAGAGGCTGTCCCCTCCCCAACAGTATCCGAAAAGGTATACCTGTTAGAGAGGGGAACATCCACAGGAGACTCCTGTACTATCTGCCTGCCTCTCCTGGCAGTCACCCATCTACCTGACTGAACCTCTGGTGTGACCACCTCCCTGTAACTAGTGTCCATCACACCCTCTGCCCCCTGCATGCTCCTCAGCGAGCCCAACTGGTGTTCAAACCGAACAACGCGGCCTGTGGAGAGCTGCAGCTGGTCACATTTCCTGCAGAATAGTCGTTAAGGGATACTAGACTGCTCCCTGATCTCCCACATCTAGCAGGAGGAGCACACCATGGCCTTACCTGCCATCTATGCCCCTTGTACACTCAGAAAGATAAAAGAATCTTACCTTGCCTGCCTTATTCAGTGAACCCCAGTATTCACCCTAGACCGCACTTCAACCAACTAGCTGCACTTCTTCCTTAAATTACCGTGCAATCTTCACAAGCTGGCCAAATACCTGAACGTTATAAAAGACTTCTTATCAGTCTCTCTTAATATCTATCCTCTTTTGTTTTTGGTTAGAGGAGGAAGGGAGGCTGGAAACGCAATAGTAATGTAATGTTTGGGACTGACCGTTCCTTGGCACCAAGCTCTTCCCCCACTCAGCTGCTCGGTCATGGTGACTCAGGTAGAGCGTCTCTCATTGGAACAGCTCGCTTCTTCCCCAGCACTGGCGCCCATGTCCCAAGAATTCAAACCCGTTTCCCAGAAACCAATTTTTCAGTTTAAAAAGTGTGAAGGGAGCTTTCCTCTGTCCAACTGTGTTGTAACTGTCCTGGGAGTGTTTGTTAGGGACACTGTAAAGGGAGCTTTACTTTCAGTTTAACTGGGTAGTGGGAAGTTTACTCTGCATCTAACCTTGTGTGGTCCATGTCCTAGGAGTGTCTGAGGAGACAGTGTTGCAGCAGCTTTACCTCCAATTTAAGAGTAGAGGAAGTGTTAATTGAAGTTTACAAGAGGAGAAGGACTTTATTTTCCATTTACAAGGGGATAGAGACCTTTACTCTGCATCTTACCCCATGCGGTCCTTGTCCTGGGAGATTTTTATGTGCACAGTGTAGAGGTAGATTCACTTTCAGTTTAAAGAACTAGAGACTGCTTTATTTTTAGTTTAAAGGAGTAGAAGGAATTTTATTCGGTTTCGAACCATGTGCTGTACGTGTCCTGGGATTTGAAGCAAGTCACACCAGCAGTATTTTTGTGATTGTCATGAGCCTGGAATCTGTAATGATTTAAGTTTCCAATGTGAGCCTCTTTCCAAAGTTCGTGGCACTTTGTTTTATCCTGTTTATGGATTTCCTTGTATTACGATGAGTTTTGTTAATCTACCTGAGCTGGTAATTATAGTTAATCTGATCATGTTGCCTCATCTCTGTTTGCAGGCTTTTGCAGCTTTCTATTACACAATGAATTTCCTGAAGGTTACTTTGGATAGGAGCATCACATCACCGCAGGAACTGAGAGCAGCAGCTGATACTATCTGTGGAATGGACTTCAAACAGGTGACAGTCAATAACACCAGCACAGGTAACATCAGCCTGTGCCCTCCCTGATGCCATTGCTTGAGAACAGTGCAGGGAGCCCTAGCAGGTTCCTGCTGCTGACTGGCCTTATGTTCCATTAGCTTCCAGCCCAGTATTGGCTGTGCGTGAGTCTGCACTGTCGGGTTGTGACTATTGCTTATGTTCAGTTCATTTTGGACAGGAGCAGGGCTGCTTGCTCACTGCACAGATGATTCTGACTGTGTTCCTCTCTGTCCCTGCAGCTGAAGGCAAAGGCACAGAATGTATCAGAGAGCAGACTTGTGGATTACTGCACTACATCCCACTACATCCAGATCCTGACAACCAAAGGCTACAAATTCGACGACGTCACTTTTAAAAACATCGCTTTTCAGAAAAAGGTCCGAGTCTGAACTGCAGCAACTTGCCTGCTGTCTCTCTCTATTTATACCAGGCTCTCTCCCTGCCTTACAGTCTTGTTGATTTTATTGCATTAAGTTTCTGTATCTCTCTCTGTTCTTTCTGCTTTCCCTATCTCCCCATGACTTCCCATCATTCTCACTCTGTCAGTTTCTCTCCTGATGTTTCTCACTTTGTCATGTTTTTGTCCATTGATCCATCTGTCTCTCTCCCTCTTCCTCAGCACATACCTCACTCTGACCTCCTCTTTGACTTTGTCAAATTTTTTATCCTTCTCTGACTGTTCTCCATTTTTGTCTGAGTCAGCCTGTCTTCCTCTCTCACATTCCCCTCTCTTCATCTGTTTCCGTACATCTCACTCTTTGCCGATTTCTGAGTCTCCGGATTTTCGCTGCCTCTCTCTGTCCCTCCATTATGATTTCTGTGCTCAGATCTGCTGATTGTGACTGTCCTCTTTGTTTCTGATGTCCCCCCTGCAGGCTGGGGATACCACCATCGGCTGGGCCCTGGGCTATATGCTGAACCTCACCAACATGATCCCGCCTGAAGAAGTGGGCACCTGGAAAGTGCAGATGGTCGGTGCCTGGGCAGTGCTCATTGTCATCTGTATCCTGGTGATTGTAGCAGGCATCCTGATCTTCATCCTGTCGTCTCGGTCAGTGAAGAATGACTCAGTGTTGTAATATCTGAGCTGAAATCTCTGTGGATACTAACCCCAGCCTGCCAGTGCCACCCATCAATTCGGCTGGAGGATTGTAGCTCTTTGCACACCGACCTGTACTAACAGCAAGAGAGCCCGTAACAACACTGCTCACTCACCCCTTATCCCCAGTCCTCAATCACCCCTTATCCTGAATTCCCACTCAACCCCTGCCCCAGACCTTCATTCACACCCTTTACCCCAGACCCTCACTCACACCCTTTACCCCAGACCCTCACTCACCCCCTTACCCCAGACCCTCAATCACCCCCTTACCCCGGACCCTCAATCACCCCCTTACCCTGGACCCTCACTCACCCCCTTACCCCAGACCCTCACTCACACCCTTTACCCCAGACCCTCACTCACCTCTTTACCCCGGACCCTCACTAACCCCCTTACCCAGACCCTCATTCATTCCCTTACCCCAGACCATTACTCACTTATCCCCCTCTTTACCCCAGACCCTCACTCACTCATCCCCCTCTTTACCCCACCCCCACTCACTCCTTTACCCTCTAGTTTCACTAACACCCACATTATCCCTGGCCCTCAAGACTTTCTTTGTCCCAAACCCTGGCACATTTCTTTACCCTAAATCCTGCACCCCCACATCCCTCAACACTAACTACCCACTCTTACCTATCCCTCAATCACACCCTCTCTCCATCTCCCTCAATCTCCAGGAAGATGCTTGGTTGGTTAGCCCCATCAGCAGAGAGATTAGCCGTCACGAATGACAGGTCCATCATCATAAAACCACTACCAGAGCCTTACTTCTCATGCAGCAACAGCACATGGGGGTGGAGACGGGGCCCTGGTGCCAGGGAATCAGAATGTTGGCATTATGGCTGTGTGGGGCACATTTCAAATATACCCTTCCAATTGGTTTTACTGGACTGTTTTGTGCAGTTTGGATTATAAGTGACCAGCTCACCATGATCTCAAGCTTCCTTTCTAACATGGCGCATTGACACAGAGGCTGCAGCCAGCAATATTAATGTCTGGTGGGTCTAGTGAGGCCTCTAGTAATGGGGAAATTGAGATTTGCTGTTCCCATCAGTTCCTGGCCTTTGTCTTTGCAATTTCCGGCCTATCCAGCTAATGAAGTACCCCTGAAGTGTAGTTGCTGATGTAATTCAAGAAGCAGAACAGTCATGTGCACACAGCAAGATCCCACAGCCAGCAATTGAACAGAATTTAAAATGATCTGTGTTTGTGTTGATGTATTGAGAAATAGGTATTGATTAGGTCGCTGTGGGGAAGCTCTTGAAAATAGTGTTGTGTGGTCTTTCTGAGAAGCAAAGAGGGATCTTGGTTTGACATCCGATCCAGAAAGTTCCACCTGAGAGACCTAAGCCCACATCTAAAACACTCACTGAGTGAGTGAGAGAAAAAGTGGCATTCTTCAAATCCTGAACACTTCTTCCTGGCCTTGTCTCATGACCGTGCAGTATGTGAGACTGCAAAAATTCTACATCTGTTTTGACTGATATACAAGGTAAATCCCCAAATGGCCTTTCTGCAACATTGCAGGCTAACCCTTTGAGAGCATGGCCTGGTGTTATCACAGTGAGAGGACAAAAATTACAGTACAGCTTCTTAAAGAGGCCCTGCAGGCCAGAGACTGGATGGGAACTGCACAGCATTATCCATAGCACCCATCACAGGAGGGATCCAGCACACAGCCTGACAGAAAACCCCGAGGTCTGTGCCCAGATCCCACTCGATCCCAGAGACAGCAAGCTGTCAGACAAGGCATACATCTTACCTGATCCAGATCCAAAGATAAGAAATGCACCTCCTTCTGCTATCTCTTAATTACTCACAAGCATTTTCAATCTCTGCAGAAACCTGAGTGGTATGGTAGCTCAGTGGTTAGCACTGCAGCAACACAATGCCAGGGACCTGGGTTCAATCCCAACCCTTGAGCAACTGTCTGTATGGAGTTTGTAGGGTTTTCTTCAGGTGCTCCAGTTTCCTTCCATTGACCATGCTAAATAGTGTCCAGGGATGTGCAGGCTGGGTGGCTTAGCCGTGGGATTATAGGAATAGGGTGGGGGTGGGATGCTCTTTGGAGGATTGGTTTGGACTTGATGGGTCAAATGGCCTGCTTCCACAGTGTAAGCATTTGATGTTGCTGATAAACTGCTTGACCCATAGCTCTCTGCTACTCTACTGCAGACTGATCAAGAGAGCAGCAAAGAACTCTGTTATTGTGATTCCTGGGAAGCACTCAAATGGCAAACTGGATAGACTTTGGCTTTTTTGTCTACTTATTCCTGTGTTGATACGTTGCCTTCCCCCTAGCTCCCTCACCCTTTCAATCCTGCCTTCAACCCACCCTCCCCTGAGTCCCAGGTGAGTAGCTGTACTCCTGGAAGGGCATTCTGAGCTGTAAGTCCTGCATTTTTCTGCATGGAACATGTGATATTGTAGGCTGTCTTGGATATTCCTGTAGCTGTTGTAATCAGCCTCTGTTGGTCAATGTTACGGGCCATGTTTTGAATAAATATTTGTTTTGTACCTTACAAATGTGAGCTTACTTTCTAAATCAAGGAGAGTTCTGATCAGTTGCGTAGTGGGGGAGGTAACAGACATGGGGTTGGGGGGGAACATAGTGGGGTCCTGATTTGGGAGCAAGAGGAATGCTGGGGTTGAAGAGGATCCTCCTCCTTTCAAATTCTCTAGGAGGTATTTTCAAAAATATTTGATTTGGGTTTGGTTGCAATATGGAAATATTTCAAAACTCAATTCCACCCCTCCCTAACTTTAATGGGGTAGGGTCACTCACTTAAGCAATGAGACCACATGCCTCAAATTTGCCCTGATTCCTGCTACAAGGCTGGCTGGCCTCAATTATGGTGGAGTGGCTTTCCAGCAGTGCTTGTGGGTCAAGGAGAGTGCTTTCTCTCTGCCACCCCACCTCACTGCCCCCTCACCTCTAACGGAATCCAAACTCCCACCACTGTACCAGAGTTTCCATCATGGGATCAACAGCCCTCTCTTGGATCTGGACAACTCCCCACCCAGGTCACCACTAACACAAGACCAGCCTGCCCAAACCTCCCGTACTGTCCACTGGTTCCTGGCTTGTGGCAATGCCACAAGATGCTGCCTCATGCCACATTCTGAAGATCAATACACTGGCATCCCAGACCTCCGCCCCTGGAAATGCTTCTACAAGGTGCTGACCCAAGCCACTGGGAACAGGGGAATGAACAGTGTCAATCTATGATAGCTGAGCTTTGGAAGATGATCACTGAACTGGTGGTGGTTCTCAGACAAGCTGAGTACTGTGGGAATTCCAGTTCCTGGGCAGCCTTACATCAGGTGTATGTACATACATTGTCCCCTCACCACCCAGTGAATAAGGAGCACCTGTTGGACACATTCCCCATGGCCTGGAGAGAAATCACTCAGTGTGGGGATTAAGATCTTCACAGGGCCTAAACCATCATTCAATTTCCATCAATTCTAACTCTTACTGTCTACATC
This sequence comes from Stegostoma tigrinum, assembly GCF_030684315.1. NCBI lineage: Eukaryota > Metazoa > Chordata > Chondrichthyes > Orectolobiformes > Stegostomatidae > Stegostoma > Stegostoma tigrinum. Next base: position 2,519,688 of record NC_081382.1, on the reverse strand, counting down.
TCAAACAGAAACAGGAAAGGCTTCATTCAACAATGTAACAGCTAGAATCTGTGATGAGTACAGGAAGGGCATGGATACGGGCATAATACCATTACCAGGGAGATCACACAGGGAATGCCCAGAGAGATTGGCAGAATGATTACCAGTATCACCAAGCCTAGGATTTCTGCTGTTTTTAGCACTTAACATCTACTAGTTGTATCCCTCTTTACCTTCTCTACCCTGTACATCCAGAGTTCCTGGCCTTGTTGTCACCACCACACTGCGCCCCACCCCACGCTTCACTGTATAGGAAGATATTGGTCCTGCTCTCTCACACAACTAATGTTTCCTGAAAATAGCTCCTATCAGTCCACTTTGGCCAAATCCTGCTTCTTATTAAAATGGGTCATGCCCCAATTAAGAATTCTCATTCCAAATTTGTCCTTTCCCATGAAATCTTATTGAATTATTGTCACTAATACCAAAATGCCTTCACACTAACACCTTTACCACTTGGCCGGCTTTGACCCTAAAAGTAGGTCCTGCAGTGCCTCTGGTCTTGTAGGACTTTCTATGTACTGGTTTAGAATACTCTCCCGGACACATATTAAGAATTCCTCAATTTTTCTACTGTGGCTCATATTGGAAAAGTTATAATCCCCAGCTATTATCACCCTGTCAATTTTACACATTTCTGAGATCTGCCTGCTCAACTCTCCTTGCCTGCTGGGTATCTACAGTATACTGCCTACAATAATTGTTTTAAAATTCTATACAAATCATCTCAGTTGAGAAAGATTATAAGCTATCATCCCTTCGATTGCAGTAATTGACTCCTTGATCAACATTGTGACACCACCTCCTTTTTTAAATTGGTTGGTTTTGCCTGAAGACACCCCGGAATATTGAACTGTATGTCCTGATCCTCCCTCAACTATGTCTCCCTGACAGCAATTATGTTATATCTCCATGTCTTAATCAAGAACCTCTACTACTCATTTGCCTTATGCAGAAGATTCCCTGTATTAAAATATTGCCAATCAACCATGCTGTGTTCCCTTGTGTCTCAACTTAACTATATACACTACACCCACCAGACTGCCTTGGCTTTTCTTCTACATCTGTCTGTGCATCACCCTCTGCTGTACTTCATTCTGTATCCCATCCCCCTGGTAAATTAATTTAACACCCCACCAACTGCACTAACAGCCACCCTGCACTAACAACCGTGCCCGCCCCCCCCCCCTCCCCGCCCCACCTGCCCGCCCCCAAGAATGTTGGTCCCATTCTGATTCAGTTGTAATCCATTTAACCTGTAAAGATCCCACATTTGCCAGAAACACTCCCAGGAACCTAAGGCTCTCCCCCTCCTGCACCAACTCTTCAGCCACACACTCATCTGTTCTATCTGCACATTCCTATACTCACTCACTCGTGAAATCAGAATAACACACAATTTGAGGAAGTGCTTTCAATCTTAGATTTAGAATTAGAATTAGGTTGTATTGTCACATGTACTCAATTACAAAAGTACAGGAGTAAAATGAAAAGTGTGTAATGTTGCCACACGATCCTCAATACTGGTGCCCCATAAGGATACATTCTTTGCACCCTACTGTACTCCCTGTACACCCACGACTCCATGAACACCATCTACAGGTTTGCTGATGACACCACTGTGGGAGAATGGTAATCAAACAACGGTGAGTCAGAATAGAGAAAGAAAATAGAGGGTTTGATGTCATGGTGCAATAAGAACAACCTGTCTCTCAATGTCAGCAAAACAAAAGACCTGATTATTGACTTCAGGAAGAAAGGAGGAGGACATGCCCCTATCTATATCAATGGAGTTGAAGTTGAGAGGGTGGAGAGCATCAAGTTCCTCAGACTGATGATAAATGTCCTGGACTTCCCACATAAATGCAACAGTCAAGAAGGCACAACAATGCCTCTTCTTCCTCAGATGGCTAAGGACCCATAAGGACCCTCACCAACTTTTACAGATGCACTATAGAGAGCATTCTATCCGGGTGCATAATGGCGTGGTACAGGTCTGTCTAGCACTGTAAGAAAGATGTATGCACAACCCAGACCATCAGGGAAGCCAACCTCCTATCCATGGACTCCAGCTACACAGCTTGTTGTTGCAGAAAGGCTGCCAGCATCAAAGACCTCTCCCAGCCCTCTTACATCAGGCAGAAGATACAGAAACTTGAACATGCGCATCAAGAAGTTCAAGAACAGCTTCTTTCCTGCTGTTATTAGAAAGATGAATAGACCTCTCTGACTTTAAATAATTTGGATCTTGCTTAGCTCACCTCCTGCGTAGTTGTGACCTGTATACCTCGCTCTGTCTAAGCACCCTATTATCTGTACACGATAACAAGCTATGGAGCTGGAGGTACACAGCTGGCCAGGTAGCATCAGGACAGCAGGAAAGCTGACGTTTTGGGGCGGGACTCTTCTTCAGAAAAAGCTGAGGTTTCAGGTTGGCTCGAAGCGTCAGCTTTCCTGCTCTTCTGATGCTGCCTGGCCTGCTGTGTTCCTCCAGCTCCACAATGTGTTATCTCAGACTCCAGCATTGGCAGTTACTACTATCTCTGAGTGAGCTATTATCTATATGACCTTGTTTGCTGTAATCTGCCTGTACTGCTTGCAAAACAAAGATTTTCACTGTAATTAGGTATATGTGACTACAATAAATCAAATCAAATCAAATCACTGGACACCATCCTAGGTACAAAGTACCTTATTTAGGTACGAAAATAGATTAGGTACCAAAAAAAGGAAATAAAGAAAAAAGCTAAAAGTTCTACATTACAATTCTTCATTGTATAAGTTAGGAAAATAAACAAATAAAATTAAAAGATAAACCTGGCACTCCTTCTATTGCCTGTAGTCGCTTTACACTGGGGACTTTCCTCACGTGGTTTCACTCTCCCCCACACTGGACCACCGCCAACCAGGCTCACAAGCCACTGACTCCCATCCGTGACAGGCTGACCACATCAGGCCCCACTCTGCTGACCGTCAGGTGCCCTGCCATTGTGTCATGGCCATCCGCTCCAGGTCCTCAGCTGCTGCAATGGTCTGATGCCATCACTGCCACCCTCTCCCTGATCTGCTGCTTACGTTCTTGTTGCAGGACCTCCTTCTATGTTTGTTATTGGTCCCAATGAGAACCACAACCTCTGACTGTTCAGAGTCCCCCTTCAGCATGCCCTGCAGCCATCCAGTGACATTCTTCACCCTGGCCCCAGGGAGACAACACACCATCCTGGTACCATGTCTGTGGCTGCAGAAATGCCTGTCTGTATCCTTCAATATCGAGTGTCCCACCACTATGGTCTTTCTGCTCCCCTGTATGCAGCTGAGCTCCGGTTGCACTGCCCAGAGGAACCATTACACTCAACATTTTCCAACACAGTAAGTAGGATGGCCTATGGGATTTTCCTGACTGCCTTCCTAACTGCTTTCTTCTGATGCATGGTCACCCATTCCCTCACTTCCTTAAGCTGCAAGGTGACCATGTCTAAAGATGTGCTCTCCATGTAACTCCCTGCCCCATGGACAGACACACTGCAGTCCCCCCAGCTCCGAAACGGAGTCCTCAAAGCTGGTCATCCAAACTACCGAGAGTGACTATACTCCTGACCTAATCCAAGCCATGCAACACACTGGACTGAGCTCCCCTGTCATATCTTGAGTTAACTTACTCTTAAACAAATAATTAAGCCAAGTCAGAAAAGCTTCTAAAATGTATAAAGCATTTTTTTTTGGCCCTTAGAGAGTGGTGAGGCTGTGGAATTCTCTGCCAGAGAAAGCAGTTGAGGCCAAAACATTGAATGTTTTCAAGAAGGAGTCAGATTTTAGGGCTGAAGGGATTGAGAAAGTGGAAAGAAGGGACTGAGTTGGATAATTATCCATGATCACTGTGAATAGCAGAGCAGACTTGAAGGGCCAAATGGCCTAGTCTCATTTTCTATGTTTCTATGACAAATCATCTGCCCCTCCTGTGCAAATATATTCCTACTTCCTGTGTAACCAATCATCTTCTGTTTGCAGAGTAAGGGGTAGAGAGATGGGGTTTACCTCTGTAAAATATTTCTTGAAGCATCACAGAACTCAGACTGACACTAATTGCATTCTGTTCAGGATGCTGCGGTTAATCATATTGAGGACTGGGCTTTACAGTTGGGATGTATAAATGCTGCTAAGAATCCTGAGGGCTCAACTGAGTGTGTTGACCTGGAGACGAACTGAACATGATGTTTTAAGAAAGTCAATTATTTTATGAGATCGGTGAAACGAGTAAAGAGTATGAGACATTTCCCCAGTATAGTGCAAGCAACTTCAATAACAAGCAAGCATGAGGTACAGCTGCTGAATAAGGATCAGTTCAACAAGGCAGCAATCAGACAAAGAACAAACTGCAATGAGCAATGACTGAGCAAAATGGTAGAAGGGGTAATGAGGAAGGCAAAGAAGAACCAGAACTTACATTTGTATAGCACCCTAAAGTACAACAAAACATCCAAAGGTACCTCACAAAAATAGGTGAATGCATACATACTGGAGAGTTGGGAAAGATGAAAGAGATAGGGAGGGATAGGACTATAGAGGGATTTCAAACAAGGACAAGACTTTGAAAATCAAATTGTTGCTTAACTTGGAACAATGCAGGTCAATGAGCACAGTATGGCCAGGATTTGTCACGAGTTAAGGCATGGGTAGCAGAATTTTGGATGAGCTCATGTTTACAAGAGGCAGAATTTGGGAGAACAGCCAGGAGAAAGCTGGAATAGTCAAATCTACAGGTAATAAAGTCTTGAGTTCACAAAAACACATATACAATGGTTTCCCGGGAGATAATAGTGCCAACCTTTAGTTTGGCTTGACTGCCAGGTCTTTGCTGGCTGCTCTGTGATTATGTGTACAATGGCAGTGAAAAAGAAAACAAACTTCAAACCCTGGCTTCCCACACAAGGCAAGCCTGTCAGTTCCAATTAGAATCAGATCCAAATAATAGTTGTAGAAAAGAGAGCTCCAATTTACAACACAAGATACCAATCGAGCTGCCCAATATGAGGCACCGACTGTAATAACCTCCTGCCCAACCCAGACTGTATTCCCAGCACCACTCGTAGCAGCACGGCCTCTCCAGGTTCGACTGGGCCAATAAAAGAAACAGCCATTCCGATTACATCTTGGCTGCTGTATTGGGTTACTTCCAAAAGTGAGTACAAAGATTGCTGTGTGCAATCAGCTGACGCCCGGCATAGCGCAGGTAACATATCAACTTTGTGCTGCTTCCTGAGTGCAGTCAGCACTGCCCCCTCTGTTGGTCAGCTGCATGTGATAGGATGCAATGTTATGAGTACTTAATGTTCCTTAAAACCAGGTTTTTCTCCTAATGGTTGAAGTAGCTGCTGGAAATCATTCTCCATGTGAAACCAACTTGGGAAAGAATTTTGGGGTGGCACAGTGATTAGCACTGCAGCCTCACACTGCCAGGGGCCCAGGTTCGATTCCAGCCTCGGGCGACTGTCCATGTGTAGTTTGCACATTCTCCCCGTTTCTGCGTGGGTTTAGTCCGGGTGCTCGGGTTTCCTCCCACAGTCCAAAGGTGTGCGGGCGAGGTACATTGGCCATGTTAAATTGCCCATAGTGTCTGGGGATGGCTTTGGGTGGGATACTCTGAGGATCGGTGTGGACTGGCTGGACTGAAGGACCTGTTTCCATACTGTAGGGATTCTATGAACAAAGAACACTAGGGGCCCAGATACACAGGTTTTCAGAGGTCACATTGCACATCTTGCTGGAAAAGGTGGATTATTAAAGAGAAGTCGTGTATCTTCAGGAGAACAATGAGGAGGCAATGGAAATAGATTACCACAGAGGTCAATGCCAGGACAGCAACACCAAAGACTGAATGCAAGTTCAAATACCAGAATCCCATCAGTTGTGCAATAAGCTACCACTCAGCTCTCCAGCACCAAATCTGCGGAAGTCTGTGTTTTGCGCGACTGGTGCAAAATAGAGTGCGTTATGATCCATACAAATGGTTTGTCAAATAAAGTTGGGTACAGTTACTCTGGTCTCAAATCTGTTAATAGAAACAGTCCCTAAACTGAAAGAAGGCCGAAGAAGTCAGGCTGCAGGAAACTAGATTGCAGCCTCGGGCTTTTGGGGAAACAGTAGCTGGTAAAACCAGACAAAAGACAGAACCGAGATAACAAAGTGTGAGGCTGGATGAACACAACAGGCCCAGCAGCATTTCAGGAGCACAAAAGCTGACGTTTCGGGCCTAGACCCTTCAACAGAGAGGGATGATGAAGGGTCTAGGCCCGAAGCGTCAGCTTTTGTGCTCCTGAGATGCTGCTGGGCCTGCTGTGTTCATCCAGCCCCACATTTCATTATCTTGGATTCTCCAGCATCTGCAGTTCCCATTATCTCAAAAGACCAAACCATGAAATGTTCTCAGCAGGTCCAGGCAAGCTGAGAGGAGAAGCAGTGGTGGAACCGGAAAAGAAGGTCAAGATGGCAGGAGGTAATGGGAACTGCAGATGTTGGAGAATCCGAGATAACCAAGTGTGGAGCTGGATGAACACAGCAGGCCGGCAGCACCTTCGGAACACAAAAGCTGACTTTTCGGGCCTAGACCCTTCATCAGAAAAGGGGGATGGTTCTGAAATAAATAGGGAGAGAGGGGGAGGTGGATCAAAGATGAATAAAGGAGAAGATAGGTGGAGAGGAGACAGACAAGTTAAAGGGGTGGGGATGGAGCCTGTAGATGTGAGTATAGGTGGGGAGGTAGGGAGGGGATAGGTCAGTCCAGGGAGGATAGACAGGTCAAGGGGGCGGGATGAGGTTAGAAAGTAGGAAATGGAGGTGTGGCTTGAGGTGGGAGGAGGGGATAGGTGAGAGGAAGAACAGGTTAGGGAGGTGGGGATGAGCTGGTCTCGTTTTGGAATGCAATGGGAGGAGGGGAGATTTTGAAGCTTGTGAAATCCACATTGATACCATTGGGCTGCAGGGTTCCCAAGCGGAATATGAGTCGCTGTTCCAGCAACCTTCGGGTGGCATTGTTGTGGCACTGCAGGAGGCCCAGGATGGACATGTCGTCTAAGGAATAGGAGGGGGTGTTGACATGGTCGCGACTGGGAGGTGTAATTGTTTATTGCGAACTGAGCATAGGTGTTCTGCAAAGTGGTCCCCAAGCCTCCGCTCGGTTTCCCGAATGTACAGGAAGCCGCAATGGGTACAGTGGACGCAGTATACCACATTGGCAGATGTGCAGGTGAGCATATGATCGATGTGGAAAGTTTCCTTTGGGCCTGGGATGGGGGTGAGGGAGGAAGTGTGGGGACAAGTGTAGCACTTCCTGCAGTTGCAGGGGAAAGTGCTGGGTGTGGTAAGGTTGGAGGGGAGCGTGGAGCGGACAAGGGAGTCGCGGGGAGAGTGGTCCCTCTGGAAAGCAGGCAAGGGTGGGGATGGAAAAATGTCTTGGGTGGTGGCTTCGGATTGCCAATGGCGGAAGTATTGGATGATGATGCGTTGGATCCGGAGTTTGGTGGGGTGGTATGTGAGGACTGGGGGTATTCTCTTTTGGTGGTTGTTGCAGGCACGGGGTGTGAGGGAAATGCGGGAGACACAGTTGAGGGCGTTCTCGACCACTGCGGGCCTGCTGTGTTCATCCAGCTCCACACTTTGCTATCTCAGATGTTTCGCAGGCCCGACCAGTCCCCCTCCACCGACACCCTCATCTGCCCAGCCAAACTTGTCCTCACCCTCAACAACTTCTCTTTCGATTCCTCCCACTTCCTATAGCCAAAGAGGGTGGCCATGGGTACCCGCATGGTTCCAAGCTATGCCTGCCTCTTTGTAGGTTACGTGGAACAATCCCTCTTCTGTACCTACACTGGCCCCAAACCTCACCTCTTCCTCCGTTATATTGATGACTGTATCAGCACTGCCTCGTGCTCCCAAGAGGAGCTCGAACAGTTCATCCACTTCACCAAAACCTTCCACCCAACCTCAGGTTCACCTGGGCCATCTCCAACACATCCCTCACCTTCCTGGACCTCTCTGTTTCTATCTCAGGCAATCACCGAGAAACCGATAGCCCACCAACTGCCACAGCTACCTAGAATATACCTCCTCCCACCCACTTTCCTGCAAAAATTCCAACCCCTATTCCTGATTCCTTTGACTCTGCCACATCTGCTCACAGGATGAGGCACTCCACTCCTGTACATCTCAATGTCCCCATTCTTCAAGGACCTCGGCTTTCCCCCGCAACGGTCGAGAACTCCCTCGACTGTTTCTCCCGCATTTCCCGCAACTCATCCCTCACACCCCCTCCCTGCAATAACCACCAAAAGAGAATCACCCTCATCCTCACGTACCACCCCACCAACCTCTGGATCCAATGCATGATCCTCCGACACTTCCGCCGTCTACAATCAGACCCCACCACCAAAGACATTTTTCCATTCCTACCCTTGTCTGCCTTCCAGAGGGACCACTCTCACCATCACCACACCCGGCACTTTCCCCTGCAACCGCAGGAAGTGCTACACTTGCCTCCACACCTCCTCCCTTACCCCCATCCCAGGCCCCAAGGAGACTTTCCACATCAAGCAGATCTGCCAATGTGGTATACTGCATCCACTGTACCCATTGTGGCTTCCTCTACATCGGGGAAGCCAAGCAGAGGCTTGGGGACCACTTTACAGAACACCTATGCTCGGTTCACAATAAACAACTGCACCTCCCAGTCGCCAAGCATTTCAACTCTCCCTCCCATTCGTTAGACGACATGTCCATCCTGGGCCTCCTGCACTGCCACAACAATGCCACCCAAAGGTTGCTGGAACAGCAACTCATATTCCACTTGGGAACCCTGCAGCCCAACGGTATCAATGTGGATTTCACAAGCTTCAAAATCTCCCCTCCTCCCACTGTATCCCAAAACCAGACCGACTCGTCCGCGCCTCCCTAATCTGTCCTTTCTCTCACCTATCCCCTCCTCCCACCTCAAGTAGCACCTCCATTTCCTACCTTCTAACCTCATCCCGCCCCCTTGGCCTGTCCATCCTCCCTGGACTGATCTTTCCCTCCCTAACCCCTCACCTCTACAGGCTCCATCCCTGCCCCTTTAACTTGTCTGTCTCCTCTCCACCTATCTTCTCTTCTATCCATCTTCGATCCGCCTCCCTCTCCCCATCCCTCTTTTCTGATGAAGGGTCTAGGCCCGAAATGTCAGCTTTTGTGCTCCTGAGATGCTGCTTGGCCTGCTGTGTTCATCCAGCTCCACACTTTGCTACCTCAAGATGGCAGGATCAGGTCACAGAATTAAGGACAGATCTGGAAAGGTTTGCCTTTCGTGAAGATTATATGGCTGTGGAATTCACATTGGGTTTATTTTTATTTCTGTTTGATAATTATTGAAACATTTTGTTGAAGCTTTTTGAATGACATTCATTGGAATAATTCACAATAATACAAATTCTGGGGGGAAAACAGCATTCCTACTGCATAATTGGAAAGTTCTAACTGGTCCACAAGAACACACTGATTGACAGAAGTGTTGTCATTGAAAACACACCAAGTAAAGATGACTGACAGTTAACTGTCAGGCTTTGTTTAAATTTTATATTGAGCAGGTTGACTCTGATTGGTCAGGGCATTGTCCCAAGAAATGAAGCAGCAAATGGCTGTCACCTATTTTGTTGAGTTGAAAAAGGCACAATGTAATACATGTAATAGAATTCAGAACATAGAACAGTAAAGCACAGTATAGGCCCTTTGGCCCACAATGTTGTGCCGATCTATATTCCTACTCTAAGATCAAACTACCCTTCAGACCCAACATTATACTGTCATCCATGTGCCTATCCTAGAGTCACTTAAATATCCCTAATGTATCTGACTCCATTACCACCACTGGCAGCACATTCCACGCACCCACCACTGTCTGTGTAAAGAACCTACCTCTGACATCTCCTTTATACCTTCCTCCAATCACCTTAAAATTATGCCCCCTCATAATACTCATTTCCACGCTGTGAGAAAGTCTCTGGGTATCCACTCTATCTGTGCCTTTCATCATCTTGTACAATTTATTTCTGTCTGCAGTACAAATATTAGTTTCCCCTTGAATTCTTATTGTTATGAATTGTCCTGATATGCAGAAGATCAAAAACTTCAATAAAATATGTCTTTTTCAATGATACTCAAGTTCTCGATCCCACAATGGTCATTTTTGTTTATTAAACTTATAAAAAGTAAAATCTTGTCCATTTCTCAATAGGGTTCATAGAATCCCTATGGTGTGGAAACAGGCCCTTTGGCCCAACACATCCACACCAGTCCTCCGAGCATCCCATCCGGACCCATCCCTTTATATACTATGGGGCAATTTAGCTTGACAATCCAGCTAGCCTGCACATCTTTGGACCGTGGGAGGAAATCCTCACAGACACAGGGAGAATGTGCAAACTCCACAAGAACAGTTGCCCGAGGGTGGAATCAAACCCGGGCCCCTGGTGCTGTGAGGCAGTAGTGCAAACCTCTAAACCACCATGTCACCCCAAAGTTGTTCAGTAAATTTTGATTTTTTTTCTCTGAGTTTGCTTATCTCCATAGGGACCACAACGAAACTAGGATCATCTGAGATTTGCACTGAATTAGACTACGAAACTGGTTCACTAGAATTTTCCAGAACATAAGCAAACAAGATTTCACATTTCCCTGGGATCTAGTCATTCGGGAATCAACACAAGCACATTTTGTGCTCAGGTCTTTGGAGAGAGAGAGGATTTGTCTCTCAATGCCTTGAAACTGTTGTCAAATATAGGTTGAAAGCTGCAGCAGAGAAACTGGGGATTTGCCTAAAAGCAGAAGCTCAGATGTCAGAGATCATTGAAAACTTAGCTCAGCATTTGAGGCTCAAGAAGGAAAAGGACATTTCTCCGAGTCATCGATTAGAATTAGACTGACATCAAATAAATATGAAAACAAAATTTATGAGAAGAAAGGTGTGAGGGGAGAGTTAAAAATGAGAAAGAGAAAAGGCGATTTATAAACGGAGATATTATAATGGAAACAAAGAGGCTCAGTGATTTTGCACTGGAGGTGAACGATGAGGGTGATCCAGAGCAAATCCCCTCATAGTTTTAATTTGACAAAGTGCATTCACTCAGCATCTAAGTCCATTAGAATACCTAAGTGTACTTCATATCATTTTTGAAAATTGCTGAGAATATGGAATGGCCAAAAGAAAATTGGTCTGTGTTCCTTCTGAGCATTCATAGGAAAATCTTTGGCAGTGCATTTATCTCTTTCAGAATAACTATTAAGTGTTTATGACAGGGTAAAGACTACTGTTCTGAATTTACCAGAAGCTCTCAAGAATAAATTTGGAATTGTGTATAGGGCATTTGTGTATATGTGCAATTTTCTAGAGAAGGAAATGATGTGACAGGAGGGTAGATTGATGAAGGTTGCATGAGACATTGAGAGCCTAAGGGAAGGGATTGTAGTGGAAAAATTCAAAACAAGTTTCCCCACCAGGAACAACGTCCCAGCTGGAAGAAAATAAATTTCAGAAAACAAAGTAGGCCGCAACAGTGATAGATAACTACAAATTGTCTTGTTAGCATATTAGTAACAGACCCAAATATAGAATTTTCCAGAGAAATTGGGCAGCTAGAAATGAAAAGGAATCTGGCCTCATTGAGGAAGATGACAAAGGTGAAGGCTCCTCAGCTTATTAAAGAGAGACTGGGTTTGGTTTAAGGTGGCCAGCTCTCTATTTTTCTTATTAAAAAAACGTATTGGTTGATTATTAGAAATGAAATGTGTTCTGACACAGATTCCAGAGCGAGGTCTGCCAAATTATTACACTTCCAGAGGGGATACCCTAAATGGTCAAGCTCCTGGACAGAGAGGGATGAATTAGCTCCCCTTCTTTATTCACCTGCCCCCTCAAGTTGGTCACAACAAGGTTCATGTACAAAGGACCCCTTCCTGATGAATATCTTTCTCCAGGTCCAAAATAATCTGTTTTAAAAGCAAACAATTTAACCAGGCTTTCTTGAGATAACACAAGAGTGAGTTAATTAATTATTAAACACAAGAAGAAATAACATCACAATACACATACACAGATTAGAAATGGGAAGTGAGGCCTAAAGAAGATAAAAGTTAGACTGTCAGTCAGTCTGTATGAGTCATTTGTGAAGATTAGATCATAGAATCCCTAGAGTGTGGAAACAGGCCATTCAACCCACTGAGTGCACACTGACCTTCTGTAAGTCATCCCACTCAGATCCAATCCCCTACCCTGCATTTCCCACGGCTAATCCATCGAACCTGCACATCTTTGGACTGTGGGAGGAAACCTGAGTGTCCGGCAGAGGCAGGAAGAGTATGAAAAATCCACACAGACAGTTGCCCGAGTGTGGAACTGAACCGAGTGTCCTGGCGCTGTGAGGCAGCCGTGCTAAACGCTGAGTCACTGTGATGGCTGAACATTGTAGCCTTGGCGGTGCATGCTCCTGGTTGTGCTGACGTTGGGAGCTGAATCAGCAATTCTGAGATTCCAGGCTTTGAAATTTGAATTCCTTTGCCCTGTTTCCAACAGTAGCTGGCTGGCAGTATTCACAGTGAGAGAGATCTTTTTCTCTTCTCTAACCTGCAGAGCAGAGAGGTTAAATGGCTTTTCTCAGGGTTGTGACCTTCACTTCACACTAGACCAAACAGTGGTACATCAGGTCACTATTACATATAGGCCAGGATTGAAGCCTCGTGCATTCTTGAAAGGAGAAATATAAATATTTCTCTTTCCCAGACTACAATCATTTCTTCAGTCATGTTCATGGTCTAAAATACTCCCAGGGGTTTACAGTTCAGTTTGTAATGCATTTTGCCCTTTGAACTTTGCTACTTGCATGTGTGATATTCCAGAGTTCCTCTCTAGACAGCTACTGGATTTACCTCTACAACCACTTTAGCTGTGATGTTTCTCATTTTCAAACTTAAAAGTTCCATATATCAAACCAGCGTTATAAACAAAGAACAAAGAAAATTACAGCACTGGAACAGGCCCTTCTGGCCCTCCAAGCCTACGGCGATCCTGATCCTCTATCTAAACCTGTCGCCTACTTTCCAAGGATCTGAATCCCTCTGATCCCTGCGCATTCATGTATCTGTCTAGATACATCTTAAATGACGCTATTGTGTCTGCCTCTACCACCTCCACTGGCAACGTGTTCCAGGCACCCACCACTCTCTGCGGAAAGAATTTTCCACAATATCTCCCTTAAACTTTTCCCCTGTCACCTTGAAATCATGACCCCTAGTAATTAAGTGCCCCACTCTGGGAAAAAGCTTCTTGCTATCCACCCTGATCCATCATTATGAGATATCCCCCTTAGATTAAACGAAATGAGATTCATTTTCTTTTCGTTATAAAAAGGGAGAAAAATGAAAATAAAAATATAAAACAACAGCGACACTTAGATTTGTTCTTCTAGCCTTGGTCAATATTATCTTTTCAAACTAGGTCTCTAGATTCTGGAAATGACGTCTGCAATCATATTTCACTTCTGATAATGTAGGTTGTGTGATTGGAGGAACAAACTCCAACAAACTCTAACTCTGTTCTTTGGATTTTATACTTTTCCACTGAAGTTAATGAGTCGTGGGTAGTATAACAGTGGTCTCTCTGTACCAATTCAAGACGTATATCTTAAAGGCATAGCCATAAAGTCATACAGGTCGACAGAACAGAAATTGGCCCTTCGGTCCATCAAGTCTGCATCAGTCAAAGACAACCCTCTAACAACTCTAATACCACTTTTGAGCACGCTGCTTTAGCCTGCATGCAAGTGCACATCTAAATACTTCTTAAGTGTTATGAGGATTCCTGCCTCGAATACCCTCACAGGAAGTGGCTTCTAAATTCTCAACACCTTCTGAGTGAAAAATCTTTCCCTCACATCTCCTCTAAACATCCTGCCCCTTACTTTAAAATCGATGCCCTCAGTCACTGATCCCTCTGTGAAGGGAATAAGTCTCTTCTTGTCTACCTCACAATTTCATACATTTCGATATTGTTCCCGCTCAGTCTCATCTGCTCTAAGGAGAATAACCCCAGTCTGTCCAATCTCTCTTCGTAACTGCAACTTTCCATGTCAGGCAACATCCTGATAAATCTTCTCTGCACCGTCTCCAGTGTTATCAGATCCCTCTTATAATGTGGGTTCCACAACTGTGCAGAATACTCAAACTGTGGGCTAATCAACATTTTATACTGTGCAGAATGTTTAAGAACCAGAACTCTACAGGTTTCTTTCTTTACAGCAGAATATTAATCCTGATGCTAGTTTAGTTTTTTTTTAAAAGTAGTACCAGATCAGTCGCTCCATTCTGGATTTGTTTTCCAGAAGGAGCACAGCCTTGTCACTTGCTTCAATTGCTGCCCTGCAGGCTTAGTCAGGCTCACTTATTAAAATGGCCTTTACATTTGCAAAAGTTGTTTGGCATTTCTCAGTCTGTAGTACCTTTGTACTTTCTGTCGTAGGCTGGTCAACCTGTGCAGAGATTTTGGATGAACTTTGAGTCAAAAACAAACATTGCCCAGAACCTCATGATTTTCCATTTTGCTATTGGAATGAGGAACCATACAACTGTTTCAGCCTTTACCATACAATTAGACAAGCCCAGCTTCATCTGGGTCTTCAGTCTTTCAAAGGTAGGTGGGGCATTTTGGGGTCCGAGTGGCACAGAACAAGTGGGATAACCTGTCCAGAGTAGCAAAGTTGGAAGTTTCCTTTGTGTGGGCAGTCAAGAGAACCTACCTGTACTGCTACACAAAACTACCTTGGTTCGACTGGTTGTTTTACCCATACTACCTACTCTGTCCTCCAGGCCTGGTATCAGGTTCGAGTCATGGGAAAACAAGACTAGGAGGAGACCATTCAGCCGCTTGAGCCTGTTTTACCATTCAACGTGATCATAGTTTTTCTGTGGCCTAACTCCATATACCTGTCTTTGAGCCATATCCCCAAATTGCATTTTTGTTACAAGGTTCTATTTCAGATTTAAAATTAACAACTGATCCTGCATCCAGTTCAGTGGGCATAGTCAGAAATCACATGACACCAGGTTATAGTCCAACAGGTTTATTTGAAAATACAAGCTTTCGGAGCTTCACTCCTTTTACAGGTGTTAGTGAGACAGGTAGTATCAGACAGAGAACTTATAAGGGATCAAAGGATCACACAACTGATAAGGATGCACTAGACAAACTGAAAATGCTGTTAAATCTTTAATCAATTAGAAAGTTTTAATTAATATGTATATGTAAATCCCCAAATTCCAGTTTGGTAGTAGAGTTTCAAACCATTCTCAATTTTTGTGTCTATAAGTGTTTCCTAACATCTCTCCCTAATGGTCTGAACGTAATTCTCAAACTATGCCTCTAGTTCCAGAATTCCTAACCAATGGAAATGGTTTATCATTTTCGACTCTGTCTTTTCCTGCTAATATATTGACGACTTCGAACAGATCATCCCTTCACCTTTTGAATTCTAGAGAAAACAGGCCTAAATTGAACAATCTCCCTTCAAACTTAACCCCTAAAGTCTAGGTATCAATCTTGTAAACCTATATTCCCTCCAAACGCAATACATCCTTCCTAAGGTATGGTGCCCAGATGTGCTCACAGTTCTCCAGTTGAGGTCTAATCCAGGTTTTGTATAACTGCAGCATAACTTCTACATTTTTGTACTCC
The DNA here is from genome assembly GCF_030684315.1 of Stegostoma tigrinum. Lineage (NCBI taxonomy): Eukaryota > Metazoa > Chordata > Chondrichthyes > Orectolobiformes > Stegostomatidae > Stegostoma > Stegostoma tigrinum. Next base: position 2,503,904 of record NC_081382.1, on the reverse strand, counting down.
AGTCTTCTCAATATAAAAGCCAGCATTCCTTTAGCTTTCTTGATTATTTTCTGCACCTACTCATGGCCTTATAAAAATCTATGTACCTGAACCCCCAGGTCTCTTTGGATATCCACTGTATTTAACTTCACACCATCTAGAGTAAGCTCTGGTCACATCGTTAACTTTTCGGGAGTCAATGCTTGGCTTTGGAGAACGGTCTGACTTGGGCGTGAGTACAACTACAGAGGTCCAGCTCCTGCTACAAGGCTTCATTCATTGGTCCTCCATTGTCATTAATTTTGTCCTGAACCATGGCTTCTGTTCTGAAGAAGGGGCTCCAGTCTCAAAACGCTAATGGTGCTTCCTTTCCAGCAATGCTGCCAGACCTGCTGCGTTTCTCCAGCAATTTCTGTTTTAGTTCCAGCTTTTCTTGGCCTAGCCGATGGGGATTTAGCCTTGTGGGAGAGGCCTCTACCACATCCATATAACAGATAGCTACAGTGGTACAGCCTGGCTGGTCTCTGTACAAAATTGCGGACATAGAGGGCAGCTTCATTTAGTCTGCCTGTTTTTCTGCACATGAATGGGTGAATGTTTGCTGGTTTGCTAATAGCAGGGAACTTGATTGGGCCACACTCATGTCTCAAACTACCTTCACTTTATAGTCCAGTGGCAAAGGGATAGACATGATCTGTTTGACTCCATTCTCAACAATGGTATTTGGTTTTCTTCATTTGTGCAATGTGGGCATCACTGGCTGGCCAGCATTTATTGCCTGTCCCTAAGCGCCCTTGAGAAGGTGGTGGAAGCCCATAACGGGTGGAGAATTGATTCAATTTCCTTCCCACTGTTTTGGTGGTATAGTTCTCAGGGAAAAGCCTCTGGGAAACAGATAGTCGTGCCCATAATGATAAGGTTATGCCGCTAGGCCCCTTTTGTTTTGGGCAGGGGTCCCACGCAGTCCGCTAACACCTTGCTGAGTGGCTCCACAAAGCAGAGAATCATAGGGGCAGGACTTATCGAGGGTTGGCGTTTCTGTCAAACTTCACCGCATCCTGTGTGGCTGTGAAAGTACAAATGCTGGCTGGTTATGCTTTTGAGTTTTACACACAGCAGCATGCTCAGCCATGGGAATTTTGTAAACTATCCACAATATTTCCCTACAGATCCTTGGCAGCGCCATAACCTAGTGGATCACTGGCCAGTTCTCATTTGCTGATGAGGTGTGGGGGCAGAATGGGGTAGGAATCTCCATTTCCTCATCAGCTGATCATTTTTAATACAGCAGCTTCCAAGAACTGCTTCTGCCTCAGCCACAGTGAGAGCAATCAGAGCTTGTGCTTCTAACAGTGGGTTACCTTGTTGGGCTGCTATGAGGAAAGTTCTATTTATTTTCCCCTTGGAGGCTTTTATATTCCTGGGAAAGGTTTCAGATCACTAAACCAAAAGGTTTTCTATTTGCGATGCCATCCCAACCTTTAGTAGCTGAACATGTCTGATCAAACACTATGTGATTACAGAGTCAGCAAAAATGGCAAGCAGTTTCTCCTGCAGCTGCTCAGTCCCCCGAACTCAATGGGCTTTTCAGAGACCAGTGAGGCTGTTATACTTTTTGAGCCTTCCAGGTCATTGCCAAGGAGCTGGTCAACCCCATCCACAAGATGAGTGGGCCAACTCCCACAGTCACTGGTCCCAAGCCAAGCTGACGCTCAGGATGCACTTGGGAAAGAGGAAAGGGAATGCTCCCTCCTTCAATCACTTTTACCAGTCACTTAGTTACTGCAATCTCTGGTGGGGAGATTCTGCCTTTGCTCAGCAGTAGGGTTTGTCTGGCCCCGGTGACCCTCAGTACTACAACACGGTCGGTCGCCTCACCCTGGGAAAATGGGCTGCCCTTTCTTTAGACACAAATACCGGGTAATTTGCAGGGAGGCACCCATTGATGCATTTTGGAGATCCAATTTAAGAGCAAACTATATGGTAATTGGAAAAGCCCTGGGGAAAACTGATACACAGAGAAATCTGGGTGTTCAGGTCCATCGTTCCCTGAAGGTGGCAACATAGGTGGGCAGAGTGGTCAAGAAGGTACATGGCATGCTTTCATTCATCAGATGGGATTCTGAATACAAGAGTTGGCAGGTCATGTTACAGTTGTGTAGGAATTTGGTTCGACCACATTTGGAATACTGCGTACAGTTCTGGTTGCCACATTACCAAAAGGATGTGGATGCTTTGGAGAGGGTGCAGAGGAGGTTCACCAGGATGTTGCCTGGTATGGAGGGTGCTCACTATAAAGAAAGGTTGAGTAGATTAGAATTATTTACATTAGAAAGATGGAAGTTGAGGGGGAACCTGATTGAGGTCTAGAAAATCATGAGGGGTATAGACAAGGTGGATAGCAAGAAGCTTCCCCCCCCATCCCTACCCCCACCAAGAGTGGGGGACTCAATTACTAGGGGTCATGATTTCCAGGTGAGAGGGGAAACGTTTAAGGGAGATATGCGTGGAAAGTTCTTTACGCAGAGAGTGGTGGGTGCCTGGAACGTGTTGCCAGCGGAGGTGGTAGAGACAGGCATGATAGCGTCACTTAAGATGTATCTAGGTGGATACATGAATGGGAAAGAAGCAGAGGGATACAGATCCTTGGAAAACAGGTGACATGTTTAGATAGAGGATCGGGGTCGGTGCAGGTTTGGAGGACCGAAGGGCCTGTTCCTGTGCTGTAATTTTCTTTGTTCTTTGATTTATTTAGCATCTCCCATGCCCTCAGAAGTGCCTTTTCTGGGATTCACAGCTACAGTCAGAGCCAGAGTCTACTCTGCTCTCCGACTCCCATTCTCAGCTTTTCCCGTAGCCTCCAGCAGTTGGCCCAGACCTGCTTTGCCTTTCAGCGGTTAAAACACAGGCTTTAACAACATCCGTTGGCGAGAGGAAGTACTGATAAAGGAACCAGAGAAAGGGATGCCGAAAATTTCAAGGCTAAGGATCAATTCCACTCCCTGGAACCAACTGCTAAATATCTGATTGGAGAAGCAGCTCTAGGATTGGGATTATCAGCCAAGCAAGAATCCAAAGAAACCCCACTGTGCTAGAGTATACCGCAGTATTTTTTCAATTTAGATAATATTCAGTCCCTCTATCTTCCTGTCCAAATGCAAAACCTCATATTTCTCCTCAATATATTCCAAATACCAAGTTTTTGTCCACTCACTTAATCTGTCTCCATCCCTCTGCAGACTCTGTCTCATCCTTCCTCAGGCTTCCTCCCACCCCAAGCCGCACCTCCATCTCCTACCAACTAACCTCATCCCACCTCCTTGACCTGTCCGTCTTCCCTGGACTGACCTATCCCCTCCCTACCTCCTCACCCATACTCTCCTCTCCACCTATTTTCTTTTCTCTCCATCTTCGGTCCGCCTCCCCCTCTCTCCCTATTTATTCCAGTTCCCTCACCCCATCCCCCTCTCTGATGAAGGGTCTAGGCCCGAAACGTCAGCTTTTGTGCTCCTGAGATGCTGCTGGGCCTGCTGTGTTCATCCAGCCTCACATTTTATTACTATCCTGAAAGTGTCCCCTTTTTCCAACACTCTGTCTTTGATGATTTAGATAATCCTTTATCCATGCTAATATACTACCACCAACACCACAGGTTCTTATTACAGAGCCTAATTATCCAGGACCATTTGAAAATCCATATATGTTACACCCACTGCTTCTCCCTTATTATCTTGCTTATTACCACATCAAAGAATTCTAAAAAATTTGCCAGGCATGATTTCTCCTTCATGAAGCCACGCTGAATCTGCTTCGTTATGTGTTTTAAAATGCCCTGCTACTACATCCATTATAATGGGCTCTAATACTTTTCCATTAACAGGTGTTAAGCTAACTCACCTTTGGGTACATGTTCTTTTTCCACAGGCCTTTCTGTAAAGGTGTTGCACTAGCAGTTTACTAATCCTCAGAGTCTTCCAGGATCTAACAGGCGATGGGAGATTACTACAAGTGCATCCACTATTTCTGCAGCTACTTCCTTGAAATCCAAGGATGCACCCCATTAGGTCCAGGAGACTTATTGGTCTCTAGCTACATTAGTTTCACTAGCATTCTTTAGTGATAGCTATTGTATTTATTACCTCACCTAGTTTTCCCAAGGAAAATTTACTAATTTTCAAACATGTCTTAGAATTTTAGAATTAGTCCCTTTTACTGATGCAAAATATTTATTCAATTCCTCTGTCATTTTCTGGTTTCCAATATTACTTGCCCAAATCCATTCTCTAGGTCGACTGTATCCATCACTGATGTTGACATGAGCATGTACTACATCCAGGTACATCAATGAATGCAGAGGTAATATGGTAGAGTATTGCTGAAAATTCTTTACCAGTTCCCACATAAAGGGTTAATTTAAAGTGCAACTTCATCCTGTTACCATTGGTATCATCCTAATTTGCTTGTTGTGGTGGTGATGACTATGGTGTTACTGCTTGAACAAAACTCCCATTAGTACTGGTGCTGGTTACAACATTTAAAAGGCATCTAGACAGGTACATCGATAGGAAAGGTTTAAGAGGGATATAGCTCAGTTTAGGAAACCAGGTCGGCATGGACGAGTTAGACCAAAAGGTCTGTTTCCATGCTGCATGATACTACGGCTGGAGAACTGGAGATCTGAAACAAAAACAGAAATTGCTGGCAATAACTCAGCAGGTCTGACAGCATCTGTGGGAAGCAAACAGAGTTCACATTTTGATTCCAGTGGCTTTTCACCAGAACTGTTTATGAATCTATTGCCAAGATAAATCTCCCCAGTAAAGATGTGACAGAAGAATTAGAAACTAATTCCTGTTAACTTAAAAAAAATTACAGCATCAAACTTGAGGAAAAATTATTGACCATTTGAGGTATCTTAAAATAACTTGAACTGGAACTGCAGCAAGAAAGAAAACATGAACAAGATGTGGCAAAGAAAATAGCAAAAGTACTCAAAGGCAAATGGTAGAAACACGTTTCAAAATAAATTTAGAAAAAGTTTTTAAACACCAGACGGCTGAGGGGAAAACATGTAAGTAAGAGATTGATCTATATTTGACCCGATGGCAGTGGTGTCTGGAATAGTCCGATTCACAAAACCATACCTTAGAGACAATGTCAGGCTAACTAAGATAACAAGGTGTGGAGCTAGATGAACACAGCAGGCCAAGCAGCATCTCAGAAGCACAAAAGCTGACGTTTCGGGCCTAGACCCTTCATCTGTTGCTGGACTCATCTGTGAGACAGCTCCTTTCCTGATGAAGGGTCTAGGCCCGAAACGTCAGCTTTTGTGCCCCTGAGATGCTGCTTGGCCTGCTGTGTTCATCCAGCTTCACACTTTGTTATCTTGGATTCTCCAGCATCTGCAGTTCCTATTATCTCTGAGACAGCTCTCCCTGTTTTGGCATTATCCCTCAGCTATTAGTGAAGAGGACTTTGCAGAGTTTAGGAGGCCGGCTGTAGGTGAACTGTATGGATGGTTGAGAGTGACCGCCAGTTTTATGGGTTTTTAGTTGGCCCAGTGCGGCCTCGGGAATAGACATACCGACCCTGCCAAGGCCCAACCCTCTGAGGGCGCACGGCACCCGCGCCGACAACCCGGGTCCACCCGTCCACTTTCAGCCGCACTCCCTGACTCTTCCTCCGGCCGGGCGGAACTGTACTGACCCGTCAGCTTTACCAGCGGGCGACATCTTTTTTTTTCTCTCTCTCCCCTCCAAGTATACGTTTCACCATCGACAACCTCCGAGGAGGGGGGACAGGTTATAGGGAGGGACCGGATGTGGGCCCTGGTCGGACGGTTTATAGTGAGGAGCCGGAAGTGGGGTGGCGCTTTGCGTGATGGTGAGTGAGGGTCGTGCTCGGGGCATGGGGGGCGGCGGTTTCGAGGAGACGGCTCGGTGTTGTGGTCATTCTCTCTCTCTCGCCCCGCAGGCGCTGACCATCCGCACGGAGCTCGGGGACATGAAGCTGGAGCTGTTCTGTGAGAAGGCGGCCCGGAGCTGCGAGGTGAGTGAGGGGGAAGGGACAGAGAGCTGGTGGGGGTAGTGAGGGGGCGAGAGTGGGGACGGTCATGGGGGAAGGGAGAGAGAGAGTGCAGGGGGCTGGTGGGGGTTGTGAGGGGGCGAAGGTAAGGAGGTTCGTGGGAGAGGGGAGAGAGAGTACAGGTGGGGGTTGCAGAAAGAGAGAGAGAGAGCACAGGAGTGAGAACTACAATCAGGTCGCATGAATTGTTGGTTCTATCACGACCTTCATTGTACAACAGGGGTGGGATATATATTTAAGGGTTGGTCCTCAAAGGTCACTGTGATCATTAATTTGATGGTACACCCTATTGTTACATTCCTCCTATTGCTGTGTGAGATGGTGGCCTTTGGGGAGAGTCACTGTGAATGAGTGTCAGTGCTGGTTAGCGTTGGGATTTGCTATTAATTGTTGTCTGCGGTGCTGGTGACTGTGGTGTGACTTCTGTTAGTACCGCTGCTGGCTAGTACCAGTTTTCCTCCAGATTGCTCACCTCCTAATCTCACTCTGAAGCTACTCCATTTCCACAAGACTACGCTCATCACTGCCGTTTAGGCAATTGTACGATGGATCAGGTACTGGGAGATTAGAGGTTGAATGGATATTTTCAGATGGGAGCGAAATAAATGCTGGAGCCAGTGTCAGCATTATGATCACTTTTCTCATAAACATATGAGTGACCTAGCTGAATGAAATAACTTTCTAAGGTCTGCAAATGCAGTCAAATTAAAAGCGGGTTGGGTCGCAACACATTTCAGCAGGATGCCAGTCAGTGTGAAATGGTGCATTTTAGGAGGAAAAGACATAGAGAAGCAAAGCAATAACATTAATAATAACCAACCTGCAAAAGATACAGCAAGTTGATAAGGCATTTATGAACTTGTACTGAATACTGCATTAAGTACAAAAATGAGAGATTTGCTAAGCCTTTCAAATAACTGAAAAGTTGTCAGCTGGCGTATTCTGTACAATTACAGAAACCACAATTCAGGAGAAATGTACACTGCATTAGAATACTGAACAATACAAATCTGCCACTGTATAACACGGGTGCAGAATTGGTGGGGACAGGTCTGTCACTGTTTAACACTAGAGCATATCAGTTACCTTGTTCTGTTTTTTTTTTGCTATGAACGCTGACTATTCTCCTGTGTTCCCTCCTTTCTATAGAATTTCCTGGCTCTGTGTGCTAGTGATTACTACAATGGATGTTTGTTCCACCGCAATATCAAAGGGTTCATTGTACAGACCGGAGACCCTACAGGTAGTCTTCTAATTATTACAGAGTTGAGAGGATTGGATTGTGAGGGGAGATTGAGTAGACTGGGATTATACTCATTGGAATTCAGAAGAATGAGGGGCGATCTTATAGAAATATACAAAATTATGAAGGGAATAGATAAGGTAGAGGCAGGGAGTTTGTTTCCGCTAGCAGATGAAACTAGGACTAGAGGGCATCGCCTCAGAATAAAGGGAAGCAGATGTAGGACTGAGGTCAGGAGGAACTTCTTCATCCAAAGGATTGTGAATCTGTGGCATTCCCTGTCCAGTGAAGTGGTTGAAGCTACCTCACTGAAATGTTTTTTTAAGGCAAGGCTAGATAAATTTTTGAACAGTAAAGGAGTTAAGGGTTCTGGTGAGTGGGCGCTTAAGTGGAGCTGATTCTCAAAGATCAGCCATGATCTTATTAAATGGTGGGGCTGGATGGCCTAGTTCTTATGTTCTTATGACCCTAGTTTCAGCTAGTAGGACCCTACGCTCTGGAATACTCCCCATACCCCTCTGCCTCCCTCCTTCCTCTCCCTCAATTTCCTCCTTTAACCTATCTCTTTCTTAATTTCTCTTGTGATTTTGTATGAGAATCATTCCTGTCAAATGGGGGGGTGATTTATGATATTGAAAGTTTTATATTAAATCACAAGTTATTGTTGTGATCATAGCCTGCATTGTTATATTTTCCTACAGGCACTGGGAAAGGAGGATCCAGTATCTGGGGTGGGAAGTTTGAAGATGAGTTTAATGAACATCTTAAGGTGATTCTACATATTTACAACTTTTTTTTGCTCATCATAATCTGACACCCAACGAAGGGCAGTAAAAGCAGAGGGTGACCTCTGCAAGCGAATCAGATTGGGTGATTCCCCCAAAACCCCCTCCCTGGGTGGGGTCAGAGTGGGTAACACCCCCAGGTGGCATCAGAATGAGTGACTGAGACCAGTACCAGGCTGTCTGACTGTGATGTTTGTTTGTGACTCATTTTTGTTTCCCTGTTGTGATCTTTTTCAGCACAATGTCAGAGGAGTTGTTTCCATGGCAAACAATGGCCCCAGCACAAATGGGTCACAGTTCTTCATCACATATGGGAAGCAGCCTCAGCTGGACATGAAATACACAGTGTTTGGGAAGTAGGTTTGTTCATTTAACACTTTGGTACAGGCTGTGACTGCTGGTCCTTCCAGTCCAGGGAGCATTTACTTGACTTTTTTTCAGGGTGCTCTCACAGCAGCACTTATAGGGAGATACTCAACAATAAAACTACCAAGACAATACAACTGTGTGGCTAACGCACTGGCCTAACCCTGTGAACAGTAACATAGTAAATTATAGCTATTAGGTTGGGTCTTTTAATCTGTCAGTTCATGGGATGTAGGTGTTGTGACAAGGCTGGCATTCATTGTCCATTTCTAACCATTTCAGTGTAGGAGCATCAAGCTGTTGGGAAAGGGGTTCCAGGATTTTTGACCCAGTAAAACTGAAGAAACGGTAATGTATTTCTAAATCAGGATGGTGGGTGGTTTGAGGGGAACTTCCCTGTTATGGTGTTCCCGTTGTATCTGCTGTCCTTGTCCATGTAGATTAGGTGGTGATGGTATTGCAAGAGCTAATGAAGGAGCCTTGGTGAATTTCTGCAGTGCATCTCGTAGATGGTACCTCTGCTGCTGTGAGTGTTGTTGGTGGACAGAATGAGTGTTGAAGATGTTGGATGTGGTGCCAATTAAGTGGTCTGCTTTGTCCTGGATGATGTCAAGCTTCTTGAGTGTTGATGTAGCTGTACTCATCCAGGCAAATGGGGAGTAGTCTCTCACTCCTGACATGTGCCTTGTACGTGGTGAACAGGCTTTGTGCAGTCAGGAGGTTACTTGCTGCAGAATTTGCAGCCTTTGGCCAGCTCTTGTAGCCTTAGTATTGATATTGCTGGTCCATTTTCTGGTCACTGGTAACCGCAGGATATCGATAATGGGGAATACAGTTACGGTAATGCCTTTGAATGTCAAAGGGAGATAATTAGATTCTGTCTTTCGAAGATAGTCATTACATGCATTTGTGTAGCAAGAATGTTCCTTGCTGCTTCTCAATCCAAGCGTACATATTATCCTCGTCCTACTGCGTGAGCATAGACTGTTTCAGTATCTGATAAGCTATTAACAGAGCTTCATAGATCATCGTAGAATCCCTACAGTATGGAAACAGGCCCTCCCAACAAGTCCACACTGACCCTCAGAGCATCCCACCCAGACCAATCTCCCTATAACCCACCTAAGCTACACATCCTTGAACACTATGGGCAATTTAGCATGGCCAATCCACCTAACCTACACATCTTCGTACTGTGGGAGGAATCCGGAGCACCCGGAGGAAACCCACATAAACACAGGCAGAATGTGCAGACTCCACACAGACAATCACCTGAGGGTGGAATTGAACCCAGGTCTCTGGTGCTGTGAGGCAACAGTACTAATCACTGAGCCTTCGTGCTGCCCCACAGCCTTTTCTGTTTCTATGAGAAACACCTATGTGTCATTTTGTAAGTACCGTCCAGAGGTGTTCTGGACATGTGTAATTACAGCATGACATATTTCAAGAGAAGGGTCACACTACACCTTGTCTTATCTGTTTTCCTTTTAGAGAGGAATTGGTCTCCTTTTAAAGAGACTCATTGAGGGAATGCCTGTACCGTTCTGTTTCCTGCCATCATTTGAACCCAGAGGGTAACAGCAAGCATTGTTGGTGTCTTTCAAACATCAGCTTCAACAAGCTTGTTACAAGACCTGAGTACAGAATTAATGTCAGTGTATATTGCAGGTCTGTTTAGCAGGAACCAAGTGTGGTCATACCATGAATTAATCTTATTTGGGAACTGCAGTTAGATGTTAAATTTGGACTGATAAGTGGGAGTTTTCTGTGTGCAGTGACAGCTGTTGGCTGAACTCTGAATGCAATTTTGTATATGAGGAGCAGTTATGAAAGGAGCTACGATCACTGCTCATGTCTGTCAGTTTGTAGCAAACTCTGTGTAACAGACCTGAACAAGAGTAGGGCTATTTACTTCCTTGAGCTTGTTCCATTATTCAGTGCTGATATATGACTCTCCAGTGATCCAATATCAATTGCTTCCTGTTTATAGGGGAAGGCAGTGGCCAAGTGGTATTATTGCTGGACTGTTAATCCTGGGACCCAGGTTCGAATCCCACCACAGCAGATGGTGGAATTTGAATTCAATAAAAAATATCTGAATTAAGAATCTAATGATGACCATGAATCCATTGTAGATTGTCAGCAAAACCCATCTGGTTCACTAGTGTGAAGGAAACCGCTATCTTTACCTCGTCTGGCCTACGTGTGACCTCAGACCCACAGCAACGTGGTTGACTCTGGGCAATTAGGGATGGGCAGTAAATGCTGCCTAGCCAGTAGTGCCCTCATCCCATGAATGAATAAAAGAAGAGAATTCCCTTCCCCTGCAGAAGCGTTGCCTAATTTCACTCCTGCAAGATCTGGCTCCAAAATTTAAACTCTATCTGCTAGTCCCAGACTGGTCTTCATATCTCAGAGGCTTGAATCACATTGGCCCTTGCTATTCTAAACTCCAGAGAAACCAGTTTTCTTTTTCATGTTCTCTTTCTCTTTCCCATCTACAGGGTAATCGATGGGCTAGATACTCTCGATGAACTGGAGAAGCTCCCAGTTAACGAAAAAACATTCAGACCACTGACTGATGTCCGCATCAAAGACGTTGTTATTCATGCCAATCCGTTTGCACTCTGATTGGAGGTGTGGCTGTCAGACCAGAGGCATCCTGTGGGACTGAGGACCGTAGTCAAGGTGCTGGGATACTAGCAGAGACCAAGTGAAGATCAGATCAGTGAGAGCTCCCTCTCTCTATGAGGCACTAAGTTTTCCACTGCTCAGCTGGATAGGACCCATGGAATTACAGGGACTGTGAGAACCGTGCATGATGCTGGCATTGCTTCTGTATCTTTCCCCATCTCTATCTCCAATCCTCTATCTCTCACTCTCTTCAATTTCTCTGCCTCTTTTTCTCCCTGTCTGCATATTTCATTCTGTCTCTTTGCTGTCGCACTCTTTCAGTTGTAGTTCCTGTTCTCTCTCCATCTCACTTGTTCCTACTCTTTCACTCGCTTGTTGCTCTTTTCTCTCATTCTCTCCTGTGTCTTCTCCCTTTCTATCTCACTGTTTCATTTGTTCCTCCTCTTGTTCACTTCTCCTCACTCTCTTCTTCACTCCTCTCTTTCAGCTGAGGTCCTAGCACAGTGTTTCCATAACTAATTCTCACTATAGCTCCATTTCAAGGCTTGAAAATAATTGTAACCCCTTCATGAGAACTGAGAGTGGAGGGAGAGAGAAGACCACCTCAGGGAGCAGGGGAGGGAGCTCCACAATGACCATTGCTGCCTTTAGCACACATCCCCAGACTTTAAGCCTGCAACCCTGTTGGGGTGCTGTCCCCCACTTAAGGAAGTCCTGTCGGAGCCCAGTAAATGAAGGGAATTACTAATTAAGTGATGTTAAACTGAAAGTTTGGGAGTCTGCACACTGTCAGTGTTGGAGGAGAGAATGGACATGGAAGCTGTGGGTATAAATCCTTATTTAGAACATTTTATTGGTGTTTGTTTGGTTTAGATTTCCAGTTGGACTTGACTTAGTATGTGGTTTGCCTCTCATCATACCAACCCTGTCATCTGTAGCATGGAGGTGCTGGCATCAGGCAGCCTCTAAACTAGATCTGATGGGTTTTTTTGTTGCGTCAGAACTGTTGATGTAGATTGTTGCTGGGACATCTGAGTTGATGTATTTTACACAAAGCAGTCAGGCTATCTGTTCAGTTTTAAATAAACTTGATGTGTTTTTATGACACTCTTTAAAGATGTACTTATTTGAAAAGAACATTTTCATGTATAGGGTGAAATATAAAGCCTATTTTTAAGCAATTTCTGTTGTGGATGGTGATCTTTATTTTGTCTGATGTTTCTGCCAATATTACTGCAGGAGATGGATTCTCCCTGGGTTAAGATTGCTATCCTGTGCTTTACAGTCTTGACTGTGGATCCATGGTCAATGGTCTGGATATACTTGACAAACCTTTTTAAGCCTTTCTCAAGCTGTGTGTCTTCGATGGGAATAAACTGGCCAGAAACACACACAGTGGGTTTCACATGATCTCTAGCCATTGGCTGAGAGTTTATTGGGGCCTGTGCAGTTGCTTTGTTGGCTGTCATTAAGATAACAGATGAAAGAAATGATTGGCATTCATAGAGATGTCATGAGGACAGTTTCAGCATCTCTACTCCTAACTTTCTGATATTTCCAAAATTGTATAAATCGTAGCTAGGAGGTGCACTCATATCACATCCACTTGGTTCCTTGTGAGTTTGTACCTTTCAGCTATAGTATACACTGTGGGTTAGTTTAAAACCCCATTTTATCCCAATACCAGTTGTGTAATGTTGTGAAACATAATTACACACCCATACTGGATTGTAACAAGCACCAACTGTGTCATTTATAGTCGGACATGTACTGAGTCATTTCCCATTGGAGAGGGGAGGACAAAGAAGATTAAGTAGTGGGAAGATGGAGAGACAGGTGTTTGAAAGGAAGAGACAGAAGAATAACTGTTTTGGGGGTGAATTCCAACACTATAATTTTAGTAACTGAGAGATTGATCTCTGGTATTGGAGCTGATGGATGGGGATGGGAGTGAACAATAAGTGAATAGTGAGGATGCAAGAGATGGCAAGTTCAAGACAATGGGCCAGAGGTGTCAAATTAGATAGGATAGAGGAACCGAGTGGAAGGATCTAAATTGTAATACGGTACTATTTACAACTTTATAGGATTCTGATCTCGGCAAGAACGGTGTGAATGACTGGTAACTGTCAAAAAGCCAATCTCATTTGTTTATTCTCTCAGATGTTGCAGTGTGGTACAGACACCAGCATCTAATAAAGTGCATTGGACAACACATGTGGCAACACTGAGAGAAATTCCCATCTCCCAACCAACAATAACTGCTCTTTCCCAATAGACCAACATTTCAAAGCTTGTCCTGGTTATTTTCTCTCCAGCATTTATCCTTCTATTAATAACACATACAGTCATCGATCAAAAATGAAGTGAAATAACAGGTATGGTCTTTACTTGTCACAGCACTTATGAACTTGTCTGTGTAATAATCTCGTTGCTGAACTCATTATTGTGATGATGCTGTCACTTCAAAAAGGTTACTTTGTCCTGGATTTTTTTTAAGTGAGGTTGTAAAGGCACAGATATCAAACTGGTGACTGAAAGTGGCTCAATAACTTAGGAGGCCTTTAGGTTTTATTTAAAATAGTTGTAACAACGGAAGGGGAGTGGCCAATTCTCAGACCAGGCTTTCTAGCTTTTTTTTAAGCTTTAGCAGTCAGAAGCTTTTTGGAGTCCCAGAAGAGTGAGAAGCTTTGGTAAATGATTCCTAGCTGCTGCCTTTTCTGAAATCTCTCAATGTTGTGTCCCCCAGATGGGACAACCGCATGTAAGAATCTGTGCCTGATTTACCTTTTTGCCAAGGAGTGTGTTATTGGGATATTACCATATTTCAAGTTAATTAGTAATCAGCACTGTATCTATTGTTTGATTTAAGTTTTCCAATAGCAATGTTATTCTAAATTCCTCTTTCTTTTGTTTCTATTTTAATTATAGAGTTTAAGTAAATTATGGTTTGCTTAACGTTGAGTAGTTTGACCAATTAGATCACATCTGGAACATGCACTTCACATCTACCTTTAAAATAAGAAAAGTTAGGGTCTAGCTACATTCTTAAAATATTTTGAGGGAGTCTGGTCTGGTCCACAATCCTCTGTGGCAATCAATCCCACAGAATAACCACCCTTTGCCTGAAGAAATTCCTCCTCATCTCAGTTCTACAGGATTGTCCTCTCAATCTGAAGTTGTGCCCTTGGGTCTTAGTCTCTCCCATTAGTAGAAACATCTTCTCCACGTCCACTCTATCCAGACCTCTCAGTATTCTGCCAGTTTCAGTCAGATCTGCCCTCATCCTTCTAAACTCCATTGAGTACAGATACAGAGCCCTCAACTGCTCCTCTTACGACAAGTTCTTCATCCCAGGATCATCCTTCCTTATATATGGGACCAAAACTGCTCTCAATACTCCAAATGTGGTCTGACCTGAGCCTTACACGAACTTAGCATTATATCCCTCCTCTTGTATTCGAGTCCTTGCGAAATGAATATTAATATTGCATTTGCCTTCCTAACTGCCTACTGAGCCTGTATGTTAACCTTGAGAGAATCCTGAACGAGGATTCCCAAGATCTTTTGTGTCTCACATTTCTGAAGCCTTTCTCCACTTAGAAAACAGTCTACACCTCCACATTTTATCAATTATACAAATTGATCAATGGCACACTCGAGGGGTCACCCAACTCTGAACTCATTGCAGAAGCAGCCATGCAAAGACTGGAACACACCATCCTTCCCCCACATTAAACCTAAACTGTGGATCCGGTGTGTAGACGACACATCTGTCATTATTAAACACTATAAACTAGAAGAGGCCCACCACCTCATCAACAACCTATTTGCTGGGATTAAGTTCACGAGAGATGAAGAAAACAACAATCAGCTTCTGTTTCTGGATGTCAGGAGTTGAATGTAGGCCGAGCAGGGAGTTTCGAACCAAACGGTAAACCGGAAAACAACCCCCACAGACCAAATCCTCAACTTCCACAGCAACCACTCCCATGTCCACAAACAAAGCTGCATTCGGATACTATTTAAACAGGCCATCACTCACTACAACACCAGAACTACACAGGAAAGAGGAACAGCCCCTATACAAAATATGTGCTATGAATGGATATCCCTGCAACTTCATCCACAGGGGCTTACTAAACAGACAACAACAAGAGGACACAGGGTGCCCTAACACACCGGTTACACTGTCCTACATCAAGATCATATCAGAACTGACAACAAGACTCCCAAGACCACTAGGAATCGTGGGGCTCACAACCACTCTACATTAAACATTTGTAATGATTAAAGACTCCATTCCCACAACATGCAGAACCAATGTACTGAACAAAATACCATGCAACGACTACCACAAACACCACATCGGACAGACAGGAAGGAAAGTACCCATCAGAAAGAATGAATATCAACTAGCAGTAAAATCACACAATGAAGTTTCCTTAATATCAGTACACTCAGACAACGAAGGCCATCAGTTTAACTGGGACAATGTAACTATATAACCCAAGCCAAACATAGACACACACAGACCTAGAGACATGGTTCTCCACCCATAATGCAATCAACAACCTTACAGAATTAGACCCCATATACAAGCCCATACAGAACAAAACCAGAAATGATATAATCACCATACGGACCGGACGGTATAAATTCCAAGCGGAGTAGAACAAGATCGCTTCATTGGAGGCCTCACTGATGATGTTACCTAGCATAGTGACGAAATGTCTGGAAGAAAACAAGCCAGCTCAGCAAACAAGTCAACAACTCACCCAAACCCCAAGCTACAAATCTTTGCTAAGACTTTAGTCTACATGTCCATTTTTCCTAATGATATTATTTCTCCTGCCATTTTATCCAAATGTGTACATTTATTCTTCTTAAAGCTTTTTAATTTTGCGGTATCCCAATGCTGTTTTACTCTCTTTCCCGAACAGATGCTTACTTCCTCGATATAGCAATGCTGAATACAAGTATTGTGTTCCTAGGGAGGTGCTGTGTTTTTGCAGACAAAGTTGAGGTTTTCCACTTTTTTTGTAGGCAAATTGGACCATCGACGTGAGTTTGCTCGCTGAGCTGGAAGGTTAGTTTTCAGACGTTTCGTCACCATTCTAGGTAACATCATCAGTGAGCCTCTGACGAAGCGCTGGTGTTATGTCCCGCTTTCTATTTATCTGGTTAGGTTTCCTTGGGTTGGTGATGTCATTTCTTGTTCTTATTCTCAGGGGATGGTAGATTGGCTCTAAATCAATGTGTTTGTTGATGGAGTTCCGGTTGGAATGCCATGCTTCTAGGAATTCTCGTGCATGTCTCTGTTTGGCTTGTCCTAGGATGGATGTGTTGTCCCAATCAAAGTGGTGTCCTTCCTCATCTGTATGTAAGGATACTAGTGATAGTGGGTCATGTCGTTTTGTGGCTAGTTGATGTTCGTGTATCCTGGTGGATGGCTTTCTGCCTGTTTTTCTAATGTAGTGGACTCTACCATCCCCTGAAAAAAAGAACAAGAAATGACATCACCAACCCAAGGAAACCTAACCAGATAAATAGAAAGCGGGACATAACACCAGCGCTTCGTCAGAGGCTCACTGATGATGCTACCTAGAATGGTGACGAAACGTCTGAAAACTAACCTTCGAGCTCAGCGAGCAAACTCACATCCAGAACTTCAACTTGAGCTACAAATCTTCTCAAAACTCGCTAAAATGGACCATTTACCAACTTTCATTTCTTGATAAAGAACGTACAATCTTTTCCATGATTTTCTCAATTAAAACCTAATAAATTCATCTCACCTGAAAAACGTGTTATGGAACTCAACATTAACTGTTTCTTTCTCCACGACGCTGTGAGACCTGATGAGTTTCTACATTTTCTGTTTATCTCAGACAGAGTCATGCAGCATGGAAATGGAACCCCAGTCCAAGTAGTCCATGTCAACCGTGTTCCTGAACTAAACTAGTCTCACTTGCCTGCGTTTGGCCCATATCTCTGTTAAAATTTCCTCTTTATGTACTTATCCAAATGTATTTTGGGGCAAGAAGAAGTCAGAAATGAGACAGTGGAAGAAACTGTCTGCTTTCCTGCATTTAATAAACATTACACATAGCACTGAGAGGGCTGTTGTAATCACTGCTTTATTGTAAATGTTGTAACTGTACCTACATCCACTACTTCCTCTGGCAGTTCATTCCACACAAACTACTCTCATCTTAAAGGTATGCCCTCTAGTTTCCTCCACCCTATGGAAAAGACCAATGCTATTCGCCTTATCTATGCCCCTCATGATTTTATAAACCTCTACAAGGACACCCCTCAACCTCCTCCGCTCCAGTGGAAAAAGTCAATGCTCCATACCCGGCAACATCCTGGTAAATCTTTTCTGAACTCTCTCCAATTTAGTAATATACTTGCTATAGCTGGGCAATCAGAACTGCATACAATATTCCAGAAGAGGCCTTGCCAACATCCCCTGTACTGCCTCAACATAACATTCCAACTCCTAGGATTGCCACGTTCATCAGCCACATCAGGATTTAGATCTCTAGCTTCAACAGTATTTTGCTTTTATTCCATTTTGGATCCCCTGCTCCTTTCATGGCTTCAAAAGTCTTCTTATCTATCTTCTGTGCTTAGACTCTGTTTAAATTGCCCCAGTCACCTGACCTCTGACTTACAGAAATGCTCATTGTGAGCTGTAAGTACATGTTTTGATCATCTAGCTTTTTCAGTCCATTCTTTATTGTTAACCTTTTCCAATGCCCTGAGTTTTTTTTAAACTTTGCTTGTTAAGCTCCAATGCCTGTTCACTTCCTAGCTAAACCACTATTCTCACTTCCCTAATGGGATCTGTAACTGACAGTTGTGTCAAGCTTTGAACTTACACTGGTTTCTGTCCTCTCATCAGGTGGGAGGTAACATGCTGTACTATTAAGTGCTGTTTCACTTCTTGACCTTTCCACACATTTGTCTGCAGTCTGTTTGACTGTGCAGCTGGCAGTTGTGAGTAGTTCTTAAAGCTGTGAGGTTCAGCACTGCTCCAGGGTTCACTGGAATTTTCACGATTGTTACTTTGTGGTATTAAGCAATGACATGCACTATCTTTTGTGCACCGTAATGCCAACTAGTACCTCCCAGTCGTGAACCATTTTAACTCCCTCTCCCATTCTTTAGACGACATGTTCATCATGGGCCTCCTGCAGTGCCACAACGGTGCCACCTGAAGGTTGCAGGAACAGCAACTCATATTCCGCTTGGGAACCCTGCAGCCCAATGGTATCAATGTGGACTTCACCAGCTTCCAAATCTCCCCTTCCCCCACCGCATCCCAAAACCAGCCCAGTTCGTCCCCTCCCCCCTCTGCATCACACAACCAGCCCAGCTCTTCCCCCTCCACCCACTGCATCCCAAAACCAGCACAGCCTGTCTCTGCCTCCCTAACCTGTTCTTCCTCTCACCCATCGCTTCCTCCCACCTCAAGCTGCACCTCCATTTTCTACCTATTAACCTCATCCCACCTCATTGACCTATCCCCTCCCTACCTCCTCACCTATACTCTCTTCTCCACCTATCTTCTTTTCTCTCCATCTTCGGCCCGCCTCCCCCTCTCTCCCTATTTATTCCAGTACCCTCAACCCATCTCCCTCTCTGATGAAGGGTCTAGGCCCGAAACGTCAGCTTTTGTGCTCCTGAGATGCTGCTTGGCCTGCTGTGTTCATCCAGCCTCACACTTTATTATCTTGGATTCTCCAGCATCTGCAGTTCCCATTATCTCTCATGTTAAGACCAGTTCTAATTGTTAACAAAAACAGAAATTACTGGTGAAACTCAGAAGAAAGCAGAGTTAATGTTTAGTGTCTAATGTCTCTTCATCAGAACCCCTTTGTTAAGACTCACACTTATTAGACCCTGAGATCTGCTGAAGGAAAGATGATGGTAGCAGCAAGTTAACCAACCCCATCTCTGGTCTTAACATGGTGTAGTTTATGATAGCAATCAGACGAGACTTTGGGGCACTGGTCTATAGCATTGTAAGGTGTCTGCCTCACAAGTGTATATGATATGGTATAAAGTATAATGCCACTGCCAACCTTTCAGAACCTTTTCCAACATTTAGGAGTATGTGCAAATAAAACTCGGCACTGAGCCACACAAAGCTGTATTAGGGCTTGTAAATAAAAGGTTAGTCAAACAAATGAGCATCATAAAAAAGTGAATAAAGAACAGAGATGAAGGAGATTAGGGAGAGAACAGTCACCTGGAGGGAGGCCATGATCAGGGACTGACTGAAATCAGGCAGAAGCCAGTAATGAGAGAGCCGGGACAAACTGTTTATTTTCTGCACTTGGGCAACACTATACCCCCGCCCCCCCCGGGGAGACTGATGGGGTTAGTGCACTGATCACACACTCTCCCCCACCCCCCCCCAGGGGGAGAATGACGGGGATGTGCACTGACCACACACTCTCCCCACACCCCCGGGGAGACTGACGGGGTTAGTGCCTGACCACACACTCTCCCCACCACCCCCGGGGAGACTGACGGGGTTAGTGCACTGACCACACACTCTCCCCACCGCCCCCCCCGGGAGACTGACGGGGTTAGTGCACTGACCACACACTCTCCCCACCACCCCCCGGGGAGACTGACGGGGGTTAGTGCACTGACCACACACCTCTCCCCACCACCCCCGGGGAGACTGATGGGGTTAGTGCACTGACCACACACTCTCCCCACCCCCCCCCCCCGGGAGACTGACGGGGATAGTGCACTGACCACACACTCTCCCCACCCCCCCGGGGGAGACTGACGGGGTTAGTGCACTGACCACACACTCTCCCCACACCCCCGGGGAGACTGACGGGGTTAGTGCACTGACCACACACTCTCCCCACCACCCCCCGGGAGACTGACGGGGTTAGTGCACTGACCACACACTCTCCCCACCTCCCCCCCCGGGAGACTGACGGGGTTAGTGCACTGACCACACACTCTCCCCACCCCCACCCCCCCCCCCCCCGGGGAGACTGACG